>NW_022196899.1:22545360-22551072 GCF_008632895.1 Mastomys coucha
GGGAGGAGGAAGGGGAGGAGGAGGGGGAGGGGGAGGAGGGGGAGGAGGAGAACAAGAAGAACAAGAAGTGAAAATGTTTAAATGCCTCATGATAAAATAGCTTTACCATAAAACTCAAGATGAACAAGATCACTTACCACTGAACAGCTACTCAGTGTATGTCTGATGACTCAGAGGTGCTGGATATAGATAGTCAGGGTCATTGTTCCAGATACTAACAATGGCCTATTTGTTCATGAATATATGAGCTAGTAAAACACAGCAGTTAAAGACCAAAATTGATTTTCCACATTTCTGAGAATCATTAAATTCTATTCACTTTTCAAAATGAAGGCTAGTTACACTTTTTAAAACCCATTTCATTTTCTATAAATGATAGCTTGGTATATTAGTCAGGGTTCTCTAGAGTCATAGAACTTATAGAATGTTTCTCTATATTGAGGGAATTTATTGGGATGACTTACAGTTTGTAGTCCAACTAACCCGACAATGATCAGCTGTTAATGGGAAGTCCAAAAATCTAGTAGTTTCTCAGTCCCACAAGGCTAGTTGTTTCAGATGGTGTTCTGTAGAAGTAGATTCCAACAGATGTTCTGGCAAGTAAATGCAAGAAGAGAATTCTACATCTTCATCTGAAGGCTGCTAGAATACTGGCTTCCAGGCAGCTAGGATGAAGGCCTTAAAGCCCCCCCCCCCAACTCCAACAGGCCCACACCTTCCAATGGTGCCACTCCCTGAGCTAAGCATGTACAAACTGAAACAATTGAAAATTAAACAAATGACTACTTGATTGTATTGTATAGGTAAGTCATCATTGTAATAGAGTAATCAGTTTGACAACATAGAATTGAACATGCAAAAGTATTTTAAGAGGTTGAGAGATTACCACATGAGTAGTACTATCTGTACATCATCTTCCCTGGGAGTGTATGTTAATCATTACGCAGGCCAGGATGATGGCTCAATTGGTAAGATGTTTGCCTTGCAAACACAAGGACTCCAGTTCAGTCCCTAAAACTGACACAAACACACACATACACATACACACACACACACACACACACACACACACACACACACTCACACACACACACCCACACACACACACACACACACACACACACACACAAGGCCTGGTGGCTCATGCTTATGATGGCAGTGCTAAGGAGGCTGGGCAGAAGAATCCCTGGAGCTTTGTGACCAGCCAGCCTAAATGAATGCCTAGGTCAAAAAGCAATATAGATAACATCTGAGCAGAGACACCCCAAGTTGACTTTTAGGTTACACACACACACACACACACACACACACACACACACACTTCACGCATATACTCACACATACACATGAACCCACACATAGACACTCTCGTACATACACACACACAAATATACACACGTAAGCCTGTGTACAGATACGCCAAATTCCTGATACGTACACATTTCTGAGGCTTAGAAAGTTTGAGCAATGATCCTCTCCCATGGCTGTTGGCTTGAATTATAAACTAAGTAGTTACTACAGGCAGCTGGGGAGTTAAAGTGTGTCTGGCATGGCTGGACTCTACTGTGTAAGAGTTACCAGCCCCCAGCCTTGTGAGCTCAGCATTACCGTCTCTTGTGTCACGTGAGAACCCTGGAGATCAAAGAGGTTAACGATTACCTCAAGGTTACATGGCAAATCCACGAGGCTTCAGGCACACAGCCCTGCGTCTCACCTCTGGATGTGTAAAGATAGCCAGTGCAGAGCTTTATGCTGAAGAACACAGCTTCTCCTCATATAACAGTGTCCAGGGATACAGATTTTTTTCTCTAAAAATAGCTCCTCCGATGGCAGAGGCATCCATCTGGACATTCTCCAGCTATTCTGAAGTCATTGTTCTCTGTGCTCAGCACCGTGAATCTAAAAGCCCCTGTGCTACTTTTTTTTTTCCTGCAACTAGATTTTAAGAATAGAACGCTCCAAAGCAAAGCTGCTGTTCTAGATAATTATTCTGAAATTTTGAGGTAACCCAATCACAAAAGAACAAACATGGTATGCACTCTCTGATAAGTGGTTATTAACCCAGAAGTTCGGGATACAGGAAGAACAACCCACAAACCACAAGAAATTCAAGAAGAAGGAAGAGCAAAATGTGGACAGTGCATTCCTTCTTAAAAGGGGGAACAAAATACCCACAAAAGGAGTTGCAGAGACTAACTATGGAGCAGAGACTGAAGGAAGGACAATCCAGCCTGATATAGCTATCTCCTGAGAGGCTGTGATAGTACCTGACTAATACAGATGTAGAGGCTCACATCCATCCATTGAACTGAGTACAGGGTCCCCAATGAAGGAGCTAGAGAAAGGACCAAAGGAGCTGAAGGGTTTGCAGCCTCTTAAAATTAACAACAATATGAACTAACTAGTACCCTCAGAGCTTCCAGGGACTAAACCACCAACCACGGAGTACACATGGTAGGACTTATTGCTCTGGCAGCATGTGTATAGTAGAGGATTGCAAAGTCGGTCATCAATGGGATGAGAGTCCCTTGGCCCTGTGAAGGTTCTGTGCTGCAGTGTAGGGGAATGCCAGGGCCAATAAGTGGGAGAGGGTGGGGTGGCAAGCAGGGAGATGGGGGAGGTAACAGGGGTTTGTTCTTGTTGTTTTTTGTTTTTGGTTTTTGGTTTTTTTGGAGGGGAAACTGGGAAAGGAGAAATCATATGACATGTAAATAAAGAAAATGTCTAATTAAAAAAAGATTAGGTTTATATTTAAAAAAGAAACCCATTATCTTTTGTTGTAATTTCAAAATATAATGACATATACATATAAAAATGTTAGAATGGAACCCATTGCTTAATAATAAACTTTAAAAATTGAAAAAAAGAGATTTTTAGTATGTTTAGTTTAGCTAATATGCTTCCATTTATTATCTTTTGATCATGTATATATATTTAATTATTAAGTGTTTTGTTATGACTAATACCAGTTGTATTTCATACAAAAATGTCCATTGTCTAAAGCCTTACTTATTTTAGGCTAATACTTTAAACATTGCTTCTCAGCATTTCTGATATTATGAAGTGATTAATTTAAGTACAGTATATGCATTCAAAATGTCATGTTTATATGCATGCATATATTATGTTATGGTCATTTTATATTGTGTACTTTAGATGAGTGTAGAAAATAGATAAAAAAATTGGGTATTTTCAAACTCAATATGAGCAATTGGAACAGGCATTTGGCATTAGAAACCACCTTCTTTATCAGATTTATGTCGCTATATGAGTGGCTAAGCATATTTGAAATGGTTTGAAGTCATTAACATACTTGTAAATGTTTTTCATCAAGAATGAATCAACAAAGCAGTACTAACAACAACAACAACAACAACAAAAATAGAATAGAACCCTCCAAAGCAAAGCTGCTGTTCTAGATAATTATTCTGAAATTTCTATTTTTTGGTTAAATGACACAAAGGATGAAAACACAGTAATTTCTTAAAATTTCATTGTCAGCGCAAAAGTCCTATTTATTTGTGATCCTTTCTTTGACCATGATAACTGTGAAGCGGGTAGAGAAGAAACTCCTTCCCTTTCAGTGACAGAAAGGATCTACTTCTCTTTCCCAGTCAGTGGCAGAGACTGAGTTTCACAGGTATAGTCGAACAGCTCATGATATTATAGAGATGGGATACAACAAAGCCATGATTCAAACACCAAATCCCAGGGGTGGCAAGATGGCTCAGTGGGTAAAAGCGTTTGCCACAAAGCTTGACAACCTGAGTTCAATCCCATGTGCCACGTAAAGGTGGAAGGAGAGAAGTGACTCACAAGATTGTCCCCTGGCCTCTACACATATGTCACCCCACACACACACATCCCCAAACACATCACAATAATAATAAAATAAGATGTATGCTAAGAATGCTTTGCTTGACGTTTGTAACTTTTATATCAAGTTACCACAGTAAGAGCCAAGATTTTAAGCTCTACTAAATACAAAACAAACAAACAAACAAAAACACTTTATATTTTTATGTTCATTTAAGAAAATATTAGTAGTAATGTATTATTTTGAAATATACAGTTAATACATTTGGAGCTATTTAAAATTTATATTGAGAAAAACGTGTGTATTTTCAATATTGCCAAAGACAAACATCTACATAAGACAATTAAATTGATTGTTGTTTTATATCAAACAACTTTTATAATGCTCATTTTTATTGTTATAATATTTTATAAATTTTAAAGAATATGACAAAAAAGATATTGTAGGTATTGAAGGGGGTTCTCTGGGAGGAGTTGGGGTACAAAAGGAAAACAAGAATGTGATTTAATTCTATTTACTTGAAATATGTTTTCAAATGCTAACAAAATCAGATAAATTGAAATCATGTAACTTTTCTCATTATAATGCAATAAAACTTTTTTAAAAATGTACACTAAATTCACCTTTCTTTCTGTCGTTTTCAGCCTCCTCCTGACTGCAGCCACATCTACCTTCAATTCCCTGTAGAATTATGATGGACAGGATTTCCTGAGGGAGGAAGGAAAGAAACAGAGACAGAGAAGAGAGAGAATATACAGCACGAGCCCGACCTGGTTGCTTTGTTCCAGCCTGCCTTCCTCATAGCCTGATCCCATTCCTTGGTAGCCACCCTATCACTCAGTCTCTTGTAATCTACCTGGAGAAAAGCTAACTTTAAATACAGTCACAAGGATAGATTGCGAATCAACATAAGGCAGACATCTGCTGAGAGCTTTTGCTCAGAACAATGGAGATGAGCAAATCAGGCTAATGAGACAGTAGAAAATACTGCTGCGGCTCACAGGAAAGGAAAGCATGCTGTCTCTCAGAAGGCAGGTGATCCGGCTGGGTCCTGGGTCCACGGCAGCCATTCCGACACCGTGAAAAGTGGCTTTTTGATCATATGTCAAGCTATTAAATCAAATCCTGAAACTCACCCTACATGCGTACAATGTATGAACGGATAGACATTACACATTTGGTAGCACACGTCTGGTGACCAAGGGACAACGTCAGATGTCTTTTTCTCCCTCGTACCTTGCTTAAGCCAAAGCCTCTTTGTTGTTCTCTTCTGCATATACCAGGATAGCTGACCAATAAGCTTTAAGAGGTTCTCTTGTCTCCACCTCCCATCTAAAGAAAGACCAGATTACAGGTGTGTACACAACACCACATGCTCCTTTTGCTTGGACTCTGCGTATTCTAACTTAGGTCCGCACACTTCCACAGCAAATGTTTGGCCCACTGAACCATTCTTCCTAAGCCCGTTTTGTTTCTGGCTTTGAACAGAACCCGAAGCAGATGTGTTATAAAAGCCATTCCATATCTTCTATTTTTAAACGAGCTTGATGACTTTTCCTTTACTTGAAAACAAAGGCCAATTCCCTGATATAGGCAAGCATCTGTTTGTACAATGGGAATCAGACTTGATTTTCCAAGTGCTTAGTGGAGGTTCTCACAGGACCAGCACAATGTCACTACACTTGAATACATACTGGGGGCTGACCTATTCCTCCTCCTTCTCCTCCTCCTCCTCTTCTTCCTCTTCCTTCTCCTCCTATTTCTTCTTTTTCTTCTTTTTCTTTTCTTCTTCTTCTTCTCCTTCTCCTTCTCCTTCTCCTTCTCCTTTTCTCCTTTTCTCCTTCTCCTTCTCCTTCTCCTTCTCCTTCTCCTTCTCCTCCTCCTCCTCCTCCTCC
>NW_022196899.1:22551322-22553184 GCF_008632895.1 Mastomys coucha
CTCTGTATAGCCCTGGCTGTCCTGGAACTCACTCTGTAGACCAGGCTGGCCTCAAACACAGACATCCATCTGCCTCTGCCTCCCAAGTGCTGGGATTAAAGGCGTGCACCACCACTGTTTCTGCAACTTTTTCCACTGGCAGATTGGAATAACTTGATAGTGTCCCTCTTCTGAGCAGCCCTTTCCTCTACAAATGGTGTGATACCAATGCAAAGCATGTCACGAAGGCACACTCCATTAGCAGGATTAGCATTTTCACTGTGAGTTTCAGCTCAGCAAGGTGACTGACAGGTAGAGCCAAGGGGGACTGGGAATCAAGTATGGTATTTTGACAACTAATGACAGGAAGAATGATGTATGATAGCTGAGGTCATTGTGTGAGTTGCCCTAGTAATGGTATGTAAAAGTTAATAACATGTTGTGTGTTAGAGAAGCCTGTTATAGCACAAAGCACTAAAAAGGTGCAGGATGGTGTGTTTTTCTTTGTGTGTGTGTGCATCATGCATACATGCATATGCTCATAGAGTCTAGAAAAAGCCACTGCATTCCCTGTACCTGGAGTTACATGAAGTATGACCTGCTTATCTTGGGTACAAGGAAGTGCTCTTAACAACCACACCAAGCCACATCTCTAACCCTATTTGGTTGATTTGTTTGTTTGTTTGTTTGTTTTGGAGACTGGATCTCACAAAGCCCAAGCAAGTTGGTATATTGTCAAGAAAGACACTAAACACTTAAACAGTTAATCCTCCTGCCTCTGCCTGCAGGGTGGTGAGATTACAGGTGTGCATCACCAAGCCCTGCCCAGAATGGTACCATTAAGGAGACATTTATTTGCTCTTGCTGTCCACATGAAAGTTCTAAGGGCAGGGCAATGACATATGTCTGTTGTTCTTTTTTGCAAATAAGTTCATTAGAGTCCATTAAGCATATACAACATCTGTCCCAATACCAGGAGTAACTGGGACCAGTGGGACCCAGGCACACAGGAACTCCTCCAGGACAGTGGCACGGTTCCTTCTGGTCTGTCTGGGCCAGTGCCCTGAGCAGACCTTGGGTGAAAACTCTGCAGCAAGTCCCATAATACCCAGAGGAAGCTCTACTTCCCGGCACTCTAACAGGCTCAGGATCCCAGAATCACAGGATCACAGAGACAGCTTGACTCTGAGGATTTCTGACACAACCAGGATCACAGGAAGGATGGACTCCAGTCAGATTTAGCCAGGGCAGGTAGCACTAGTGATAACTAGATGGTGGGAGGCAAGCATCAAAACATAAGCAACACAAACCAAGGTTACTTGGCATCATCAGAACCCAATTCTCCCACCATAGCAAGTCCTGGACACCAGAAAAACAAGATTCCAATCTAAAATCACTTCTCATGATGATGATACAGGACTTTAAGAAGGACATAACTCCCTCAAAGAAATACAAGAGAACACAGCTAAACAGCAAGAAGCCCATAAAGAGGAGACACAAAAATTCCTTAAAGAACTACAGGGAAGTACAATCTAACAGGTAAAGAAAATGTACAAAATTATCCAGGATCTAAAAATGGAAATAGAAACAATAAAAAAATCAAAAAGGGAGACAGCCCCAGAGTTAGAAAACCTAGGAAAGAGAAAAGGGGTCATAGATGCAAGCATCACCAACACAATACCAGAGAAAGAAGAGTGAATCTCGGGGGGCAGAAGATACCATAGAAAACATTGACACAACAGTCAAAGAAAATGCAAAATGTAAAAAACTCCTAACCCAAAACATCCAGGAAGTCCAGGACACAATGAAAAGACTAAACCTAAGGATAATAGGTATAGAAGAGAGTAAAGACTTCCAACTTAAAGGGCCAGTAAATATCTTCA
>NW_022196899.1:22553581-22559810 GCF_008632895.1 Mastomys coucha
CAACAAAAATAACAGGAAGTCACAATTACTTTTTCTTAATATCTTAATATGAAAATTAATATTACCAAGATATCCTAATTGATTGAAATACAAAAATATGAGGAATTAGAAATTTGTTGATTGTCATCCAATGGTCTCTCAATTTGGTAATTGGAGAAATAGATCCAATATTGTACAATCTATATACACTTTCAGCTTGTTTGTTCGTGACAGTGTCTTGCTGTGTACAACATAAGGGTCTTGAAATCTTGCTTCTCCTATCTCAACCTCTCTATTAGTAGTATTGTTTATTTCATGTTTTTACACTATACTATGGTTTTCACAACAGCTTATATATTTCAAAAGTATTTATATACCCAAAAGAAACATAGATGATTAACTAGGGGGGTTGCTTGTAAGAGAACAACAAAGTGAGACTGAATGCTTTGCTTGACATTTGTAACTCTTGTATCTAATTTGAAGAAGAGGACTTTTTAAGTTACTCTTTCTCTGAGGTGAACGCTTTTCCAAATTATCACAGCTAATGAACCAAATTCTTACCCTCACCTAATGTCTGTGCCACCCTCCAAGCAGAACCATTGTTCATTGAAATAGTTGGTGAATGACTTTATGGATAGACCATCTTAATACATACACAATTTCTGAAATGAATGTAACCTGTTCTCTGTGGGCTGAGAATGAAGTCACTCACTCAAGTCAAATAGCTTTGACCATAGCAGCAAGTCTGTATCCAAAACTCATGCCAATAATTCATTTCTTGGTGCAGCAGAACTATCAACTCTCAGCTTAGCTACGATGGAGGTAAAATCCTTAGGTGATGTGAGGGTTATTGAAGTAGAGCCTTATTACAATGAAATCCAATGTCTAAAACTTGTTCTTATTTTGGGCTTGTACCAGACCAGAGTAAGAGCCAAGATTTTTAAACTCTACTAAATACAAAAAAACAAACAAAAATAATTTATATATTTATGTTCATTTAAGAAAATACTAGTAGTGATGTATTATTTTGAAATTTACAGTTAATATGTTTGGAGTTATTTAAAATTTATATTGAGAAAAATGTATGTATTTTCAGTATTGCTGTAGACAAGTTTCTACATAAGACTGTAAAACTGATTGTTGTTTTATATCAAACAACTTTTATAATATTCATTTTTATGGTTACAATATTTTATATATTTTAAAGAATATGACAAAAAACAAAAGCTATGGCAGGTATTGAAGTGGGGTTCTCTGGGAAGAGTTGGGGTATAAAAGGGAAAGAAGAATGTGATGTAGTTCTATTTACTTAATATGTTTTTAAGTGTTAACAAATTCAGATTAAATTGAAATTATATATCTTTTCTCTTCATAATGCAATATAACTTAAATCAATAAAAAAAAGAATATTCACATAAGATCATGGCTATTACCTAAAATGACTTGGGGACTGGATCACTTAGGACTATTCTCTTGTCTAGTGATCTCAAGGAAAAGGGTTCTATGTTCGGCAACATTCTGTAAGTTCTCTGTGTCTCACCTGCCTAGAATCTATTTCTCTTTTCTGTAGAGATAGTGTTCTAATCACTGCTCTGAGTCTTAGTACATGACACTAGCCTCATCCATCAGAACTGTGGCAAGCCTGACTCACTGCCGTCATCACATTCCATCTCCCTGAAATCAGGGATAGATTGAGATATGAGACAATGCCACCAGTAAGTGTGTCATTGTGGGCATTCACATGTCTTCATGGGCATTCATGTGTCATCATGGGAATTCACATGGCAACTGCTGAAAAATGTTTACTTCTATCGGATTTGCTAGCTTGTCTCTGTCAGCCAGTCTGTCTGTTTCTCTCTCATGTGCATGTGTGCATATGTATGCACAAGCATGTGTGTATGTGTGTGCACATGTGTGTTGTGATTTCGGAGTCATTGATTACTCTTTGCCACCTTCAAGGACATCTTGGTTGAGGTGAACCTATCTCAGAAAAAATAATCAGAGCTGAGGGATATAGAAGAGCATTTCATGATTTAGAATCCTAGACCCAACTGTGCCCGAGGTCCATGGATTTTCAATTGTATAGTCATTTCACTTTTTAAAAAAAAAAAAAAAGTAATCACAAGGAAGTCTTAAGAAACGTCATAAGCACACTGCCTTACTCCCTACCCAATTACAGTCCACAGTGGACAGGAAACCGGTAACACACCTATTGCTTTTCTCATCACCTCTGCTCACTTGGTCCCAGGGCTAAGTTGTCATTGGCAAATTTAAATAAGCCAGGCATGAAAAATAAGTGTGACTCACTTGTAGTATCCTAGAGAGATGGAAAAACAGAGATGAGGTGAGAAAGTGAAGCTCTGCCGCCTAGTGAGTACAGAGCTTCACTTGGGGTGGATTTCTGGAGATTGTAAATGTCCCTCTGCACATCTAGCAGTAGTATGTAAGAAAAAAAAATCACATGTGAATGTACTGAAGATATAAGCCTGAAGACGTTTAAAATAGTAAGCTTGGTCATGCATATTTGCCACAAACTATTTTAAAAGTCTTCTGGATTTCCTTATCAGGATGAAATTGCATGTAAGATGGTTCTTTGGTTTCTATTCTCTCTGGTTTGTTTAATGAGTGACTATTTAAGGAAAGGTCCTAACTCAGCCCCAACTACACCAGAGAGTTTGCCAGGCCACACTGTACTCCATAGCCCATGTCACGGGCTATTTGGTTGTCAATCATCATATACACAGTCTGTACAAATCAGAATTTCTTTCTCTTGAATTCACTAACCAGAGATGAGGGCAAAGAAGTAATTTTCCAACTATTCAGGGTTAGTCCCTTGACTAGATACACAGCTCTCTCCAAGCTAGAGGTCACATCACTTCCTAAAAGGGCTACACACTCTCTTCTTTATTCTCACTCACACTGGCCTCCTCTTTTTTAAGACTTGGGTCCTCCTAAGCCAGTTGTAATCCTGGGTAAGGTGGCCCTGGCGGGTTTGATGCAGAGTTCACTTAGTAAAGAATTGGGGATGTTGAGGCAGCATCCATCAGGAAAGAAAGACAAGCACCTGCTTGTTAAATCAGCCATTGCCAACGTCTGTTCTGGATAAAACAATACTTGTCTTCAAGCTACTGTGATATGGGATAAAGTTTGCCTTGTTTCTCATTATACCTTTAAGTGCGTCTTCTGACAATATATTAATTGCCACAATGTTTACAATACAGATCATAAAGAAATGAGCAGCAGCTGATTCAGGAGATGGGCGAGTGAAGGTTTGGGCAAGCAGTCATAGACACTGTTACCATCATCTTTGCCATCATATGGCCACATCAAGAAGTAGTTGAGATCCCAAAGAACATGTGAAGAGACAAGACCAAACAGACCTCAGAGATGATGCAAGCCATGCGATGGCTTCTCAGGAGAAGAGAAGGGAAACTCATGTCCTCTACTTGATCATTTCTCAAAGAGGCAATGAAGCTTCTTTTGACCACTGGTACATAATTGTAGATCAAGACATAAAAAACAGTCAGTAGTCTGTGTTTTTCTGTGTGAATGATTCCAAGTGCGATTGTGGGGGTCAGACCTAGAAAGCAATGAGCTGTTATGGGGGCTGATCCAATAGGCCATACCACCCTTCAAGTCTTGAATTTTGCCAAAACCTATATTAAGCTACCTGGGGAAGATGTCCCAGATCACGATGAACACACAGCTAAAGGCATGGAGTATTAGGCCAGACTAGAGACACACTGATTATTGAACCCGCCAACCTGCTCTTGCTCAAATTTGCTCTTGCCTTCAGTCATCTTAGGGGAATTTTAGCACCTGAAATGACAAGACTTTATCACAAGAAAAATTAAACAATACCAGACTTTTTTTAGACAGAGGGCCACAAAGCAGGCAAACTTTAATGCTCTCACTCCGTGGGAATTATGAAGCCATCTTATGGGATGGCTTGAGCCCCTCCCAGCTGGGGCCTGAAAGAGATAAAGACAGGAATTTCATCTCTATTTCTAAATTGTCTCTCCGCTTCCATCTAATGTCCTGGGATGCTCTACACAGCCTTTGGCCTTCTTAAGAGCTTTAAGGAATGAGTAAATGGAATAAGATATTCTCATTTTCTAAAAGTCACTGAATTAAACAGGCGACAGCTTTTACACAGCAGGTGAATACCTATCTAAAAGGCTGACAATAAAACAATCACTTTCATGTGATAGATGTCTTCTCAGAGGGGGTGATTTGCCTGCCTGTCTCACGGAGGGAATCTGCTGAGGACATAATTGATCCACTACCTCTATAATCCATTACCTACACAGTGGCAGCGGCAGTAGCAAGGGCTGATGTGCCTAGAGCTCGCCGGAAATCCCATCCACATGCCGTGTCCTCCTCCAATCCCTTTCCAGGCTATTGCCATTGGGAGGGGAAAGGTGCTTCTGTGGCAGTATGGCTATGACTTTCCTTTCGTGCAAAGGTGACTGAAGGACTGTTGTCCACTCCATGGCCATTCCTTCTGGCCTAGGGTTGAGGACTCTCCATGAACACTCACAAATGGTTGTAAAATGAAGTCCAATACTATCTGGAGTTCAGTAGCTTTTCTGGTGGGCCTCTTATCTAGGGAGAGCTCTTAGCCCTCTCACCGAGGTATACTCTAACCTGCCCTAGGAAAACCACACATCCTGGCTTGTAGGCTTTTGTCTATAGAAGAGCCCTTAGAAGGGACTTGTTCTCATTTCCTACTTTTTATTAAAAAAAAAAAACAAACAAACAAAAAAGCAAATGAAGGCTCAGAACAGAAAGCACCACGGCTGAGCTCACACAGCAGACGGAGGCTAAAATTCTTCAATCCTCTTCAAGTCCATCCTCTTACAAATCACACCAAACAACATCATCTGCATGGAACAGCGGCATTCTCACAGAACTATGTGTCTATTGCTCCCAGTCTTCACCACAACTCCATGATTGAGCATTGTCACTCTTTTGGGGGTTTAAACGAGAATGCCCCCATAGCTCATATATTTGCATACTTGGTCCCCAGTTGGTAGAAGTATTTGGCAAGGATTAAGATGTGTGGCCTTGTTGAAGTAAGTGTCACTGGGAATGGACTTCAAGGTTTTACTCTTCTCTCTCTCTCTCTCTCTCTCTCTCTCTCTCTCTCTCTCTCTCTCTCATCTCCTTCTTGTGGATCAAATGGAAGCTCTCAGTATCATGCCTGCTTACCTGCTGCCATGTTCTCTGTCATAATGGTCACAAGCTCTAATCCTCTGGAACCATGAGCTTCGAATTTGAATAGGTATAGCCCCATAGACTTGTGTGTTTGGATCCTTGGCCCATAGAGAGTGGCACTATTAGGAGGTGTGACTTTCTTAAAGTAGGTATGGCCTAGTTGGAGAAAATGTGTTACTATGGAGCTGGTCTTTGAGGTTACATATGTTCAAACTATGCCTAGTCTCCCAGTCTCTCCTTCTGCTCCCTGAGGATCATCATGTAGAACTCATGGCTCCTCCAGAGCCACTTCTGTCTGCACGATGTCATGCTTCCCACTATGATAATAATAGACTGAACCTCTGAAACTGCAAGCCAGCTTACAGTTAAATGCTTTCCTTTGTAAGAACCTTTGTAAGAATGGCCATCTCTTCACAGCAATAAAACCCTGTGACAGTTGCCTTGGTCATGGTTCTTTGTCACAGCAATAGAAAAGTAACTTAGACACCCTCTTTCATGAGATAGAGTACCGAGTCTCAGAAAACGTGAACAATTTTCCAAGGGGAGCATTACTAACACAGAGGTACATTGGGGTACAGACCTAGCCAGCTCTTTGACTCTGGAATTCTTACTCTACACCTTGACCTTAGAAGTACACAAAAACAGACCTTGGGCACAAGCTCTGCAGCCAGTCCCATGACACCCAGACGAAGCTCCACTCCCAGGCACGCTGACACACCCAGGATCAGAGACCTTGGTCACAAGAACTACAGCCAGTCCCACAACACCCAGAGGAAGCTTCAATCCCAGGCATTCTGACACACCTGGGACCAGAGGGAAGCAGCAACCAACACTGGGAGTAACTGGGACCAGCAGGACCAGGCACTTAGGAACTCCACCAGCCTAGTGACTCCGTTCCTACCAGGTCTGTCTGGGTTAGTGTTCTGAGCAGACCTTGGGCACAAGCTCTGCAGCCAGTCCCATAAAACACAGAGAAAGCCACACTCCCAGGTGATCTAACAAGCCCAGGATCCCAGGATCCCAGGATCCCAGA
>NW_022196899.1:22562108-22597108 GCF_008632895.1 Mastomys coucha
AGGTAAAATCCTTTGGTGATGTGAGGGTCATTGAAATACAGCCTTATTACAATGAAAAAAAAAAGAAGAAGAAGAAGAAGAAGTACACAAAACAATTTGAAACTCCACCACTCTCAGGCTCCAGAGAAAGATTCCCCCAACAACCACACAAGCCTTCCCTATCATGGCCTCCACCACTAGCTATGAGAGGAACTCCCAAGCACCTCTTGCTTGGAAGGTATGGAAATACCTACGAATATGGAAATATTGTGAGGTCTCTCCTCAATATTTTGCAAAGTTCTTCCTAATGTTGACAGAAGCATTTCATTATGAGCTTAGAAATCATGTTTTATCATATCATTAGACTGTTTATTTCAATCATATATTTTTGGGTGGGGTCTAGTATCCAGTAGACAAATGTGTTTTCATCTCATCATATGACTTTTCACCATATGATGTCTTTGTCCCAGTTAGGGCACTGATAACAGGCCAAAGAAAATTGTCCACACAAATCTAAGTTAGTAAATTTATCAGAGTTAATTACAAGGGGATGTGTGAGGGGTTAACAAGAACTTAGATAACACAGGTTACAACAACATCAAAAGGTTCACATCAGTATTGGTGACCATTCATGAAAACTTCCACCTTGGCACTCCTTCTATGACTATAGGCAATTGATACATCTTCCCCTTTGAATGCAACCCCTTCACACACACAAACAACTGTTACTATGGATAAACTAGGGGAGGGAACTTGTGAATTCTGTAAATGTCAGTCTTCTGAGACTTGAAAGCTTTGTTCTCTTCCTAAGTCTGTGTGTGTACCTCCCTCCAGTAGGGAGTGTTTCAATTGGGGAAATCCTACACAACACTTGTGGGCAAGAGAGTGGGAGGGGAGAGGGAGGGGAGAAGCTTAGCCTGTGGATGCCGGACTTGAGAATAACCTAGTTCCCCATGAAGACTGCGATCATTCCATATAGGAGCCATTGTGGAATCTTAATGCCTATTTCTATCAAGCATATTTGTCACTACAGAGTGCAGTGAAACTAATTCTCAGGAATCCCGGGAAGTATGACAATTGGTTCATTCAAAACCATTGGCTTTCCTCTTTACAAGTGCCTAAGACTTCCTGAGATATTCGACTTGCAATCTTGACTTCAGTGAGTTGTAGGTCTTCAGAGCCTCTGTTTTACATGTTTTATATTTACACAATAAAGACAACCTGATAAGACTATTATGAGGACAAACCCATGTAAATGTTCTTATTCAGGGCCTAGTGCTTAATAGGAAAGACAACTTCTTTCCCTCTACCTCCTTTTCTTTTTCCTGTCTTTCTCTCTTTCTCAGTCGCCCAACTCCTTTGTCCTGGCTCACTTACCTCTTGTATTTTCTCTGCTCTCCTCAGACTTTCCTGTCACCTTATATTCTCTGCACAATCATACTGGCTTTACCTGCCTGGCCTATGCTAAAAAGGGACCCGGAAGGAACATGGTAGACTACTGGTGGTTTTATTGGCTAGAGATTATGAGAAGTGGGATATAATGAGGTAAAATAATGAAAGATTGTTATCTACAGACAACCCATGTATATGGTAGACACCACTCCCTGTGGCTGACTGTCTCACGCTTCAGGAAGTAGAAGTGCTATTCTTCTCCACTTCCCTATGTTTGCAGTGCAATAGAGCTGGATGAACAGCCTGGCCAATGAGTGGTGGGTAATAGAGATGGGGTGGCACTAAACTTTGAGTTTCTGCTGCAGGGTCCAGACCTTGTCTTGCTCATCACAGTGAAACCTCAAGTATAGTGTTAAAGTAGGGCATCATACAACAGCAGTAAGCATGAGGAGCAGAACCACGGGGACCCAAGAACAATGGAGATACTTCTGTGGTTGTAAGCTACTTTAAGTGTTCCAGCATCAAAATCTCTTATAGAACACCATAGTCTAAACCTTGGCTTTCATACCTTGGCAAAGTTTTTGTTGATAATTTCGATGGGCTTTAGTTAGTTTGTTTGTTTGAAGCACCCCCCCCCCCAAAAAAAAACATTAAATTGCAATTTAATGGATCTTTTGAGAGGAAAGCACTGGAATATGAAATGTGAACCTTGAACCTTGTCTTGTTGAGCCTTACACACATGAGAACTAAAGTTCAATTCCTAAAACCCTAACAAAAGCCAGGAGTCGTGGTACATACGTGTAATCCCAGCCCCGAGGAAGTAGAGAAAGGAGGATCCCAAGGTATCGCTTGCCAACCAGTCTAGCTTAGTTGGTGAGTTCTAGGCCAGTGAGAGACCTTGTCTCAAGAGAAGTAGACAATGTTCTCCTTATGACCCCCAAGATTGTTTCCTACCCAGCTGCCACATAGACTCACACATATGCATACATACATGAACATAAACATATTGTTACTCACATGAAGATGTGCGCATATACACATGAACTTATGTACACACAGTAACAGGAAAAGAGAAAATATATAAATTCCTCAGTTCCACCTCAGACCTACTACACCCCATTCTGGATTTTTAACAAGCTCTCCAGACAGCTATCTGTGTATTGTGTATTGGGCACATCGAAGCTGGAGGAACACTGGTTCCATGGGAGTTGGACTTGACATTAAATGACTCATGACTACAGGGTTCCAAGTTGTTCTTTTTGTACTTATTTATCAATCCTTCTGATTATTTTATGAAGGAAATATCAATTTGAGGCCAGTATTCCTTTACCATCTCAACCTCAACTGCTGGTACCCATTTTAGCAAGAAAATGGGCTTAGCTAGCCTCAGACTCCAGGAAAGGCAGCCGTGGCTAGGCTGATGATGACAGTATTGTCTTATTTTAACTTCTTTTATAGGAAGAATTGTACTTACAGAGAACACACAGTGAGATGTAGTAGCTTTGAGTTTTCCTTCCAGGTTAGGGAATCAGTACTTTGGCATTCCTGACCTCTTTGCTCAGCATCACTCATTATACAATTTTATATACTCTTCAAGAGCTGAGGGTGAGGAGGGTGCTCTATTTATTATACACTTGGGGATGAGGTGGGCATGTTCAGATCTTACTTTTGGAATTTAGATGTCTAGTATAGAATTTGAGAGATTAGTAAATATCAAGTCCAATCAATATCGGGATTATTGATTTCCTTTGTTTAAAACTGTGTCTATAGGAAGAGTTGCATTGTACATGTTTATTGTACATGTATATTGTAGCATGGGGGGGGGGTGCGTGCAGGCAAGTGTACAAGTGGAAACACCAGAAATCAACGCCAGGTGTCTTTCTTAGATGGCTCTTGATTTTTTTTTTTTTGACGGTATTCCTCACTGAATCCAGTCTGTCTGCACTGCCCCTTTCCAGAACTGCAGTTACAGGTACACACATGCCATTCCCATGGGTGCTGGAGATCTATACACAGGTCTGCATAGTTGTGTAGCAGGCATGTGATGAGCTAAACTCTCTCCAGCCCCAGGTAATTTCTTTAGCACATCTTTAAGGTGACCTGACATATGTTGAGTTTCAACTGTGTCTTCCTTTATAATCTTCATCAACCCAGAAGCACTGCCAGCTGAAGGGCTCCACATCAACCTCTGTCTGGTCAGGGTGCTACAGTGGCTTATACATCTTAGTCTTTGAATCTATCAGAGGCAAGAGACAAAAGCACTACTGAGCTTGGAAATCTTATAGGGGAAAAAAAGCTTAAAACATTCACCTTCATGAACCAGGAGACAAAATCAAATCATTGTCTTAAAGTCTCTGGCCATTCCCTCCCTAATCTAGCTATTATTCATTCAAATAGTTCAATCAGAGGGGTGTCATTGATGACCCTGCTGATAAACAGTATTAGCAAAAGGGTAAGGTGTCCAGTGCTCATATTTGTGTGTATCCGTTTTCCATCATTAAGCTGAAGTGGAACCCCAGAACCTCTGAGGCTGTTGCTATGTTATTCTCCTCAGGGTACTGACCTCCGTGGCTTCAGTACTAGAAAGCAGTAATCATCTGCTTTGCATTATTGATGGCTACATCCTGAGTGTCTCAAATATGTATTCAACAAGTTAATTAATATTTCTATATAGTCTTCTTGCTGGAACAAGAAAACTAACATGTGCCCTGTCCAGATTTAATTAGAAATATCATCGTTTAATAGTTTTATAGCATGATGAGCGCTGATCCTTACTGTCATGCGTGGCTCTAAATATTTGACAATATTTCTACCCCAGTAATGCCAGGGGCTTCTGATAAGGTTGATATTCATCGGGAGCTTTTCATTAAAGAAGGAGGCGAGAGGGACTTTATCGAGAAATCATGTTAAAGTGACCTTGAGTTGCGATCTGTAAAAGATCTGGCCCTTAGTTTCCTTCTCCTGCCCTTTGCTGGGTAAAGCTATCTTGGGCTTCAGAACTGATCTGGCTCTAATAAGAGTCCCACATGATTACTGTAAAAGTATCCCAAATCTTCTAAAATGCATACTTATCCAAGTAATCGCTCATAAAGGCATTAATTTTTAAGGTCAAATTAAGTGACTTCATGCCTATTCTCCTATGTGTTTCCTGATAGCCCTGCAAAAGTGGGTAGGGGGTCAGAGGTAGTGCTTCACCTAGACAAATTTTAAAGTAGTATGTGCAGGAACATCAATGGCTCCTGGCTCTATGGTTTCCCTAAAAATAGGGAAGTCCTAGCTAGACATCTAAAGCTTATTAGAGGAAGGGGTTGGAATTTGCTTAAGGGTAGCGGACTCTCTGGTTGAGTCAGGGTTGTGCTGGGTTTGTTAGCAGTGGATTAGAAAACAGTTTCCCACCATTCCAATGGTAAGTCAGCTAAGGTCCCAGAAACTGCTCTTGGCATAAGAATGCTCGGGATTTGGAACTGATCCATCTCTTTTTGAAATACTAACCTAAACCCTGTTATGCTGAAATAGGGGCATAAAAATTGCACCAATTATTAAATATTCACTGATGAGAATATTTTGAACCTGGTGTTCAAAAGATAAAAGTCATGGTTGTGGATGGAGATATTATTTTAAAAAATAATAATCTATCTCAGAGGAGAGTCGCACTAATCTCTTAGACCTGCATAGCCCTTGAGTTTCAGGGACACTTGTAAACTTACAGACATGGGAACTTTTCAGTAGTTGTCCCCTAACAACTCCCTCTCATAAACCTGTAAGACACCTGGACTAACATGTGGCAACACCTCCAGCGGGCCACAGTATTATTACATATTTGTTTAGGTTTTACAACTATAGAGTCTCCTAGGCTAATGATTATCCCATCTGAACAACACAACTGTCTCAGAGAGTAGACATCCTCTGCCCGTTTTTAAGGTAAAACTCAGAGGCCTCGGGTGATTAGTCAGGGATTGCATGTGTCCCCTGAAGAGCCTGCTTCAACATCCCAAATTCTGACTGCTTAACGTCACTCTCTTTCTGCAACATCTCACGGCTTTGTGGGGTCCAAAGAAGTCAGAAATACTATGAACAGCCAGTTAAAGGCTAGTTAAGTCATAGTGATGGCTCATGAAGGCTCCTGTAGGATCAAGGCAGAGTTGAGCTTGAAATAGGTGAATGGACCAAGGCTGTCCAGGCCATGATTGGATATACTTAGGTGTGAAGTTGCCCTACATGGGAAGACAGCAGCCAGCCAGTAATCTCCCTGAACACAACAAGCTTATTAAATTTTATTCCTAATAGAAGAGGTTTACATCGCATCAGCTCCCATATATTTTAATTAAGGGCTTTGACAAGGGTCTAAGAATTTATGAAGGTACCTTGCTTCAAATCAGTCTACTCAATGTATGTGAAATAATTGATTCACTTAATGAGCTCAGACGAGTGAGGACTATCTAGTCTCTATCTTGTTTGTTTGTGACAGATCTTACCATGTAGCTCTAGCTGGTCTGGAACTTGCTATGTAGATAAGGCTGGCTTTGAATTCACAGAAGTTCTTCTGCCTCTGTCTCCCAAATTACTGGGATTAAAAGGTGCCTGCCACCACACCTAGCTAGTCCTATATCATTTTGAGATAGAGAAGTTTCCTGGACACTCACCTTTAAGGAACTAGTGTAAATATATGCTGTATGTGTCCCCTCTGTCCACTCAGCCTGAATAACTCTCTAACCTGACCTCATGGAAGACTCCTTCCCTGTTCTAAAATATATCTCCATTCCACCAACACACACATAACATGCTTCTTGTTTTCAGAAATTTATTATTATTTTAATAGAGGCAAGAGAAAGGCTCTCACTGATCTCTGCGCGTGTCTAGCGCTGAGATAGGCAACTTCAAGAGCATGTCAACTCTTTCCACTGCCCTAGATGTTCATTTCATAGACAAGGGAAGAAAAGCAAGAAGTTAAACGCTACAAGGTCATAGATTAAAAATCCTTGTAGGTCTTCAGAAACCTCAAATCCATGAAATGTTGTGGGCTCTAAAATAAGCTGATCTATTTGAGCTTTTGGTCTTCTTTGAGGGCGGAGAGGGACACTAACCTCCCCATCCTTTCCTCAAGGAGGTAGTGGGGAGCTTCCAGAGAGCAGGAAGCAGGCCTAGCTGGGGAGCTGAATCCAGGAGAGGTGGAGCTGTTGGCAGGAGCCATCCCAAACAGTACAGCGACACTGCAGAGTCCTACCCCACACTGCTTTCCCAGGGCATAGAACTGCCCAGGCTCCTCTGCTCCAAGCACCAGAAGGTACAGGAGGCTGGAGACCGCACCTGGAAGTTCAGGAAGGCGGGTGAGGGTATAGTGAGTGACAGACCCGGGGGTGGGGTAGGTTAGGGGGGCGGGAGTGATGCTAGGACTCAGTGATGGAGGGGCAGGGTTAGCCACGTGATTACAAGGAGGCGGAGATAGGCTAGCTGGAGAGCAGACTGGCAGGCGCGGGAGGGGTGCGGAGGGGTTTCGATCTGAATAATTGAGGAGCGATTCAGCAGCAGCCGCTGCCTCCTGCCTTCCTTTATCACCACCACCGCCCCCACCTCAGCTGTAAGCGCAGACCGCCGGACATTAGCATCCAGTCCAGGACATCGCCTTCAGCCCCTCTGGTGAGTGGATGTCCCCTTCAACACAGTCTGTGCCCCTGTGCGGCCCCTAGCTTTCCAGCTGGACCCCCGCGAATGAGATGAACCAGGGAGCCCCCAACAGCCCCAGGGAGGAAGCGGGAACATGGCGCGGAGGTTGAGGGCGACCTACGGGAAGGGGATCCCTGGAAAATACGAAGAAGCGAGGTCAGGGTCGCGCCGGCTACGGCTGGGAATGGGGCCCCGGTAGCATCCGCGATGTGGGGACGCGCGGGAGCAGGCAGGCGGAGCGCGGGCTGGCGCATCCTCCGCCGCGGCGGGAGCGCGAGGCTAAGATGCTGGGAGCAGTGTGGGCCTCCCGGGTCTCCGCAGTCGCGGGGCCCATCCTGTCCTCCAAGCCTATCCACACGCACCTGGAGGGTGCAACTGGGCTCTCGGCCTGGGATTGAGCCCTTGGAAAAAGGAAAGGTGTTTTCCGGGCCGCAGTCCCAGAGGAAGGCGGGGACATCAATCTGTCCTTTAACCAGAGCAAAACTCTTCAAAGGGACTCCAGGGGAGCCCGGCGCCCCGACTAGGCTGGTGCGCCACGCCACGAGGACCATCTGTCCCCGGCCAACCCGGAGACCGTGCGGCGAGGAGGATGTGACGGGAGAGGTATCCGGGTAGGTTGCTGCCCGGAGCCCGCGGCTCTCCAGAGGACTCTCGCCCGCACTGCTTCGCCTCTTTGGGGCCTTTTTTCCCCCAGCCCTAAAGCACATTCAGTTTCCCACAAATTCTGAGGGCCAGAGTAGGGTGGCGTGGCCCCGAGCCTCCTGTCTCCACTGAGTCACTCCTCCTCCCCCGCCAAGTGTGCATTTCACATCATGTTCGAACAGTAAGCTAGAAGCTGTCAAATGACTGACAGAAGAAAGATGAGGGAAGGTGGAAGCAGCAAGGCTGTCGCCTCTTCTTGGTAGTGATTCCGCTACGTGTGCGAAACTCGGTTCATTGAGAGCATTGAGAGGCTCAAAGGATGTTCGCCTGGGTGGCAGAGGCAGTAACTGCCCAGAGTAACCAAAGGCTGCGGGGATAATCTGCCTCCGGGGTCGCGGAGAGAGCAGGGGAGCTCTGGTGGAAGAGCAGGCTAAGAGAAGGGAATAACGTGTCGCTGTCCGCGGTGCTGAAAGTTGTCTGCTGCGCGGTAAATATCTGGAGACTGGTGGGATCCTCGCTGGCTGTCCAGCTTTCTCTCCAATTGAGATCTAACACCTAAAGGGCATTGTCTCGTGTTTACCGAGAAAGCAAGCGAGTATCCTTTGCTTTCCCAGTTCTCTGCTTTCCCAGACTTTCTTTGGAGGTTTTCAGCATGTCTGGGTAGAAAAACAAGGGGGTCCTGACATTCCATGATGTGGCTTGGTTACTCTGGATGATGCTCATTCTGCCTGCTCCGAGTCTTCCGGTCCATAAAGTGTTGAAAAAGCAGTTTGGGATGCTGTCCTGATAAACATTTCTGTATCTTTTAGGAACCAGAGAACTGTAAGGCTACAGAAAAATAAGTGGATTAATTAAAGGGGAGATGGATTCGTGCTTGTCTTGACTCTTCTCTGTATGCTTCTCTCACCACAGTGTGTTTTTCACATCTTCCAAACACAAATTTTAATACAGTTTAGGTTTGTTTCTTTAACTAGTGTCCCATGGGTAGAATGAAGAATGAGCTGAGGCAACGGGAGTGGGGGGGAGGGGAGAGACTATTTACTGAGCACCTACAGTCTGCTAGACAATGCCGTCTCATTTAAACTTCACACCAACGCTTAATCATATATAACACAGATGGAAAATCTGCAGTTAGGGATCTTAAATCCAGAGGTTGCATTCACACTGTATCCTGCTCAGCTCCCATGTCCAAGTCACTTCTCTGCTCTTGCTCATGTGTGTAACTTTCAACAGCTGCGACGAGGAGCAGCGATATCGTAAATGACAAAGGAGGGCTGCCTTCTCCCTCACACGCTCCGTTCTCTCTCTAGTCATTTCTTCTTTAATCTGCTCACCCACCCACTGTCACTCACCCCCACCCTGCCAACTGTCTGTGCTTGCCACAACTGTTCATACAACTTGAGCTCCGCTTTTACAGAAACAGGTTGGAAGCTAAAGCAGCAGGCTTTCCTGGAAGGACAAGGACGAGAAGAGTGGAGCGGTGTGTCTGGAAACCCAAATATGCCTTCATATTAGGTTTGTGCTGGGGAACGAACATGTGTTTGGCAGCATTGTTTTACAGAAGGCAGACTGTGGGAACCCAGGGCTCCCGTTCCTTCCAGTCCCTTAATTGAAGTTAGTATATGAATCCTGCAGATGTGTTCCAGAGCCAGTAGTACTCTCCTCACTAACCCACAGGGCCTGGAATACTTACCCACAATGCCTCTTTGGTCACCCTTTCACGGGTAATCAGTATCATGATATAGCACAAATGCCTGACATGCAGATAGTCGGTCCCCTTAGCTATTTCTCCCACTGTTCTCCTCTTCTGGTTTCACTCCAGTACCGTCGGCCTCAGTGTCCCTGGAACACATAATCAATCTTCAGTCGCATGTTTCCCATGAAGCAGTTCACAAACAGGGATGATGCTGCGGCTGTCTCCACCACGCCCTTGTTATCTATACTTTCTCTGACCCAGTTCAACGATACAGTTTCCCCAAAACTGATGGTGCTAAGCAGTTCTCCATGCTTCAAATGGTCTTGGAAGAAGGTTCTAATATAATATAGGAAAAATTACAAATCACTAAATAGTGCCAGCATTTATAAAATGCTCTCCACGGGTTAGTCGTGTTGTTAAGTCCTTTCATGTATCATTTCTCGGGGTCTCCCCATTTCTCCCAAGTACAGAGCTTCATCAGAGATGGTCCTGAAATTGCCAGCCATTCTAGCAGACTCTGACAGCTCCTTCACTTCTCTTTGCTTCTTTTAACAGACTGTAGTAAAATTTCATCTTCATTCTTTGGATTCCTGAAGTCCTAGTGAGTAGACATTTTTACACTGAATGGATGGTGCTGTCTTGCTCCAAATCTTAGTTTAGAAATTCAAATTCAATCCAAATGGCACTGAAATGCAAATGGATCTTCCATTTGTTAGCCCTTCCACAGAGATCCCCAGATGTCTTCTTGTTGCTATTGCCAACAACTTGCCTTCCTCCTTAATGTCAAGTTAAGGTATAACTCATGTTAAGTTCACATTAAATATCCCCACAAACCTAAAGGTGCTACTGATGGAGTGTTCTGGGCCCTATGAACCATAATCTTTAAACCACATGGAACTTCTATGTTCAGTATGGTAGTCAAGAGCTACATAGACCCATTTAAAGTCAAACTGTAATTAAAATATTTAGAAGTCAGTATCTCATATTTCAAGTGCTCAATAACCATAGGTAACAAGTGATTATCTTGTCAGAAGATCTGTTAGACAATGCCACTTTAGAAAGTACAAAAAAAAAAATCTCACGGCAACAAAGAACTAGACGTTGAGACAAATTAAGGATTCAAGAATCTCTTTGAAGCTTTTGCCCAGAAAGGAGAAAAGAATACCTGTGCCTATTGTATCTCTAGCTCCACAGATGGGCAGGGTAGTCCAGCCAGCAAGGAGCTCTGTGTCAGCTTTGAGGAGCTGCTAGCCTCAGGAATCTGCTTCCTAGAAACTCTAGGAATGGGTAGGTGGTTTGTTTTGGTTCGGTTTGGTTTTGTTTGGTTCGGTTTGGTTCGGTTCGGTTCAGTTCAGTTCGGTTTGGTTCGGTTCGGTTCGGTTTGGTTCGATTTGGTTTGGTTTGGTTTGGTTTGCTTCCAACCTAAAGATAACCTTACTCTTGTCCAGAGTTCAAGTACACATAGTAATGTGTGTCTGTCTTATCTTAGCAAGCACATTGAGATAAGCAGGGGAGTAATAAATGGCTTGGACCAGGAGTATGTGTGCCAGTTGGTGCCATTATACACCCTACCTAGACTCCCTTCTCTCATCTGTACAACATCATGGAATTTCCATAGCTGCCCCAGACAGTGTGGGAAGACTGAAGGACAACTACATGAGAGTACTTTTAAGGAGTGTGGTTTGAACACAATCGCTGATCATTATTCACAGATATAATATAGCCTATGCCCAAACAGGGTAGTCCAGGTGGAATGGCTTCTGCATGTATTTTTACATCTTTGATAAGAATACATTTTGCCTTTATTTTCATTTTCATTAAAAAGCAGAATGTTTAATTTAAATTTTTGATCGTTAAAGTTTCTCATTGGTTAGGTTCTATTAATAGAAACTGTGCGCTGTTTATAGTTCAGTTTATTTGAACCTGAACATTTCCCTCTCAGAAAAAGAAAAAAAAAAGTCATTAGCTAAAGGGTCTTAGTGTCTCAAAAGAAAACTGCTGTGGTGTTGGAGATTCAGAAATAAAGACAAGTATTATGGGTTTTCCTCAGCACAGGCGGTGAGAGGGATTAATTTAAAAGAAATGTTTTATTACTAATGAAATGAGTGCCAACCCATCTCATGAGTGTGAACAAAAATAACCCTATCTCATGCATTGATTAAGCCAGAAGAAAGGTACAAATCTATTACTTCAGCAGAACTCTTGAGGCTGCTCTGCAGTAAGTATTCTGGCCTTGAATAGGAGCATTTGTAACATGGATTCTCTAATGAAATCTGTCTGGGTCGTCAAGAGAACATGAGAATCCAGCTAGTGTGGACTCCCAAGCCTAGCATCTATCCCTGTACCTTGCTTGATGCTACTCATGCCTCAAGTGGGAGTGCTTTCATATGCAACCATGGCTTCTTTCACATTTGATTCTTACCCATTCTCTTCTCTTAACAGTAGGCCAACGCAGGGCTCAGATACTGTACAAGATAAGCCTGCAAATGAAATTCATCCGACAGATGAGTGCTTTCTTTAAAAACGTAGAGCACTAATTCTTTGAGAATTTCACATACGCATGCCACGTGCTTGATCGTATTTTCCACCTTCCCCACACTCTTTCCCTCAACGCTTCTCAGAAATCTACCCAACACCCTGTTCCTCCCGAGTTTAACTCTTGATTGTATTGGTTGCAGCTGTTGTTCATCTTGAAGACTCAGGAAAGTTCTTTTGCTGCTCTGTCTATCAGCAGAGCCCCTAAGAGATCAAAATGAGATTACCTGAGAGGAATCAGACTCTCTGGCAAGGCATTTTCTTTCTCAGCCATTTCAGCCTGACAGAAAGATGGGTGGTGACTTGCAAGCCGCTCTGCCAAGGAGGCAGATCAGACACAGTCTTGGGTGGTGGCCAAGCATGTCATTCTCGGGCCTTCCTTACACATGAAATTGCATTACTAAAGGAAAGATTATATTCTGAAAGGTGGATGACCCTGCCCTAGAAAATCATCTTAGTTTAGATAATCAGCATCTTCAGTTGAAAGTCAATTATTTGCATAGTACAAATTGTTTATTCTGTGTATGTACCTAGATTTTCTTTTTTTGTTCTTTCTTTCTTTTTTTGTCTGTGGTTTTTTTCAAGACAGGGTTTCTCTCTGTAACCCTGGCTGTCCTGGGACTCACTCTGTAGGCCAGGCTGGCCTTGAACTCAGAGATCCACCTGCCTCTGCCTCCCAAGTGCTGGGATTAAAGGTGTGTGCCACCACTGCCTGGCTGGACCTAGATTTTCAAAAAACAGAAACAGTGTTATCCTGAGCTGAAAAGAGCTCAGTGTTCCATGTTTGTTAATTAATGGAATTCTCTGATTCTATATTGAAGGAACAGAGAATTGATAATTTAGTTCTGGCATTGGTCTATAGAGCATGCAATCATCCATTTAATCAATAATGTAATTGAAAGTGGTCTTGTCCTAGCACAGAAATATGATGGCAAGGGTGCTTGAAATCTTATAGCCTGCCACAGGGGCACTCAAAAAGTATTTGCTGAATTCAGGAATATTTATATGCTTACTGGCCATACACTCAGCTAGCCAATCCTCTCTCAAGAAATGAGTATTTGGGGCTGCAAAGATGGCTCTGTGGTTAAGGGCACTTGTTCTTGGCGAGGACCCGAGCTTAGCTCACAGCACAAATTGGTGACTCACAACCATCCCTACCTCTAGTTCCAAGGAATGCAACTTCCTTTTCTGACCTCTGCAGGCACACACGTGGTACACAGACACACATATAAGGAAAACATTCACGTGCATAAAATAAAATTACTTTAAAAAAAAAAGAAATGAATATTTCCCAAGGCTGAAGAGAACGCTCAGTGAATAAGTAAAGTATTTGCTATGCAAGCACGAAAGCCAGAATCTGGATCCTGAGAACCCATTTGGAAGCCAAGAATGGTGGCCTGTACCTGCAACCCCAGAACTGGGGGAGAGAGATGAAGAGAGATCCCCCAGAGCTTGCTGACTAGCTAATGTGACTGATCAGTGAATTCCAAATTCAGCAGAGAGCAAGAGAGAAAGATACCCCCATATCAACCTGGCCGCTACCTAGGCACGCACCCTAATGCACTCATGCACATGCGTGCATGTATCACACACACACACACACACACACACACACACACACAGGTGGGGGGGATAACAAAAATGGATGTTTTCATGGTGCAAGCTTTTAACAAATAAAACAGGACATGCACATAGGACACGACATTTTACTCTGATTTCCCAGGGCCTAAGTGACTCACAGAAGGTAATACTAGCCAGGAAAGTCTGCTCCTAAGAATTATGTCATGCTGACACCATCAAAGGACAGGGCATATGTCAGCTACTGGGTCTTGGATTTTATTGTGCCGAGGCAACTCCATAAACTCTAAGCTTAGATTGAGTTGTGTGTCTTTTTCTACTTTCCTGTCACTTTCCCACTTTAACTTGTCATTTTCTTGACAGCATTTGGTCAGCTCTCATGGTAGTGACAGGAATTGCTATTGTTATGAATTCAGAAGAAACATAGTGTAGCATGAAGGCAAATACATTAATTACTGAGAGCCCTAGGGTCTGATGGCTTGCAGACAGGCATCCTTTTCCGGGTCTGCCTTTAAGGGCGTTCACTGAGGGTAAATGGAGAGAGAGAGAGAGAGAGAGAGAGAGAGAGAGAGAGAGAGAGAGAGAGAGAGAGAGAGAGAGAAAATCATTCTAGAACAGCTCATCAATAAACAAATGCTTAGAATTAATTGATTTGTCAAAGGCAAAATATTCCTACCCAGTAAACCAACTTACAAATGATCAGGCTGGTCTCCACACCCTTTCATTGTTTAAAATGTTTTTCCCCTTTGTTTATTCTGTTTTAATCAGTAAGTAAAAAACAGCTGGACCCAGGCATTGAATTCTCTGCAGATAAAAATGGTCTTCCTAATTAGTCTTCACTGATTGTTTCTTAGAGATTTAGTTTCTACCAAATTATCGTTATACTGCTATTTTGTAACCACCACATAATCTAGCTGTCTTATTTTATGCCCACAGAAATCTAGGCTAAGCATAGTCATCCAAGTTAATGGCAAAGGCAGAAGAAGTAAGGCACCGGTTCCTTTCTCTCCGCCCACTGCATCTCTAAACATCATGCGTCTTTCCATTACTCATGGCAACTCGTTTAGGCAGCAACTTTAGGTCCTTCTACTAAGCTTTTATTAAAGTAGAAAGTGGAAAGACTGAATTTTACTCTCTTCTCTCTTAGTTAATTTGGGATGCGAAATGGTTGGGAGTCTGAAGACCTGGTTTCCTTCTCAACTTCAAAGTGTTCTCACTACAAACGTTGAGCAGGCATCGCTTGACTTCTACGAGAGCTAGGTTTCTTTATCTTCTGGGGAAATGGTTCAGTCATGAAGGTGTTTGCTGGGCAGGCGTGAGGTCTTGAGTAAGTAGAGTGTAGTGACATGCACTAGTAGCCCCAGGGCTGGGGAGTCAGAGACATGCAGACCAATCCCTGGAGCTCATTAACCAGCCAACCCAGCCAAATCATCAAGTCAGATGAAAACCAGAGACTATGGGAGAAAATAGGGTCGAGAGGGACTGAGGAAGAACAGCTGTTAGAGCTCCTTATAAACTACAAGCTCTTTATAAGGGAAAGGTGTGTTTTCTATCTTTTCCAATGAACCCTGAACTAGGGTCGTCAATTAAATCAATACCAATTAAAGCTGAGAAAATCTTAGATGGAAACTTACTAGTCCAGAAAATTGTGTTTGTGCGGGAGGTTTCCTGGTTTTTTTTTTTTTTTTCTAAAGCCAACAGTTTTCAGTCTGGGCAGTATAGCCTCACTAGCAGGCATTTTTCATTTTCATGGACACTGTCTTAGTCACTATTCTATTGCTGTGAAGAGACACCATGGCCATGGGAACTCCTGTGAGAGAAACATTTCATTGGCAGCTTGGCTTACAGTTTCAGAGGTCTAGTCCATTATCATCATGGTGACATGCAGGAAGTCATGGTGCTGGAGAAGTAGTGGAGAGCTACATCCAGAGAGGCAGAGGGAGAGAGAGACAGATAGACAGAGAGAGACAGAGAGACAGACACAGAGACAGAGAGAGAGATAGGCAGAGACAGACAGACAGGCAAGCAGGCAAGCAGACAGACAGACACTGGGCCTGGCATGAGTTTTTTAAACCTCAAAGCCCACCCCCAGTGACAAACTTCCTCCAACAAGGACACACCTCTTAATCTTTTTCAAATAGTGCCACTCCCCAGTGACTAAGCATTCAAATATATGAGTCTATACGGGCTGTTCTTATCCAAGGCACCACAGACACTGAGGAGAGAGAATGTGCTGAGTAGAGTACACTGCACAAAACAAGTCTTCAAAATAAGGCTCGTTTCATGCAAATGCTAGACGTATTCTCCTCCACTGACAAACACTGTTCAAAACTGTGTAGTGCTCTTGGTCCCTAATTATCAATTGATACAGAGAGAATCTACTCTCGGTGTCCTCCCTGAGGTGAAATATGCCTTGTATGCAATAGAAAACAACTCAGAAGCTTCACAAGGCTCCTAAGGACTTTATTAAGAAGCCTTAAAAGAACTGAGTCAGGCCAGGCAGTGGTGGCGCACGCCTTTAATCCCAGTCCTTGGGAGGCAGAAGCAGGCGGATTTCTGAGTTCAAAGCCAGCCTGGTCTACAGAGTGAGTTCCAGGACAGCCAGAGCTATACAGAGAAACTCTGTCTCGAAAAGAAAAAAAAAATAGAGTCAGAAATCAGTGTTTTAAAATCATCCTTAGGGCTCAGTAGGTAACAGCACTTTCCACCAACCATGACACCTTGAATTAAGGCACCCACATTATGAAAGGGGAGAGGTGACTTCTAAAAGTTGTCCTCTGGAGTCTACACACAATGGCATGATGTGTGTGAACTTGAACATACCTAAGTGCATATGTTGTGTACTCTTTCTCTCTTGTGCACGCACACACGTGGTAATAAGTGTAACAGAATTTCTATTTTAAAAAAATAACAAAGAAGCTTCTAAAAGCTTCTACAATCTCAGTAGGGCCAGAATACAAATAAGTTAGCATGATGTGAAGCCTAAATTAAAGATTTGGGTTTAGGACCCAAAATAGTAGGTCATGTTTCTGAACAATGCCTTCCATACATTTTGTTGGTTTGTGGCTTTTCTTTATGCTACATGGAGTTAGCTACAAACCCAAACCTTAGACCCCTTCCAGGCAAATACCAGTGGGACAGTGGGAGGAGTGTGAACCTCAGCAGTGGTATATACAGCACGCCATATGCTATAACACGCTGTGAAGGAATGTCTGAAGAGACCAGAGGATTCTCAGGTGGATAAGCAAGGAAGGATGAAGGCTGCAGACTACAGAAGTGCTCGCCATGCAAACAGCATTGACACACACGAGGGCCAAGGTGAGGTGCAGCCGTGGGAACGGTAGGAGTCTAGAGAGACTTGACTGCAGTTGGGGAGAGCCTGTTCCTGTAGCCTGCAGATTATCCTTTGAACAGAGTTTCCAACAAGTGTTTTGGACACACCATTGGAGCCAAGTCTAGTCTGTGGCAGACACCAGAGTCAGAATCTAACCTTAGAACTGGAAGATATTTCAGAAATCATCCCAGCCATCTCCTTTCCCGGCTTACAACTATAAGTTATTAAACCTCAGAGATATTGAGTGTCCATGGTCAGCCTCAAGTGTGTTCCAGTGTCAAGACTTCACCTCAGTGTTCTCTGCACCCTGCCTGCTCTACCATGCTGTCAGGGACCACACTCATCACCTGAACGTAGTCCAGTGACACAGAGAGTGATTTTTAAACACCAAAGAGACTCTGTGTTTTCTGTTGCTTACTATTAAGAAAAGATTCCTTCCTTACAGTCTGGTATGGATCAGATCTCTGGCTGTGCCCACACGAGAGCCTCCACTTCAGAAGTGCTGAGAAAAGGTACACGGGCATGCCAGCATGCATCTCTGCCCCCACCTCACATGCCCTCCCTTGCCTCCTCGCTTCAGACTGACGGGGATTACAGAGGCATAGGCTGAACAGAAGGCATCTTAATCTCCAGGGATTCTGTCTGTATTTGTGTTTCTGTGCTTGCGTATCGATGACTGCAGCCCATTTTCTAGATGAGAGAGCCTTCAGAAAGATGAAGCAGCCTGTGCCTGAACACGTCAGATGCAGAATTGCAGATCCCAGAGCTCTGGTGAGATCTGTGGCACAACTCAGTTTCTCACCCATCAACATAATTTTAATAATTTATCCAAGTTTATAGTCTAAGATTTCTCATCACAGTCAAATCACTCTGTGACTCTTTGGGATTCTGAGGTCATCAATTTCTTACTCCCCCTTTCTTTTCTTGCTATTTTTCTTTCACCTTTAAGACAACACACATCCAGTACAAATTATCTAAACTAATGAACTCACTTTACAAGAATAAGAACCAAGACCCAGAGAAGGAAAGCCATCTATCCACGTTTGCAAAGTTAAAGCAGGTTTGTAGTTAGAATCCTACTCTGCTAGGGTCAGCATATTTCCCTCCATAACAAACTGATTTTGCCCAGGCAGAGTTTCAAAGCTCCTTCCCTCTCATTACCCAGCCCTTCCAGAGCGAACGCAGATGCCTGTCTATACGGTGTCCACCAGTTCGTGTCAAAACCTTGTCAGAAGTTGCTACAGCTTCCTCTCCACCATTCAGTAAACAGTTCATACATCCCATAAAGAAGCCAGATAAGAAAAAGCTTAGAAAGCTTTCTGGTGCAGGAAATACATAGGACTAAGGTCATCGTTCTGGCAGTGAACTCCACAACAAAACAATCAACACAAAGAGACAGAGGCCAGGATCCCAGCGAATCATGCAAGGCTCACCCAGCATTCAAGGCAAGGTTATTAGAGATCCAAAGGCAGGTAAAAGAGTAACTAGCAGTGACCAAGAAGGAGGAACAATGCGACTCCATGGCCTTCTCTCCCTTGGAAGCAAGACGTTTTGCCTGAGTTAACCAGCATAATGCGTTTCATGTCATATGTACAAATCTATGCTGATAAAAGTTTTCTGACTCGTGGCACTAATTTTGTATGTCTAAATGATTTCTGGGGAATCATTTAAAGGTAAAAAAAACTTAAAGGGTGTTTCAGGGAAGATTGCACTAAAATGAAGTCAGATCATTGTCGTGAACATTTGCAATTGAAGATGTGTGGACAGAAGGAGTACACTATGAGACACACTGTGACATGATACAGCTCCCATGACAGGTGTTTTTCTATGCTTTGTTTTGTTTTTGTTGTTTGTTTGTTTGTTTTATTTGGGGAGGGAGGTTGCAAGGGCAGAGAGTGGGTATGAGGAGATGGGGGATGGGTGGGACTGGGGTATGTAATGTGAAACTCAAAAGAATCAATAAAAGTTGAAAAAAAAACCAAAGAGAAGAAAAGTCAGGGAGGGAGGTGAGAAAAAAGTAGTTTATGAGACAGGGCTTTGTAGGGTGAGAACTGTCTCATAAACCTATTATGTACAAAAAATATTCTTCATCAGTTCTGCCAAGACTGATGTCCCAGAACAGAACCAAGCAGTGCTCACCAAGCCAGAGACTGGCTTGCATACTACTAGATGCTGATCTAGCAGGCCATGAAGGGTGACATCACAGATGCTGCCAAACCCTCCTGGAGACACCAGTTAGGAGGGGCTCCTCAGAACTCATGGAGCTCCAAGGATAATCATGAAGAGACTGGGTAATTCCTATGAGAGAGATATTACTTGCACCTTATGCTTAGTCTATGTCTCTCACTTCAGAAGGTAGTATGATCTGGCCCTGCTCTGAGCAAACCAGCAGCTAGCTTGTCCTAGCCAGACACCTCCACTCAGGACCCTGACATTTGAAATCTAATACGAAAAACAGTCCTAGGCTGATAACGACTCCACTTCAGAGTGCAGATGGAATTGGCTCTCATGGGCGTTGGTTTTTGGTTTTTAGGGGTTTTTTTTTTTTTTTTTTTGGTGGTTTTGTATTTTTAAATCAGAAAACTCTGTCGCTTCTAAGACAGGCCAAATAACCATTTTTGTCTATTTTCATTTTGCTCTCTTGTGCTGGCCAGCTATCCTGGCCCCAAACAGGAATAAACTATACAGACAGTCTGGGATTGATTTTAGAGTCTGTCCTACTCACAAAGCTTTTTGACACACTTCCCAGCATCAGAAGGCAGAGAAGGAAAATATCTGAATGAGTATAAACTGCAGTGCCAGAAATAAATTCCTAATATAGACAACTAAAATATGCCACTATAGAGATCAACCATCAAAATAGAACCCAGACATTTTTGCTTCAGTGAAATCTTAGTGTATGTGTACTCTGTTCTTCTATCCTAAGAGTGTTCCAACCATCAGTTAGAAATGAACACTACTGTGCTTTCACAGTGCCTGTGAGTCTGGTACTTGGGAGAATAGGGCAGGGGATTATGAATTAGAAATCGGCTTGTGCTACATAGTAAAACCTTACCTCAAAAAAATAAATAAGTCAAAACCCCATTGGCTAGTGGAACATTACGATGTCATCTCTTCATGCATGCAGCTCCACAATGGTAAGAAACTGAGTGTTCTTAGGGACAATTAGGGAGTGGGGTCAGAGCATTTCTCATCATCTTAATAATTACATTTACATTTACTTGTTTCATCTCTGTATTAGGTATTGCTGTTTCCCTTCACAAATCAGTGTCAGAATTTGATGACTGGAGTCTCACAGGCAGTGAGTTAGGGCTGAGTGCATGCCTGCCGTACTAGCATCTCCCACAACCCCACCTCTACCCCTTCCATCCTCAGATTTGAAATCTCTCTGAAACAGATGACTCCCTGTGGATACCAGCAGTAAGAATAACTAACAAGCTTACCACTACCTTGGCAGCAGAGAGCTGGACCCAGGTTTCCAAAGATTTGGTTTGAAACTTTGGACAAGTTTCACTGTTTCTAAGACTCAAGTCACTTCATCTGGGAGGAAAATGGTCTCCTTGTTTATTTACTTGTTTATTCATCCAAAAAATATGCTTTTAAAATGAAACTACCAGTGAGGACACACTGTTGATAAAATGGGAGCCACAAGCCATGTCATCTTTGGTGAGGTAAAAACTAACATGAAATCTTGGCCCTTTGGGATCTGCGGAGGAGGACATCCACAATTATTGCTTTTGGAGTCATATCTTAATTAGGGAAGTGCTTCGAATTCTTCTTGTGCAACTGCCAAGGAAACAAGTCAGAACTTAGCGAAAGCAGAGACTTGGAGCTCAAGATTCTCATAAGTAGGATTTGTGGAAAAGAGTTTTCTCTAAGCTATCTAGTACATACTGTGTTTTTAGACTCAATTTAATATTCTAGAAGTTCAAGATATAGTCCTACATGCCAGGGACTTGTTTCTTAGAGGCGAGGCAAGACCACACAGCACAGAGAACAATGAGAACTGGTGGGAGATTGGAGGCAGGCAGGGCATTGAAGAAAAATGGGGATGTGGGATTGGAAAGGCCATTTTGTTTCATTTATGAGAACTGTGAGGTTTCATTTGTTGGTAGAGTGTACTGTCAAGAAAACATTGAGTGAGTTTCTTCATTTCATTTCCTGTTTCTGTGATAAAATACTCTGACAAAGCAGCTTAAGAGAGAACTGCTTTGTTGTGGTTCATGGTTGAGATACAGCATCTGGAGCTGCTCACATTGACGCAGAGAGGGAGCATGCCTGCTTGTTCGCCCTCTCAACTGTGTGCAGTCCAGGATCCCTCTATCAGGGGATAAATGGTTTCTACCAACTAAGATGGGTCTACCACATCTATGAAATCCCCACAAGCATGCCCAGAGGCCCATCTCCAAGACATCCCAGGTTCTGCCGAGTTAACAACTAGCACTAACCATCAACGTGAAAGAATTTAGAAGAAGGAGGAGAAGAAGAAGAAGGAGGAGGAGGAGGAGGAGGAGGAAGAGGAGGAGGAGGAGGAAGAGGAGGAGGAGGAGGAAGAGGAGGAGGAGGAGGAAGAGGAGGAAGAGGAGGAGAAGGAGAAGGAGAAGGAGGAGAAGGAGAAGGAGAAGGAAAAGAAGAAGAAGAAGAAGAAGAAGAAGAAGAAGAAGAAGAAGAAGAAGAAGAAGAAGAAGAAGAAGAAGAAGAAGAAGAAGAAGAAGAAGAAGAAGATTCAACTAGAACAGGAGAGGAATTATCTTCTTTTTGCAGAGCCTTTCTTTATAGGGAAGACAAGGCTGGGATCATCTGCTTGTTACACTGAGTTAAAGCTTTGCCAGTGTCTTAGACAAGTGCATATAAATAAACGGGTAAAGGGCCAGTCCTTCTCAGTAGCAAATCATTCCATTTGTTGCCAATTTCCAGTAATCAGTTGTGGGGGAACACATCATGAAGCCATTAACTAATAGATTTTCCCTAACCATGCCCGGAAGCCTAATTTGCACACAAGAGCCACATTTGGACTTGCGAGGTAATTTTCTCTTCAGGCAAGGCACAGCAAAGCTTCTCCTCCCATAAGGCCAACACCAAACCAGAATCAAAAGAAAACCACTGTCAACAGAAAGTAAGATAATTTCCAGCCTAAACTCACATAGCTCAGTGCTCACATAGGGACAGGTTCTTGTCAAGGGGCCAGACAAAACACATCCTCACAGGCTGTTTAAGATATAGCGTGTGGCGTGTTCATCTGATTGACTTATTTTAAATGCTAAAGCAAAACTGTTGAAATATTTTATTTCCATTTTAAAAGACTTATTTGTAATGGTGTGTGTATGTGTGGCTGTGTGTGGGTGCATGCTATAAAGGGAGGTGCCTGTACAGGTCAGGAGGGAGCATCAGCTACTCTGAAGTTGCATTTACAGGCAGTTGTGTGCCACCCTACACAGATGCTTGGGAACAGAACTCAGGTCGTCTGAGAATAGTACATCTTAAATACTGGGCCATCTCTCCAGTCCTCTGCTTTATTTTTAAATAAACCACAGTGCAATACTTGCCTTGTTCCGGGGTCAGCTGCTTGCAAGTATTTTATTTAGATAGTTGTTTCATGACAAGCTCAATGACTGTAAGACTAATAAAACTTACATCTCCCGGTAGTTGCGTTCTGCCTGGGGTGGTAAGTCTAGAAGCGCCAGCCGTGGGGCCAACAGGGAGGGATTGTAACTGGAGGGTGACAGAAGACTTTGATAAGACTGAACAAGCTACATCTTGGAGAGAAGGGGAGGAAAGAGACCAGGGACAATCACATCAACTGGAAGTTGTGTAAGAGAAAGGCCATTGCACAGCTTGTAGGATTTGAGGGCTCTGTGTCTGCGTTGGAGAGTAGTGGACCATTTTACCCACATGTTTGGAATGAGCCCCAAGGGTGTAACTTTCTCTCCTCAACTTTATGAGGAGGCCCCCTTTCTCTCTCTCACCTCAGGAGCCATTCTACTTCCAAAGGAGTCAGAGGTGTTGAACAAAGCTACAAAGAGGGAGAAAAACCAAATGAGCTTGGCATACCTAGAGTCAAGAACGTGCAAGAGTGGTGGAGCTGGGTCATGGTTCCATTCTAGCTGTTGACTGATGACAGCTTGTTATCACAGACTACAGCACCTATTGTCCTCCTGGTCCTGTGACTCCTCGTCTGTATGACAGGAGGGCATCCTCATGGTGTAGTTCTTTCCTGCCTGGAGGCACTCTATTATTAGCTTAAAGACTCACTTCCTTGATTATGTTCCATTCAGCTCTGTGCCAGCATGGGCCCGAGCCTCTAGGGACCAACTTTCCTCATTTTTCCATTTCTACCCTCCACGTCTTGTTTTTTTCCCTACTACTTTCCCACTGTGGGATTTTCTTCCTTTTTGAAGGCTTTCTTCATTTTCTAGCAGTAGCAGGGAGGAGACTGCTTCATCAAGTCAAGAAGCTGAGAACTGTGTTATCCACAGGACAAAGAGCTGTGAAAGACAAGCCAAAATGCTCTTCCACACACCATTCCGTGGGTGGCTCCAACCATCCACTAGCAAGGAAAAGTATTCTTTCCTTCCTACTGACTTAATTTTTAAAATACTTTTTCCCTTTAGCAAGCTTCAGGCTCCCAGATAGTCTGTAAAATTCTCTCTACTGCCTAGAATCCTACGAAGATAACTCTTGTCGCTCCCTTCTCCTAGGAAAAGAGGGTAATGATTTATACAAGTCTTATTCTAACTGTGCTTGGAAATAGCCACCATACACACATTCACACGCACACACAAGTTCCTAGCCTTCTTTTCTACAATGGCCCTGTCTAAGTTTGGCCTGACTGAACTCAATGGATCAGAAGAACCATAGCTGCCTTATTCTCAAGAACAGAGCCAGACTGTCAGTGATATCTTCTGTTCTCCTGATCCACAATTGCACTGGAGTCCCCTCTCGTTCCTGCCTTGCTCTTCTTCCCTGGAGCCAAGCAGGGTCTCACCAGCCTGCTTACTCTTCTCTAGCTTCCTCCCAGACCCACTCTCTACACAGTGCATGGACACCTCCCTTCCTTCTTAGGCCAGCCTAGTTCTCTCTCCAGCTGCCCATAACAGAAGGCTATAGACTTCCTCTTGACAATCTAAGATCTGCAAGAAGAAGCAGACCATAGAGTTGAAAGGAATCCTTAAAGTAAATAAAGAATTCCACTTGGTTCCTGAGCTAGGTCAATGGAAACCTGAATCTACACACAGCCCAACGCTGGTAAGAGGAGGAAAGAGGGCATTGCTGAGCAAGGGCTTTGCATTGTACAAGGTAGATTAAAATTAGGGTCAACCCGACCACCTAGAGCAATAACAACAATATCAGTGTCTATCCTTGGTTTGCTTCCATTGCTGAGATAAAATACCCTAAAAACCAACTTAGGAAAGCAAAGTTTTACTTCAGCTCATAATTCTAGATTGTGGTCCATCACAATCTAGTCACAGGCACAGGAGCTTGACATCTGGCCATATTACTTCCACAGTCAAGAGCAGAGAGAGTGAATGCATGCATGCTTGGTACTCAGCTAGCTTTCTCTTCTCTTATAAGATCTGGGGTCCCAAACCAAGATCAACTAACAATCAAGACAATATCCCACAGATACAACCAACCTGATCTAGACACTCACTCATTAAAATTCTCTGCCCAGAGTTTCTAGGTTGTATCAAGTAAACAATCAAACTGATCAATTAAACTGTCTTAATCTAGAATGTGCCAGGCATTTTGTATCATTAACATGAAATTTTGACAATGGCCATCAATGTTAAGACAAGAAAATTATGCCTTAAAAAACAAACAAACAAACAAACAAAGACCTGTAAACAGGTAGGGAAGACTGGAGAACTGATTTCAGAGACTGTATTGACTAAAACACAAGCATCATAAAGCAAGACCTAAATGAATAAGTGGGGGAAAAGCTTCTGCCTCTGGAGCTCTAGGACCACTGCCTGTAACTAGCAGTGTGACGTGTTGGGTTTCTGGTTCCTTCCTTGCCCGTGAAATGAGATCACCAGGCCTGACCCCAAGCACATCTTCCGTGCTTCTGTTTTCTGTGTGTGAAATGAGATTACCAAATGTAATTATTCCTTTCAGTTGCAGAACCTGAGAGTGTGTGGTCCATTTGCTGTGTGCCTCCTCCACGGGGCCAGCACTATCCTCAACATGCCAGATTTCTAAGAGGAAAGGGCACTGCACACTGTTGGAAGTGACTTGGAAATAATTCTGCTCTCCAAAGAGAACCTGTCGTTCCTATGGCTGTGATTGCACACAGCTCAGGTTGGCTTAGAAAGCACTCATGGCTGTTTATGCCCCTGCCACTCAAAGGCACTCTGGTGACGTTTGAGGGGGGAAGGGTGTGCTAAATACTGTCACTCGTGTGTGTAAACACTATGAACTCACATAAGCCTTTTCCACGAGAACCTGTTATAAGGCCATATAGATGATAGACTGAGCTGGAATCATCAACAGTCAGGGATTCTTCACTTACTAAAGGGAATCGCCTGAATTCCTACTCACCGCGAGCTCGCTGTCTTGTTATGGAGACAGCTATCAGAGCTAATGCACTGGAAATGGCCCTGACAAATGCAGCTGAAAACCAGGGACAGCAGGTGTTATTTAATATGAAAATACAACCATCTATTTGCAAAAGGCTTGCTTTATGCACAGACTCAGAAATGGTATTTGCTGAACTAATGCAAGCACATCTTTTATGCAGCAAAGGGGCCCCCAGTACAAATCTATTCAAAGCACAGAGTGTCAAGAGAGAGCAGGGAGGTAGAAACAAGATGTAAAAGTTAGCATCCGGCTTACAGAAGCATCAACGTGCTGTGGTGTCTTTTAAAATGGAACAGTATTAAGAGAAGAGAGAACTGCATCCGAAAGAACCCTTTGCATTGAACAATCAAAACAGAAGTTCCCTCTAAGGCCCCAAGAGTATCAGCCTGGCATGACATGTCTCTCAGGTTCACCATATCACTGCCCACAATAACCAAGAGACAGAAATAACCTGAGTTCATGCAAATAACTCCATCAACTGAGGAATGACACGGAAAATGTGGTCCAGACACAGCTGAACCATAAGACCGTTCATAAGAGGGGTGAGGTTCTGCTGCTTACAGCAAAGCGGCTTGCACTGGATGCCGCTGTGTGAGATGGGAGGCATCATATATAGAAGCATGAGTCATATATGCTCACACTCCTATGGAGACTCTTAAAACATTGATCTCAGGAAACTAATCTAAGAAGCTGAATGTAAGAGAGTAGTTACCAGAAGCTGGGGAGGCACAACAGAGGAGACACGGCAGATGTCAAGCAAGGAGGGTGAAGTTACAATTAAAAGCAAGAATTTGTGGGTCTCTGCATCTGTTTCCGTCACCTGCTGGGTGGAGCCTCTCAGAGAACAATTATGGTATGCTCCTGTTGGCAAGCATAATAGTACCATTAATAGTGTCAGGGGTGGGGTCTCTCTTGTAGGGTGGATCTCAAAGGTTGGTATCCCCATTGTTCTTGTCTAGCTTACCATATTCTCAACAATAGCAGTTATCATTTACACAGTACCAGAAATCTTTGACAGAGAGCATTATGTTTCTGAAATCACTCAGTCCTAGCAATTGAGAAAAACACATCTTTTCTGGTACCCAGAAGGTAATTCGACAATCATTAAGTAATCAGTTCTAATTAATAATCCCCTTTTTGAAAGCGAAAAGAATTCCGGCTCCTATGATCACCTGATAGCTAACGTTAAGTTTGGCTGTGAGGGAAACTTAGTTGAGACAATGCTTTTAAGTCATTCACTGGTTGTAGGAGGTGGCCATTTCTGGTTCCATATGCCCTGTTACTAGGAGTCTGAACTAGGGTCACCCTCATAGATTCCTAAATCATCCTAGAGATGCCACCCCTCCGATTTAGGGCAACCTCAGGGAAATCTTGTGGAAGACAGGAAGGGAGGATTGAAGGAGCCAAAGAGGTCAAGGGCACCAGGAGAAAACCTACAGAGTCCTGGATTTCTAAATCATCCTAGAGATGCCACCCCTCCGATTTAGGGCAACCTCAGGGAAATCTTGTGGAAGACAGGAAGGGAGGATTGAAGGAGCCAAAGAGGTCAAGGGCACCAGGAGAAAACCTACAGAGTCAAGTAACCTGGGCCCATAAAGGCTCACAGAGATTGAATCACCAACCAAAGAGCATACCTGGGACTGACCTAGGCCCTCTGCACACATGTAACAGCTGTGCAGCTTTGCCTTCATGTGCGACCCCTAACACAGGAGCAGGGGCTATCTCTGACTCTGAGGCCTACCTTTGGACCCTTTCCCATAACTGAGCTGCCTTCTCTAGCCTCAATAGGAGAAGATGAACCAGGTCCTACTGGAACTTGATATGCCAAGGCTGGTTGATATCCATGAGAGGCCTCCCCTGAGAAGAAAGGGAGAGAGAAGTGGGGGGAGAGGAGAGGAGAAGAAACGGGAGGGGAAGCCGTGATGGAGATGCAAAGTAAATAATTAACATAAAAGTATAAGATTTTGTGCCATGTTGTTGACAACAATGAACTGCATATATAGAAAGCTGGGGAAGGGACCAGTGAGATAGCTAAGTATAGAGATAGGGGTTCTTGCCACTAACCCTTATCACCTGAGTTCAATTCTTAGAGCCCACTAGATGGAAGAAGAGAATCAGCTCCTTTAAGTTGTCCTCTGCCACATAAACCACAGCATGCACACATGCATACACACACATAGTAAATAAATAAATAAATAAAGTAGAAATTTAAGTAAAAACTAGAAAAAAATCTTGAACGTTTTTACTACAAGTAAATAGTAACTATTTGAGGAGTTACATATGGTTAATCAGATTCACACATGATAATATATATATATTTAAAAAAAAAACCTTACTATTCCCATGAATAGGTATAATTTGTTTTATGAATCAAATAAAACTAGACTGAAAAAATATCAACAGGAGTCTTTGGTCAACATGTTAACAATTGAAACAGTGTTTCCTCTCTTCCCCTACTTTTTTGGGGGAGTAGCTGAGATTCAAATCCTGAGGCTCCTGTATCAAGGCACTCTTTGCCACTGAACTGCATCCCCACTCTAGAAATATTCCTCACACCAAAATTTGATAGTACCAAGATAATGTTCTCCCTGAGTCTGAGAGTCTTGCCACTGTCTGTGTAGTTGATGACTAACCCAGCCCCATCAGTGAAGAACAGATACCAAGAACCAGGGCTGTCCCGGGGTTAGCTTGTCTTCCTATACATGAAAGTGTTCGGTTCCTTTGGTTATAATCGCACATTGTGTGAGGCTGGGATCTTCCTAATAAAGCCAGCACAGTGTGGCCTCCCAAAGTTAGGAAAATAAGAGGGAGACAGAGCAAGATACAAGTCTGTACATTGGGAGTTTGAGCTATTTGCTTGTTTTGTGTGCATTTAGTTATTGCTGTGTGTGTGTGTGTGTGTGTGTGAGTGTGTGTATGTGATTATAGGAGTGCATGCATGTCATGGCACAGCTGGGGAGTCCAAAGGACACCTTTCAGGAATTGGTTCTCATTTCTTTCATGGGATCTGGGATTGCACTGAAGGCACTTTTGAGCCACATTGCTGGCCCATGTTTGCTTGTTGTTAAATCCACTCTCTGTAATTAGTAGGTTTTTTTTATAAATGGACATTCATTAGAACACAGATGGATTAGTATCCCTTTCTTGAATAATGGAGACTAGCCAGTGTTTAGATTAAACATAAACTTGCCAAAGGAAAAAAATTAATGAACGAAAATTACTCTGTATATACAATATTGCTTACATAAAAATAATTAAGATGTAATAGCAGGCACATCACAGTGGAGCATTATTGTTCTTGTCTAGCTTACCACATTCTCAACAATAGCAGATATCACTTACACAGTACCAGAAATCTTTGACAGAGAGCATTATGTTTCTGAAATCAGTCAGTCCTAGCAATTGAGAGAAACACATCTTTTCTGGTACCCAGAAGGTGATTCGACAATCATTAAGTAATCAGTTCTTATTAACAATCCCCTTTTTGAAAGCGAAAAGAATTCCGGCTCCTATGGTCACCTGATAGCTAACGTTAAGTTTGGCCGCGAGGGAAACTTAGTTGAGACAATGCTTTTAAGTCATTCATTTCTTATGAACATACTAGTGTTCATACACAAAAAAAGAATAAAAAGATTAGGTTATCTGAAGGATGAACACACCATTTGAAATCACTGATTTCACTACAGTGTACGTGGGTCTCCTGCACATTAATATAACAATCCATAGGAACACACTGCAGGGCTCTGTTCAGAAGGCAGTGTCTGTACAATGCACATGCATACTCATATAGATGTGTGTCTATGTGCATGTAGGTGTGCATACTCCAATATGTGTACACATGTGCAGGCCATCAGTTGATACTGGCTCTTGTGCAATCACACTATGCTGTAATTTTTGAGACAGGGTCTCTCACTGAACCTGGAGCTCTTTCATTCAGCCAGATTGACTTGCTAACGAGTTTTAGAAATCCACCTGTGTCTGCTCCCTAGTTCTAGGGTAAAACACACACACACACACACCACACACACACACACACACACACCACAAACACACACATACACACACACACACACCACAAACACACACATACACACACACACACCACAAACATACACATACACACACCCCACACACACACTACACACACACATATACACACACACACCACACCACACACACACACACACACACACACACACACACACACACACACACACACCACTGTGCCTAGCATTTTACATGGGTTTTAGGAATCCAAAGTCAGGTCCCTGTGCCTGCCAAGGAACTTCCAGGCCTAGGGACAATGACCAAATGAGCTAACTCCATAGCCCATAGTCGTAGATGTCATAAGTGGGTCTTCTGCATAGTAGAACTCCTATGTAAACTTCCCAAGATAAGTCACAAGGCCCAGAAGTTCCTAACATGGAAATCAGCAGCTCACATCCTTAATCTGAGCAAGACCACACACAGAGAACTATTTATTCAGGGATAAGCACTGTTCTAAGGGGAAGGAAATGCTACACCTTCTGTTTAGTTGTAAAGAAAAGCTTAAACAAGCCAATCTCATACCGTAACCCTATATTTACAGCCTGCCCACCCCCAAAAGGCCCATTATTGAAGTTCAACTTTGTAATTCTCCATGTAAAATGCCATCATAGGAAAAGCACCAGGTTTAACTCTGCCGGCTGACATTTCTCATAGGAAGTGGCTGGGTTCCCTATCTGAATTTCAGCCACACGGTCTTAATACTAAGCTACTCGAATCTACCATGGTGATATGAAAATAAAACTGGCTATTTGCCCAGACCCCTCTGTGTATAAAATATAGAAAGCCAAGAGGAGAGGAGTTGGTGTGAACAGTCCCTTCTGCGTGCTCTTTGGGTACTAGGCTTGGGGGTGGGGGGTGCTGCTGCTGCTGCTGCTGCTGCTGCTGCTGCTGCTGCTGCTGCTGCTGCTGCTGCTGCCACTGCTGCTGCTGCTGTTTGAGCTGGAATCTCACTATGCAGCCTACCCACCATGGACCTCACTATGTAAACCAGGCTGACCTCCAACTTCCAGCAATCCCCTGCCTCACAACTGCTAGGTTGCAGATGGCTTTACCGCGTCGGTTCCCTGTGGTTTTTCATTTTCTTCCTTGAGAATCCTAAGGCTCAAGGTGTTCTCTTGAGCTGTGTTCATGTTAACTTTCCACAGATTTCAAATGGGACACAGGACAGCTCACACACCCTGAGAAACTTTGGAATTCCAGACACCCCCATCCTCCGGTGTGTAATATAAGCCAATGTTCCTGTGACAGGCAGTCCTGTTAGCAACACAACAGCCCCTTCTTGCTTTTGGTTCCAGAAGCATGAGTCTGCCGCTAGACCACGAAGACACACAACGGGGACCAAAGAACTAGAATCCAATGTCCTTGATTACCAACTGTCTTTATTAGTCCTTGTTATATACCCTCATTCTCTCAGCTTTGCCCAGTGGTCATCTTATTTAATTCTTAAGACAATGTCCTCATGGAAGAAGCTATTCTCATCCCGATTTACAAAAGGAAGAACAGTAACAGAAATGTACTTTGTTAAGTAGCATAGCCACACAACTGGAGAGTGACAGGGCTGTGATTTAATTGGAGGAAGTTAGACACCAGACCCCCACTCTCAACCACTACTGTGACTTCTTCCATCCCAAGGCCCCCAGTTGAATGACATTTTTGCTACATGGGCTACAAGCACCTGAGTGTAGCTTCTGTAGGGGCTGGTGCTGCTGCCTCCCGTTGCTGCATCCATTGCCTCATGCCCTCTGCTTGCAAAGGTCAGCAACCTTGAAGAGTTTGATGAACAGAGTTGAGCATCTCTAGGTTACATTGGGTGATGACCCTTGAACTCTTTCTGAGAGCTGATGTAGAACCGTACAACTTAGCCTCCATGAATGCTGCCTGAGTGCTTCCCGACCTAGAGCCATCCTCTATATGCAAAGTGTTCTCTAGAACTGGGCATGGTGGCACACACCTGGGATTCCAGCACTTAGGCAAGGTAGGAGGACTGCTGCAAGGTTAGGTCATCCTGGGCTACAGAGTGTGCTCAAGAGGGCACTCTGAAAGGCAGAGCCAGTGTTTCTTAGGAATGTCCTGTCCCAAAAGTAGCACATTACCAGCATAAGAGTTATGGTAATCTAGGCAGACTGGTTTTTCCCCAAACCACTTCATCAGTTTGTTAGTAAAAAGATTCACAGTGAAGATGACTCACCCTACCCCAGATACTAAAAATAATCTTGAGGACCCAGAATAAAAAAAAAAAGAAAAGAAAAGAAAACTTAAAGAGTGCAGAGAGTGGGCTGCCCTTTCTTTTGATGCAACCAGCAAGGGTCTAGACCATGCCTAAGTGCAAGGACTCCCTACTTATACCCGGCCTGATTCTCCTCAGCCATTATTTGCCTCCTCTACCGGACCCTATAATCCCTTTGCAGCCTGTGCCAACAGCTCAGCTGGACTGCAGAACTACTTGTTTTCTAGGGAAATGAGCTACACATTGTGGAGTGTTGCCTTATCAGTGGGCCCCATGACACACCACATTAGAAAGTCTGTATGTATGGCCTGTGTACCCAGCCAAGAACTCAGCCAAGTCATCACTATCTCCTCATTCTCCTCTCCCCCTCCTCCTCCTCCTCTTCTTCTGCCTTTTTCTCCTCCTCTCCAAGAGGCAGAGTTACCACAGAAATACATCTGCAAGAATGATGTAGCCCAACCCACATGGAAATCACTAGGAAGGGGAAACAGCAAAAAGCCTAGAGACCCTTCCCCTTCCCCTCCCCTCCCCTCCCCTTCCTTCTCCTCCCCGTCTGACTATGTAGAATTCAGAGAGATATAAGGGTAGGGTTTTCAACATTAGCATAATGGCCTCTTTGAACATTGTTCTTAGCTGGGCAAGATGGCTAGGGTATAAAAGCACTTGCTACAAGCCTAAGTACCTGCGTTTGATCCCCATGACCCACATAAAGGTAGAAAGAAAGAATCCACTGCATAAAGTCATCCTCTGACCTTTAAACATGCCCAAAATAATGTAAAAAAAAAAAACTATTTTAAAATGAGATGCTACTTCATTCATTTTTACTTTTGTTGCAAAGATTGTAGTGGGGTAGGAGTGTCATAGAAGGATGTATTATTTTAATGGGATCGTGTAACTCTTGAAATAGTTCACATGTAAAAATCAGAGTCAGTCTGTGTATGGCAGGGAAAACCAATCCTTAGTATTTCTGTATTTTCTGGGGTGCCCTTATTGGCTGTTACAATCATTGACTGGACATTGATGCCCATCAGGAAAACCATGGCACTGAGGTCATGCCTCAGCAGATAAAGAACAAAGTTGGGATTCGCAGAACCCAACCCATGCAAAGGCCACACGAGCACTGCAGCCTGTCTTTAATCCCAGCACATAAGAGATGGAGACAAGACTCCCAAAACAAGACTAGCCCCAGTTGGCTAGCTCTAGGTTCAAGTGAGAGACTCTGCCTCAATGTATAGTGAAGCATGAGCAAGGAACACACCTGTGCCAGCCTCTTAGGTCCACATGCATAGCCACCCACACACATCTCAACCCATAGGCATGAAAAAGCATCCTTAATCAAGTTTGCTGTAATAGTACACCTGTAGTTCCTGAACTTGAGAGTCTGAGAAGGAAGGAAGGCAAGTCTGGTGCCATGATACCAGCCTCAGCTATATAATAGTGAAGGGGTGTGTGTGTGTGTGTGTGTGTGTGTGTGTGTGTGTGTGTGTGTGTATTCCAAATTAACACATCAGTTCAACTTTCTCATGATCACCCAGGGCATATAGTGCCTAAATTGATTCATTGAAGTGTACATCACTATAACAGCTGAGACAACTAAAACCTCTCTTAATAAGGACTGTCTCCTTTAGTCCTCCCCCCAAGTCTAAAAGCAGGCCGAACTCATAGAAAACCTAATATGCAAAACCTGAGGTACAGCACAAATTCATGAGGAGGAAGTTGAAGCAGAGCTAAGGGGATGCACAGCCCACAACTTCCCGCTTTTCTGTGTTGTCTCTGGGCTAGCCATCCTCAGGCCATCCCAAGCTCTTTGAGAACTCACTCACACATATTGAGCTGTACCATAATATCATGACTCAGATAGATACATCTTAGCTAAGGTCCGAAGGCACACACAAACACATAAACACAGATACACACACACATGCACATGCACACACATGCACATGTGCACACACACAAGAGAGAAAGATGGAGAAAGAATTTCATTTCTAAGTTGAAAATCATTCAATACCTCATCTAACATGGGAAGGAAACCTGAGACCCAGGTAAGTAAATTGTGTTAATTCAACCAGTATTTATAATGTCTGCTGTGGCAGAACTCTGTGCCATAATTAGCTAACGAGCAATGATTTTTCAAAGTGCTTAGCAACCTGTTCAGAGATGACTTTCCACTGGAATATCTTCAAGTAAGGCTGAAGAGATAGATAGTGCTGAGGGTCAAAATTCATTACTTGTGTATCGGGACATTGTGCAATGCTCCTGACCAAGTGTAACCATAACCAGGCTGGGCTTTATGAGGCATACCCACCATGGAGTAGAGACCGACAGAGGCTTTGTGTCAAAATGAATGCGAGGCAGAGGGGAGACCGCTGACTTAATAAACCCCCTGGAAAGCTATGGTCCTTAGCCTAATGAGCCAGGAGCTACCATCTGACTCCTGCTTTATTTCATCCTGGCTGCTCTGAACTGCATTACTGACGTCGTCCATTCTGAATTACATTACTGATGCCATGTCAGTGCGGATGAAGATGTAACATGATTGTGATTCTAATCACTCCTAGCCATACCCCCAAACCATCCCTGGACAAAAAAATTGGCTGGCAAGTTTCTGGGCATTTCTGTGTGCCACCTTGTCTTTTGTTTTCTCTTTAGCTCTGAAATGTGTAGTTTTTTCTAACAACTGAAGATCAGAGTCACACCAAAAAAGGGATTCAAAATATCAGAGAGAATCAAAGTTACTGGAAACAAGCACAAAAACTAATAGTCCCTGTGTCACCCGTGGGCAGTGATGAGCATTGCTCCCTTTCAATCATAGACCTTAGGACCCTTCCAGTCAACATTTGTGAGATGTTATGAAAGAGAAAACGCAGAGTATTGACCTCTTAAATATCAAACCCCACACATACATTTTAACAGTGGTGTGGGCACTGGGGCTGTATTAAGAGGGCTGATGACCTTGGTGATCTCAGGCACAGTGTTTGCAAGGACATTATGTGTCATGGTTATTCTTGGTTGTCAACTTGATTACATGTGAAATTAACTAAAACCCAAGCACCTGGGCACACCTGCAACATAGTTTCCTTAATTAAACAATTTGAAGCGAGAAGTTCCGCTTTCATTCCAGATCTTTTGAGGTGGGAAGATGTGCCTCTAATCTGGGCCACACCTTCTGCTGGCAGCCTATGTACAGGATGTGGAAGGAAGCTAGCTTTCTTTGCCTGCTTGCTCTTCTTGCTCTCGCTGGCAAGCCCATTCCTTCACAGGCATTAGAGCCTATTTCTTTGGGATTTCAGTGTATACTGAAAATGAGCTGAGACATCCAGCCTCAT
>NW_022196899.1:22599884-22600046 GCF_008632895.1 Mastomys coucha
AAAAGAACCCACACTGGGGCTTAGTTTGAAATTTTGCAACTGCATAATGCTTTAGAAAAGTACTTTACCCACAAGCCATTTAAATAGCATTTGAACAGAAATTGTGGTACATCTACACAATGGAGTACCACTCAGCTATTAAAAACAATAAATTTATGAAAT
>NW_022196899.1:22601168-22606429 GCF_008632895.1 Mastomys coucha
TAAAGAAAATATCTAATAAAAATAAATAAAAAATAAAATAAAATAAAAGTAAAAAAAAAAATAAATAGCATTTGAGCCAACAACAGCCCTCACCTTGTCCCATGCATAGATGTATTTTTACATTATATTGTGCTTAAGCATTTACAGCTTGGAGAGCTGCCTGCCACTCTGCAATGAACAGACCATATTGAGTTTTCTCGGTTAATGACTATGGGTTTGTTATATTATCTACATGTTTTCCTCCAGGGTAAAGGTGCCTATGCCATATGCAGTGCCATGCTTACACACACAAGGTTGCCACTGAGGACAATAGAACTGAAGGCCACCGCAAGGATTGTCAGATAAACCCTTCATTATACACACAACCGTACCCAGCCATCCTCTTGTTACTGCCCAGGCTCTCTGTCTGTCCTCTGTCTGGCCTCTGCACATAATATAGCCAATATAGGTGAAGACACAGCAGCCCAGCTTTTATCACCTTCTAAGTCTAAAGCTTCCACTTGTACGGAGTCCACCTCAGTAACTGCAAAGGGTCCTCACGGGGAGTTTGCTCGCCTGCCTTTCAGTTCTTGCTTGATATCCAGATGATAATCCAGGCTCCTGGACCTCAGTGGGCTTGAGGGATGGCTCATTTCAGCTAGATACAATTTCTCCTCTGCTCAAATTAAAAATGCAAAACATGGAGGTCACTAGGGGGAAAGCTCTGTATTCTTACAAGATGCACTTACCAGGTCACTCACTACTCAGGGTAAGTGCCTCTCGCCAGGATGCCAGGTGGGGCAAGCTGTTAGCATTCTTAATGTCTGTAATCACAACAAGCATCACATTGGGACATTTAAATAAATGTCTCCAGACTGGACTCTATATAAAACTGTAGTGAACACTCACGAGGGATGCAGAGAGGATTAGCCTGTCACTCAGAAGACTGGCTTGGGGGCTAGGCTCATACTGTGTCATCACTGACTAGGACACTTTCTCTCTATATAATGGCTAATATTGGCTGCAAACCAAACTGGCTTGGGAATGGACTAAGAGAAAATGTGAGGTATTTTCTTGATCACATTAGTAAACCTGGGAAGACTCACCCTAAGGTAGGCAGCTCTTCCTGTGGCAGACAGATAAAAGGAGGAATGAGAGAGGAAGCTTTTTGTCTCATTGCCTTCACATCTTTTTTTTTAATTAGATATTTTCTTTATTTGCATTTCAAATGATATCCCCTTTCCCAGTTTCCCCTCCAGAAAAAAAAAAAAAAAAAACTGGTTCCCTCCCCCTCCCCCTGCTCAACAACCCACCCACTTCCCCTTTCTGGTCCTGGCATTCCCCTACACTGGGGCATAGAACCTTCACAGGACCTCTCATGGCTGGAGCCATGAGTCCCACCATGTATACTCTTTGGTTGGTGGTTTAGTCCCTGGGAGCTCTGAGGGTACTAGTTAGTTCATATTGTTGTTCCTCCTAGGGGGCTGTAAAACCCTTGAGCTCCTTGGGTCCTTTCTTTAGCTCCTTCATTGGGAACCCTGTGCTCAGTCCAATGGATGGCTATAAGCCTATACTTCTGTATCAGTCGGGCACTGGTGGAACCTCTCAGGAGACAGCTATATCAGGTTCCTGTCTACCAGCACTTGTTGGCATCCACAATAGTGTCTGGGTTTAGTGATTGAGTATGGAAAGGATTCCCAGGTGGAGTAGTCTCTGGATTGCTCTTCCCTCAGCCTCTGCTCCTCTGCAACTCCTTCCATGGGTATTTTGTTCCCCCTTCTAAGAAGGATCAAAGTATTGACACTTTGGTCTGCCTTCTTCTTGAGTTTTTGTGGTTTGTGGATTATATCTTGGGTATTCTGAGCTTCTGGACTAATATCCACTTATCAGTGAATGCATACCATGTGTATTCTTATGTGATTGGGTTACCTCACTAAGGATGATATTCTCCAGATCCATCCATTCCCCTAAGTTCATAAATTCATTGTTTTTGATAGCTGAGTAGTACTCCATTGTGTAAATGTACCACATTTTCCGTATCCACTCCTCTGTTGAGGGACATCTGAGTTATTTCCAGCTTCTGGCTATTATAAATGAGCCTGCTATGAACATAGTGGAGCATGTATCCTTATTACATGTTGGAACATCTTCTGGGTATATGCCCAGGAGTGGTATAGCTGGGTCCTCTGGTAGTACTATGTCCAATTTCCGGAGGAACCGCCAAACTGATTTCCAGAGTGATTGTACCAGCTTGCAATCCCACCAATGATGAAGCAGTGTTCCCATTTTTAATAGGGTTATTTGGTTCTCTGGAGTCTAACTTCTTGAGTTCTTTGTATATATTGGATATTAGCAATCTATCAGATATAGGGTTGGTAAAGATCTTTTCCCAATTTGTTGGTTGCCGTATTGTCCTATTGACAGTGTCTTTTGCCTTACAGAAGATTTGCAATTTTATGAGTTCCCATTTGTCAATTCTTGATCTTAGAGCAGAAGCTATTGGTGTTCACTTCAGGAAATTTTCCCCTGTGCCTGTGTGCTCGAGGTTCTTCCCCACTTTCTTTTCTATTAGTTTCACTGTATCTGCTTTTATGTGGAGGTCCTTGATCCTCTTGGACTTGAGCTTTGTACAAGGAGATAGGAATGGATCGATTTGCATTCTCCTACATGCTGACTACCAGTTGAGCAAGCGCCATCTGTTGAAAATGCTGTCTTTTTTCCACTGGATGATTTTAGCTCCTTTGTCAAAGATTAAGTGACCATAGGTGTATGGGTTCATTTCTGGGTCTTCAGTTCTATTCCATTGATCCACCTGCCTGTCACTGTACCAATACCATGCAGTTTTTATCACAATTGCTCTGTAGTACAACTTAAGGTCAGGGATGGTGATTCTACCAGAAGTTCTTTTATTGTTTAAAAAAGGTCCCACTATCCTATGGTTTTTTGTTATTCCAGAATTTGAAAGTTGCTCTTTCTAACTCTATGAAGAATTGAGTTGGAATTTTGATGGTGACTGCATTGAATCTGTAGATTGCTTTCGGTACCATGGCCATTTTTACTATATTAATCCTGCCAATCCATGACCATGGGAGATCTTTCCATCTTCTGAGATCTTCTTCAATTTCCTTCTTCAGAGACTTGAAGTTCTTGTCAAACAGATCTTTTACTTGCTTAGTTAGAGTTACACCGAGGTATTTTATATTATTTGTAACAATTGTGAAGGGTGTTGTTTCCCTAATTTCTTTCTCTGCCTGTTTATCCTTTGTGTATAGGAAAGCCTCTGATTTGGTTGAGTTAATTTTATATCCAGCTACATTGCTGAAGTTGTTTATCAGGTTTAGGAGCTCTCTGGTGGAATTTTTGGGGTCACTTAAGTATACTATCATAACATCAGCAATTAATGATAATTTGACTTCTTCCTTTCCAATTTGTATCCCTTTGACCTCCTTTTGTTGTTTAATTGCTCTGGCTAGGATTTCAAGTACAATATTAAATAGGTCGGGAGAGAGTGGACATTCTTGTCTAGTCCCTGATTTTAGTGGGATTGCTTCAAGTTTCTCCCCATTTAGTTTGGTGTTGGCTATTGGTTTGCTGTATATTGCTTTTACTATGTTTAGGTATGGGCCTTGAATTCCTGATCTTTCCAAGACTTTTACCATGAAGGGATACTAGATTTTGTCAAATGCTTTCTCAGCATCCAATGAGATGATCATATTTTTTTTTCTTTGAGTTTGTTTATATGGTGGATGACGTTGATGGATTTCCGTATAATGACCCATTCCTGCATCCCTGGGATGAAGCCTACCTGATCATGATGGATGGTAGTTTTTATATGTTCTTGAATTAGGTTTGCAAGAATTTTATTGAGTATTTTTGCATGGATATTCATAAGGAAAATTGGTCTGGAGTTTTCTTTCTTTGTTAGGTCTTTGTGTGGTTTAGGTATAAGAATAATTGTGGCTTCATAGAACGAATTGGGTAGAGTACCTTCTGTTTCTATCTTGTGGAATAGTTTGAGGAGTATTGGTATCAGGTCTTCTTTGAAGGACTGATAACCTCTGCTTTTTTTGTGATTGGGAGACTATTAATGACAGTTTCTATTTCTTTAGGGGATATGGAACTGTTTAGATCATTTATCTGATCTTGATTTAACTTTGGTACCTGGAATCTGCCTAGAACATTGTCCATTTCATGCAGGCTTTCCAGTTTTGTTAAGTATAGACTTTTGTAGTAGGATCTCATGATTTTTTGGATTTCCTCAGTTTCTGTTGTTATGTCTCTCTTTTCATTTCTGATTTTATTAATTAGGATACTATCTCTGTGCCCTCTAGCTAGTCTGCCTAAGGGTTTATCTCTTTTGTCGGTTTTCTCAGAGAACCAGCTCCTGGTTTGGTTGATTCTTTTTGTTTCTACTTGGTTGATTTCAGCCCTGAGTTTGATTATTTCCTGCCTTCGACTCCTCTTTGGTGAATTTGTTTCCTTTTGTTGTAGAGCTTTCAGATGTGCTGTCAAATTGCTGGTGTATGCTCTCTCCAGTTTCTTTTTGGAGGCATGCAGAGCTATGAGTTTTCCTCTTAGAACTGCTTTCATAGTATCCCATAAGTTTGGGTATGTTGTGGCTTCATTTTCATTAAACTCCAAAAAGTCTTTAATTTTTTCCTTATTTCTTCCTTGACCAAGTTATCATTGAGTAGAGTGTTGTTAAGCTTCCATGTGTATGTAGGCTTTCTACTGTTTATGTTGATACTGAGGACCAGCCTTAGTCCATGGTGACCTGATAGGATGCAATGAATTATTTCAATCTTCTTGTATCTGTTGAGGTCTGTTTTGTGACTGATTATATGGTCAATTTTGGAGAAGGTACCATGAGGTGCTGAGAATAAGGTATATTCTTTTGTTTTAGGATAAAATGTTCTATAGATATCTGATAAATCCATTTGTTTCATAACTTCTGTTAGTTTCACTGTGCCTCTGTTTAGTTTCTGTTTCTAGGATCTGTTCATTGCAGAGAGTGGAGTGTTGAAGTCTCCCACTATTATTGTGTGCAGTGCAATGTGTGCTTTGAGCTTTAGTAAAGTTTCTTTTATGAATGTAGATGCCCTTGTATTTGGAGCATTAGAGGTTCAGAATTGAGAGTTCATCTTGGTAGATATTACCTTGGATGAGTATGAAGTATCCCTCCTTATCTTTTTTGATCACTTTAGGTTGAAAGCCGATTTTATTTGATATTAGAATGGCTACTTCAGCTTGTTTCTTGGGACCATTTGCTTGGAAAATTGTTT
>NW_022196899.1:22606547-22620196 GCF_008632895.1 Mastomys coucha
CTGTATGCAACAAAATGTTGGGTCCTGTTTATGTAGCCAGTCTGTTAGTCTATGTCTTTTTATTGGGGAACTGAGTTCGTTGATATTAATAGCTATTAAGGAAAAGTAATTGTTGCTTCCTGTTATTTTTGTTGTTAAAGTTGGAATTCTGTTCATGTAGCTATCTTCTTTTAGTTTTGTTGAAAGATTACTTTCTTGCTTTTTCTAGGATGTAGTTTCCCTCCTTGTATTGGAGTTTTCCATTTATTACCCTTTGAAGGGCTGGATTTGTGGAAAGATATTGTGTAAATTTGGCTTTGTCATGGAATACCTTGGATTTCCATCTTTGGTAACTGAGAGTTTTGCTGGGTATAGTAGCCTGGGCTGGCATTTATGTTGTCTTAGGGTCTGTATGACATCTGCCCAGGATCTTCTGGTTTTCATATTATTTGGTGAGAAGTCTGGTGCAATTCTGATAGGCCTGCCTTTATATGTTACTTGACCTTTTCCCCTCACTACTTCTAATATTCTTTCTTCATTTTGGACATTTGGTGTTTTGATTATTATGTGACAGAAGGAATTTCTTTACTGGCCCAAACTATTTTGAGTTCTATAGGCTTCTTGTATGTTCATGGGTATCTCTTTCTTTAGATTAGGGAAGTTTTCTTCTATAGTTTTGTTGAAGATATTTACTGGCCCTTTAAGTTGGAAGTCTTCACTCTCTTCTATACCTATTATCCTTAGGTTTGGTCTTCTCATTGTGTTCTGGATTTCCTGGATGTTTTGGGTTAGGAGCTTTTTACATTTTGCATTTTCTTTGACTGTTGTGTCAATGTTTTCTTGTTTTTTGTTTTTTGTTTTTCAAGACAGGGTTTCTCTGTACAGCCCTGTCAGTCCTGGAACTCACTCTGTAGACCAGGCTGGCCTCGAACTCAGAAATTCGCCTGTCTCTGCCTCCCAAGTGCTGGGATTAAAGGCATGTGAGCCACCACCACCCGGCTGTGTCAATGTTTTCTATGGTATCTTCTGTACCTGAGATTCTCTCTTCTATTGCTTGTATTTTGTTGGTGATGCTTGCATCCATGACTCCTGACTTCTTTCCTAGGTTTTCTCTCTCCAGAGTTGTCTCTCTTTGTGATTTCTTAATTGTTTGTTCTTCCATTTTTAAATCCTGGATGGTTTTTGTTCAACTCCTTTACCTGTTTGGTTGTGTTTTCCTGTAATTCTTTAAGGGATTTTTGTGTTTCCTCCTTAAGGGCTTCTACTTGTTTACTCGTGTTCTCCTGTGATTCTTTAAGGGATTTTTGTGTTTCCTCTTTAAGGGCTTGTACCTCTTTACCTGTGTTCTCCTGTATTTCTTTAAGGGAGTTATTTATGTACTTCTCAGATTCCTCTATCAGTATCATGGGATATGATTTTAAATCCGAATCTTGCTTTTCCTGTGAGTTGGAGTATCCAGGACTTGCTGTGGTGTGAGTACTGGGTTCTGGTGATGCCAAGTAGTCTTGGTTTCTGTTGTTAAGATTCTTGCATTTGCCTTTCTCCTTCTGGTAATCTCAGATGTTAGATGTTCTTGCTGTCTCTGGCTGGAGTTTGTTCCTCCTATGGGTCTGTAAGCCTGTGTCAGCACTCCTGCAAGATCAGCTCTCTCCTAATAAGACCCATGCATAGAGGGTTATGGATCAGCTGTCCCTCCTGGGTGCAGATGGATGCAGGAAGGACCCTGTCCCGGCTGCTCTGCAGCTTCTGTGGCCTGTGCCTCCTGGCTGTCCCACCTTAGAAGGTCATCAGAGAGAAAATGGTGATCTTATCTGAGTCCCAAGGTCAGAACACTCCATGAAGACCAGCTCTCCCCTGGCGGGAAAGGTGTACAGAGGGCTGTGGAACAGGTGCACCTCCTGGTTGTAGATGGACGTAGAGAATGCCCTGTCCCAGCTGCTCTGCCACTTCTGTGGCCCGTCCTCCTGGCTGGTCCCACCTTAGAAAGTCATAGGAGAGGAAAAACAATCTTGCCTTCACATCTTGCTGGCGAGTTCATCCTATCTCCAGTGCTCCCACCACTGCTGCCACCTTCCTTCACTTACATCAGCTCACAGTTTCTGCAGGCTTACAGTGTGGACTGAAAACCAGGAGCTCTTGGGAATCCCCCAGGCCTTCAGATCAACATTGGGGCAACTCTGCAGGAAGCCTCATGAACTACAAGGGTCTCAGACAGCCACTGTAACACTACCAAACTCACTGATGTTCAAAAGAGATGTTCAAAGTGCAGCTCAGGATGCTAGGAGTTTCTCTAACAAGCAAGAACAACAGTCTTGTCAAGTGATTTTTGTTAAGAGTCAGACTTAATGGATTAATCTTAGCACTGATTCTTAGACCCCCAGACATAAGCATGTGGAGGCAGAAGCTCAGTGGAAGACTGGAGAGCTGTATTTCCGCTCTTGTTTTTGTTGCATTTCTGGTGTGATCTCAAACATCACCAGGTATGGGAACTACTGAGCTAGGCCAAAGAAGAGGGGATGAGAAACAAGATATGTAAATTAAATAGTTCCTGCGATGGCCTATCTGTATAGGGCACAGGTGTCTTCCAGAAACCTCTTAGGAATACCGAACCTCTGCTTCATTCTAAACCTTTAGGAGCAGACACCACCTTTTTCAAAATGCACAGGTGACTTTTTAAATTCACACCAACACACTCAGTAGCACAAGGTAGGAGGCTCAAAAGTCCCGTCACAAAAGAGCCCTAGCTCACATGCCCTTGTCCTTAGTACCCAGCACATATTTGACCATTGACTAGTGAGTACATCTTGAGCCAGGTGGATTGTTAGGTTATGGGAGCTACTAAGACTGATGCAGTAACTTTTGACCTCCATACACCTGCACTATGCTTGTGGACACACATATAATAATGATCATTTTTAAGTATAATGCTACATTTCATATCTCTCCTTTCTCAGTACTAAGTGTTAAATGAAGGACTTCATACACACAAGGCACTAAGTACTCTACAATGAGCCACATCCCTGGCCTTAGTACCTTGAGAAATCACAGGTCTCTTCATATTTTTTTTCTCCTGCTCAGCTCATGCCTCTTTAAGAGCCAGTTTCTTCTCTTTTAATTTTTTTTTTTTACTTCCTTGAGCATTTTATATATGTTAACTGGTTTTATGTCATTAACCTCTCCCTCCCCTCCCGTCAGCTCCTCCTGGATCACTCCACCTCAGATTGCTTTTTAATTATTATAGTCACACATACACACACATAAATATATAAATATCACCTGCTGAGTTCATTTAGTGTTGTTCATACTTATTATGTTTTAAGGCTGACCTCGACATTAGAGAGCCAATTAGGGGGATCTCCCTGGGAAAAAGTGACTCTCCCCCTCAGAGCAGTCATTGATTACATATAGCACTTCATCTAGGTGGGCGGGGGGCGGGGGAATCTTGCGATCCTCCCCATCTGAGTTGGTGTTTCAGCTGGTGATGTCATTTCTTTTCAGGAGCCTGATTTAAGTGATCATATTGTCTCATGGAAACAATGTTCCTGTCCCTTACAGGAGACACAATTTCACAGTAGACATGCTGCATCTCTGGTTCTTGTGATTCCCATACACACTCTTTTCCACAGTTTTCCCTGACCCTTCGATGTAGGGTATGTTTAGATACATCCGTTAGGATGGGCACCCCATAGTCTGGTCTCTTCATCCCAGGCAGAGGCAGGGAGTGCAGGGGCGGGGAGGAGAAGCTGCCGGCAACTGGGACATGAACACACAAGTGCCCTTTCTCCACGCATTTTCCAACAGGCTCTGCTTTCCAGGTCACTGGAAACACTGCATGCTCCTCACCCCAGTGTAACTTTAGATTCTTCCCAGTCTCTGGTGGTCAGGTGAGTCTGTCCCCGCATACAACAGTGATCACCCTTTGTGATTAGATGGGCAGGCTACTATCTGAGGAAAAGAATTCCTTATCATCTAATGCCAAAAGGGATAACCTGGGTACTTTATCCTGGGTGGACCTGTATTTGTGTTTGTTTACTCTGTTTATGCTCACGATTAAAACAAGGTTTCCTACTCAGGCAACTTCTGAATCATGAAGAAGAAAAGGAAGGCGACAGGGTACAGACCGTTTATCTGATTCAGTGCAGATCAGTATAGAGTCGGTCTGTTTGTAAGGGTGCTTGGGAAAAGACGATAGTCCCCAAGCCGTAAACCAGGGCTTGTTCTTTTTCTAGAATAACGTTATCAACTGAAAGATGTCTCTCGTGACAAGCAGGAAGAAACTTAAATAGCCAGCTTTGAGGAGGATATAAATTTAGCAATTTTAGCCAAAGCCCATTTTGTTAATGTGGTGTATAACTGTTTCTAGTGGAAGTAGATTGGAGCAAGTGAGAAGAAGAATAATCAAGGAGAAAGAAACCAAAAGAGAGCCCGAGATAAGCCCTTAGGATGTTATGACAAGGGCATAATTTAATATCAGTTTGGCCAGCTAACTGGGGCCTCCTCGTCCGCACACATACCTGCTGCAGCAGGCTTCTACTGTTACTAATTAATAATAGAGGAAGGAAAGAGACTGTGGGATAAGGGCAAAAGAGGAATGGTATGATTTCAGTTCCCTTTGGAAAGAGACAAAGAGCCAAGAGCGAGGATTGCAGGGGGTAGGGACAGACACAGAGCATGTGGCTCTAGAAGCTGTGTCCTGGTTCTTCTGCGTTCTAACTCTGGAACCTTGAATCAGTCCTGGACATATTCAGGGTCCTCTTCTAAAGGATGCCAGCACCTTTCTGATGTTATCTCTGCAGTTATGAAGTATATAGTTGTGTTATCCAGGGGAAGAGCCACTAGCCACATGTGGCTACACGAATTACAGGCATACTTCATCACACTGGGCTTTGTCTTAGTGCACTTCATAAATACTATATTGTATGTATGTGGTATATGTATGGATGCATGTTTGTGTGTATGTATGTGTGTGTGCTTGTGCATGCATGTTCATGTGTGTATGATATACTTGTGCATGCATGTTCATTTATGGATATGCTTGTGGGTGTGCATATGTGCTTGTGTGTATGTACATGTGTGCATGTATATGCTTACATGTGTGTGCATGTGTTTATATGTGTGTGCTTGTACGTCTGCATGTTGTGCATGTGTGTGCATGTATATCTATGTGTGTGTGCATGTATGTATGAGTATGTATGTGCATGTGTGTGTGAGTGTGTATGTGCATATATGTATGAGTGTGTATGTGCATGTGTGTGCATGTGTGCGTCTGTGAGTCTGCATATGCATGTGTGTGTTTGCATGTGTATGAGTGTATGTGTGTGAGAGTGTATGATTGTGTGTATGTGTGTGTGTGTGTGTTTGTATGTGCACACATGGGGAGTTGGACACCAGAGATCAAAGGGTGTCTTCCTCAATCTCTCTCCACTTTATTTACTCTGCTTAGGGCTCTGCTTTCCCAGCACTGAGATCATAACTGGGCATACCACCTGCCCAGTCTAAACTTGGGTCCTGGGTGCTGAACTCTGGTCCTCACACTTGTGCAGCAAGCACGTTACTATCAGGTGAGCCGTGTCTCCAGCTCCTCTCCACTGAAGGATTCTAGCTACTCTGCCTCTAGCACGGCCACTGGCACCATTTTCTCCACTAGTTTATTTGACCCTTGCACATTTTTTGCAGGAATTGACTAGGCTATATGCATTTTTTTAGGCACAAAACTATTACATTCTTATCCTATAAAACAATACAAATACAACTTTTATATATATAAACAGTTTGTGGCTAATTTTATTGCAATATCTTTATTGCAGTATTCACTTGTATTGCAGTGGCTCTGAACCAAACCCACAGTATCTCTGAGGCATATCTATAATTAAAATTAAGTAAAACTTTAAATCCCGTTTTTCAGCAGCATTAGCCACATGTCAAGCATTTAATAGCCACTTACACTTAGTGGCAGCCATATTGGACAGCGTGTAAAATTCTTCACCTTCCAGGAATTGTGATTCTGGAGCCCATACCACTGTGCTGCATGGACTCAGATCGCACCCCTGCCCTTAGGAGCTGCAGGGCTTCCAACCTGTAGCTGAACTCTTCTGTATCTTGGTTTCCTCATCTCCAATTTGAGAATAACTAAAAACAAACTCTTTCCTAGGGTTGTTGGAAGAAAGAGAGAGAGAGAGAATCCATATGAGTGCACATATGTGCCTATGTGTGTGCTCATGTATGCGTGTGTGTGTGTGTGTGTGTGTGTGTGCGCGCGCGCGCGCGCGTGTGTGTACCATCTAGTACATAGTAAACATCACTCAAACCAAAGCTGTTCTCTAGCTGAATACTACCTAAGTCACAGGCAGTACCTGGCACATAGAAGTCAACAAATACTTCTACCTTAGATGAATACATATAAAAGATCAAGAGTTGGGGGACTCTTTTAAATACTTCCCACTCCCTTGGACCTAGAAGAAGTGCTTCTGGCAAAGAGAGGGTCAGGAGCTCATGTGTACCTTTAATTGCAGAGCACAGTAATGTGAGCTCATGTGAGCTGGCTCTCCACAGGAGTCTACATAGCCGTGTTGTACAGAAAAGATACAGCAGAGCTACAACAGGATTGTCTGTCAGGTTTGGCAAGGACGCTTTCCACCTGCAGCCTCAGCTTCACTCCTTGCATAGTCAGGAGGGCGGGTTGGGGCTTTAAGTTGTAGTTTTAGCAAAGCTATTCCAAGCATCATGGAAAATGGTTAGATGCAGATATACCCTCTGTACTGGCTGGTTCTTTGTGTCAACTTGACGCAAGATGGAGTTATTACAGAGAAAGGAATTTTGGAGGAATTCCCTTGAGGAAATGCCTCCATGAGGTTCAGCTGTAAAGCATTTTCTCAATTAGTGATCAAGGAGGAAGGCCTCTTTGTGGGTGGTACCATCCCTAGGCTGGAAGTCTTGGGTTCTATAGGAAAGCAGGCTGAGCAAGCCAGGGGAAGCAAGCCAGTCAGTAACATCCCTCAATGGCCTCTGCATCAGCTCCTGCTTCCTGACCTGCTTGAGTTTCAGTCCTGAGTTCCTTTGGTGATGAAGAGCAATGTGGAAACGTAAGCTGAACAAACCCTTTCCTCCCCAACTTGCTTCTTGATCATGATGTTTTGTGCAGGAATAGAAACCCTGACTAAGACAGCCTCCGCATACTCACATGATTCCATATACTGCAGACACTGTAGTGAGAACTGGAAGTGAGCCAACAGTGATGCACTCCTGGAGAAGGGATTCTTCCTACATTTGGCTTAAAACAATGGCATGAGGTCACAGTCACCTTGCACAGGGACTTGCATGCTCAACTGTGGCCTTCACAGCTCTGAAATGAAATCTGAATTTTAGGTAATAAATGAGTGTCAGAGAAGAGGGTTGATATGAGGGAGATGAGAACCAAATAGAAGAAACTTATTCCCTCAGAAAAGGGAAGTCATGGCAGAGTGGAGGGACCCGTGGGGGTCAAGATATGGAGACCAGAATTGAAAGTGTGACAGTACTAGAGGCTATGGTGTCAAGAGGGCACAGTCACTTGTTTGTTCTATATCCTGTAGAGGATAGCTAGAGTTCTTAGAACAGTCAATGAATTTACACAAATTAGTTGTCTTTGGAGACATCAACATAAAGAGAAAGAAAACCAAGCTTTAAGACACGAAAGTCATGGGACTGGAGTGCATTCTCTCTTCCCGGTGTCATTGTGGATCTGAGCTTCCTGCAGCACTGGAGAGCACAGACCCTAAGCCAGCTTGCGGAGACCGAGACGCGTGGAAGCATTACTCCAAAACCAAGAGATTCAAATATCCTCTGGGGTCATAGCCAGGAGCAGGAACATGTGTGTTACTCTTGGAGCCATCTGTGATTTGTTTTTAAATTAAATTCAGATGTCTCTTTGCGTACTGCAGAGATACATCTCAGTGAGCCTTTCATAAGCTGGAAATATCCTGTCACTGAACACATCAAACCTACTGAACTGAATAGTATAACTTTGCAAGACAGGACACCAGAGTATCAGGCTATTGCTGTGCAATTGATCGTGTGTACACCATTGCTGCCCAGCACCACTGGAGTATTACACTGAATGCGATAAGCCCAGGAGAATGTCAAAATTCAAGGTCACCTTTGTATCATCTTAAAGCCAAAACATCATAAACTAGAGGTTACATTCTTTTTCATTTTATAGGAGTTTATACCAACCACAGAAGATACGAGTACATAAATTCCTCCTAATCCCACCACCACAGCTCCCCACTTTTAACACCACAGTGCCTTTTGAAGAAAGGAGTGGAGCTGGCTCACACTTTATGGCCAAGTTCCGTGCCCTTGGTTGTAGTTGCTTCCATATCATATATCTTGAGGGATTTTTTTTTGTTACATAGTGCTACTTAGAATAATATTTGGGGGGGGCGGTGTTAGTTGGGGTTTCTGTTGCTATGAAGAAACACCATGACCACAGCAACTCTTAGAAAGGAAAATACTTGTGGCTGGCTTACAGTCCAAAGGTTTAGTCCATTGTCATCATGGCAGAAAGCATGGCAGCATGCAGGCAGACATGGGTACTAAAAAGGTAGCTAAGAATTCTACATCCAGATGGGCAAGCAGCAAGATGAGAGTGCCACACTAGGCTTGGTTGAGCTTCTGAGAGGTCAAAGCCCATATCCAGGGAGACATACTTCATCCAACAAGGCCATGCCTACTCCAACAAGAACACACCTCCTAATAGTGCAGCTCCCTCTGAGCCTATGGGGGCCATTTTCTTTCACACCACCACAGAGCAGTATATTCATGCATGTGATTAAAACATTTGCATGAAGGTCAAAGGATAACCTAGGGTGCTACTCCCCACTTTCTGCCTTAGTAAGAATGCCTTCTGTTGCTCACCCATGTCTATGTCAGGCTAGCTGGCCCATGGGTTTCCAGGAGATTCTCCTGTCTCTATCTCCCATCTCTCAAAGAAGACTTTGAAAGCTAGAAACAGGCAGCTTCCCTAAAATGCAATGTACATTTTAGTTCTTCAAAAATATATTAACTGTCAAAGCTTCCTGCTATTTTCTCCCAGATGAAAAGGAATGAAACAAGCTACAGGTTTGTAAAATGCCTTCTCTTCCACACTGAATAAATCAAATGATTTATCATTTTTTTTACCACAAAGTTTGTTTCCAAGGCACTGTGTCAGACTTCTATTCAAAAAAACGTAATTCTAAATTTAGCTAAATTGTAATATTTTAATATTAAATGTTTTCATAGTCTAATCCTGTATAGATTTATTCAGGCTTCTTTTGACTTAATGAATATAAAAGGATAAAAGTCATATAGAGATAATTCATTTATAATTAGGCATAATTGTTTCCAGATAATTGTATTTCTCAAATGGATTTGTAGAAGCCAAAGAAAAGAGAATTTTTTTTTCACTTGTAAAATCTGGGACTTGAACCAGATGACTTCTACTGTTCTGTGCTCTCTGACTTGATACAGAATAGTTAGCAAAAACAGCAGTCTTACATTGCAAAAGAAGTCTCAAAATAGTAGAGATTTTCACAAACTTCTATAAGAGATTATATCTTTTATGAAGGAATAAATTGGCGCTCAATATCCCATTGTGTACTATAGCAAAAACAGTCATGTGGAAAAACAAAGACTTGCCATTTACCTCCTTTGCATGAGTTCCTGCTCTAGTCACTGGAGATTTAACAAGGGACATGCCTTCAATTCACTGTCTATAGGAAGGAGGCAGATCATAAAACACTGACACTTAAATAAGTGTCAAAACAGGATGGTTTACTTAAAAATGGAGAGGTGGGTAGAGGAAAGGACGGATGGGTGGATGGATGGATGGGTAGATGGATGGGTACAATGTAAAATGATAGAGAGAGGAAAGGACAGATGAATGAATGGGTGGATGGATGGATGGGTGGATGGGTGGATGGATGGATGGATGGATGGATGGGTACAATGTAAAATGATAGAGGAAAGGATGGATGGGTGGATGGGTAGATGAATGGGTGGATGGATGGGTGGATGGATGGGTGGATGGATGGATGGATGGATGGGTTGAAGGATGGGTGGATGAGTGGATGGATGGGTACAATGTAAAATGATAGAGGAAAGGACACATGAATGGATGGGTGGATGGATGGGTACAATGTAAAATGATAGATAGAGGAAAGGACAGATGGGTGGATGAGTGGATGGATGGGTGGATGGGTGGATGGATGGGTGGATGAGTGGATACTATATAAAATGATAGATGATCGATAGACAATAGACTAGATAAATAGATGATAGATGATAGATGGATAGACAGATTATTGATAGATGATTGATAGATAGATGATAGATGGATGGTTTAATATATACATACATACATACATACATACATACATACATATAGAATGATAGATAATGGAGTAGAGAATACCAGACCACTTTTAGCTTAGGTAGAGTTTAAATTACTACAAAAAAAAAAAAAAAAAAAAAAAAAAAAAAAAAAAAAAGGTCAGCAGAAGTTGAAATACTGAGAACCATAGCAAGATATTCCAGAGGCAAGAAATAAGACTCAGGGGCTCAGTGGTTAAAAGCAGTGGCTGCTCTTCCAAACGTCCTGACTTTAATTCCCAGCAACCACGCGGTGGCTCACAACCATCAATAACGGGATCTGATGCCCTCTACTGGCATGCAGGTGCACATGCAGATAGAGCACAAATATACATAAAGTAAATAAATCTTAATATAATTTTTTTTAAAAAAGAAAAAAAGGTTCAGTACATGTTAGAAACAGGAATTCTCCGTGGTTAAACCAAGAGAGGAACTCAGAAATGAAGCAGACACCGAACTCTATGGACGGCCATCATGAGAACTTTTGTTTTCACTGCGCTTGTGCTTGTGATCAGTGGAGACTCTTCAGAAGAGATCTTAGCCCTCGGGTGCTTGGCAATCTACACAAGGCAAAGAATGTATGTTGAGCAGGAAGTTCCAAAGGAAATCAGAGAACAGGGGGCTCGAGTGGTTAACATAACATACAATGACAGATGTGTTGTGAGCTGAGTCCCAGAAGAGCACGGAGGTGTGGGACTGGATTCAACAGAAACAGTGGGGGAAAAACATTTAAAAAGGGCAACAAAGCAGGGGAGAGCATTGGAGCCCCAAAAGGCGACCTGCTAGCTCACACTGGATGGTCACCATAGGGAGACCTGAGACCTGCTAAGGTCACACAGGACAGTCACCTCACACCTGCTCCCCAGACAGCCCGGAAACTCTGGGAGGAGAGGGCCACTGTGCTCTCCTGGCTTATATTTGCACATTGTGCACACAACGCCAGGTGCTTCATGAATATTGATAGAAACCCAGTGAGCCCAGTAAAGTAAACAGTGTGAATGGAGACCAGGAGAAGCCAGGAGCAGAGTGGGGCTGGGTGCAGAAGAGCCAGCCTTTGCTGAGAATAGAAAGTTCACAGAGCATAAATAATTTAAGATTCATTTATCTGTTTATTGTTGGATCACAAAAAAAAAAAAAAAAAAAAAAAAAAAAAAAAAAAAAACCAGAAACCCAACATTTCTCATTGAAATTCTCTGGCTTTATTCAAGTACTGGCTCTAGAATGCTAGGTTTTTAAATCTTATTTGATCTTTTTAAAAGTAGTGTAAGAAATCTCAAAAAGACAGGTGATTAGCCTCTGAAATGGCAACATCCAAAGTGAACAGAGAGTACAAAAGTCATTTCCAGTGTGAACTCCAAACCCAGAGGCACAAAGTCAGCAGGGCAGTTGTTGACTGGGGAGGAGCTTGTATGTAGAGTCCTCAGGCTGTAGCCGACCAGTGGCAACAATAAGAATGGATTTTCTGGAATATTGAGTCGGAAAACTGGCAAGCCATATCATACCTTAACCACGTGGAAGGTTCTTAAAAATTAGACTGACAAGGAGGTGTGATCACTCAGCCATCTTTCATTTAATCAACCCTTTGTTACAAGCCAACAGGTAGTATATTGGAGGCAAAACCCCTCCCCCAAGTTCATCAGCATGCCGGCCCAATCAGCAGCTCCTTTAGTCTCTGGCTGCTGGACTTCCGATGTAACTGGAACCAGGAGAGAGGCATGGCAAATAGCAGGAGGTGGGCAGAGAGGTGTGGTTATAAGAGGCAGGCAGGGTCTGAAGAATCAGACCTCAGGCAGGGGGGTGTTACATCAGGCTGTGCAGGGATGTATCTACTTATGGGTTTTCTCCCAGCATCCATGGGAAGTCATCTGGTTAATACCTTGAACAAATACATTTTACAAGAGCCCTGCCTGAGCTGTGTCCTCTTGACTCAGAAAAGAATTCTCATCAAGACCACATCACTGGGAAGAGGTTTAAGAAGCACTGTTGGCTCTGTCTCCTCCCTTCCCTTGGCTCCTAGAAGGAACCAGAAACCCACTGAGCTCAGTAAAGCAAACAGTGTGTATTGGGAAACAGTGGAGATTTGAAATGGATTTTGTTATTTAAGCAACACTGGGAGCTGGGAAGGTAGCTCAGTTGGTAAACTGCTTTCCTTGAAAGCTAGAGGATCTGAATTTGATTCCACAGCACCCACACAAGGACAATAACAAAAATTGCCTGGGACGGTGACACATGAGCAGAGGAGCACTGGGACAGCAGACTGGTGGGTCCCAGGGGCTTAGTGGCCTGCCAACCTAGCCGACGTGCAAGTTCCAAGTTTCTGTCCAATAAGAGGCCTTGTTTAAAACAAACAAAACAAAATAAAAACACTGGAGATATAGTTTAATAGAACAACAATTTGATAGGTATGCTCAGTGCCCTGATCAGACACTGAGTGAGGTAGAAGGGGAGGGGAGGAGAAGAGAGAAACAGGGAGGAGAAGTTTGGAGAGGAGATGTGCTGCTGGCTTTGACAGTGGAGGGACCACAGTTGACCGCTAAATGCTCCAAGCTGGAAACTCGAAGGAGACAGACTGCCTGTAGATTCCTGAAGACTCAGAACTGTCAACCGACAGCCTTGGACTGTTTTAAGTCATTGAGTATGCGTGAACATCACGAGGGAGTTCACGGACTGGGTACCGTTTGGTTTTCTCTGTTTTGTCTCCTAGCTTTCTGTAAAGTCTATCCTTCCCCAGTGTCTTAGGAGTCCAGTTGGTGTTTCTGACTTGGTGTGAGGACGTGCGGAGATAGGCATGCAGCCCTAGTGGGTATAAACTGGCTTCTGGAGCTCATCGAGGTTGAAGTGGCACACGGTGTAAAGGTGCAATCTGAATGGCTCTCTAACACGAACATCCTCTGATCCCGTTATTTCGAAATGGCCACTGAACATCTCATGAGTGAAAGAAGGCATTACCGGCAGATGTACTGTGGGACTTACAGTATTACATTAAGAAGTAAATCACTGGATCAGGTGTGGGGCAGGGGATAGATACTGGATTGGCTTACACAATATGGGGTGGGTAGTCCAACAATGGCCATCAGCACACTAGAGAAGCTGAAGTCACGTTCCCAGCCTGGCTCTGAGCTTGGACACTCCCCTGGAGGGTCGGTGGTATTGAGTCCGTGTTGAGGGCCAAAGAAGCTGTGGTCAGATATCTGATGATCCTGTCACAAACAGGAAGAAAGAGAGAGAGAGAGAGAGAGAGAGAGAGAGAGAGAAAGCAGGGAAGGAGGGGAGGAAGGAAG
>NW_022196899.1:22620525-22624399 GCF_008632895.1 Mastomys coucha
GGAGGGGAAGGGAGAGGAGGGGAGAAGAGAGGAAACAATAGAAGGAGAGGAAATTTGGGGCCACAGAGGAACCATGTGGAGAATCCACCTAGCAGGAAGCTTGGTCTAGTGTGTGGATCCAGCCACACTGGGCTGGTGGGGCTGCTGGGATCAAACCCTTAGCCTCCTTCTCACCCACTCTCCTGATCTCTTGCTGGCTCTCCCCCATACTGATCCAGACAGACAGACAGCAAGGGAGTTTTCCATAGGTTCCGTCCAGTCTGCTTTCCAGCTGTCAGAACAATGAGAAGATCCAGAGTTCAAACAGAGCCTGTGTAAATTTCTGGTATTCTACATCTTATGGTAATTGATGTGCGTCATAACTATTTTAAAGTACATGATAGGACTTCATTAAACGCTTCTGCAATACTATTCTAATACAAATTCCTAAACTCATTACACTGGAAAGTAAGATTAAGTGACTTCCTGGGTGGTTTGTCTCTTCTAAAAAGGGTCTTCCAGGGAAATGGGAGAAATTGCTCATGTCTGGATGCTAGGATGTGTAAGAGCTCTAAGGCCCTGGAGCTGGTATCAGTGGGAGGGAAGGTGATATCAGGCTGTGGCAGGGATGTATGGCCCAGCAGAGGCCTGAATCCTGGGGCGGGGGAGGGAGAGGAGCAATGGTGGGAGACTGGTATCAGACTGTCAGGCATCTGAGGAGATTGCAGCCCCTCACGGCCAAAAGGCCAGATCTCTAATCAAGCTTCCCGCTTCTCCTAAAAGATGCCAGGTTCTCTCTTGAAGTATTAAGATAACATCCTCCACCTTAGAGTACTGATGAACAGGGCAGAATGGGAAACCCATAAGTAGGAATATTGTCCCACACTACAAAGATTAGTTGTTCTCGGAAGTACCCCAACCTCCACCCCTGCACACATACCCTCACCCTTTGAGAATTAGTTACTCTGAGCAAACAAAGGTAGATTAGCTGGGTTTTGTTTTGTTCTGCTTAGTGTCTGGAGCCTATAGACGTTCAGTTTAGGATGGCCATTAAAGGAAATCGATGTTTACACCTTTATGGGATTCATTGTAGATGCTCAGGAGTGAGCACAGCTTGGAGGTCCCCTACAGACATGTCTCTGTTTACTCCTGAGTTGCAGTTTGTGAGGGTAGAGGGGCAGGAATTAGATTCCAAAGAAAAAATACACCTTTAACTCCAGGGCTTGGGAGTGAAGACAGCAGGCTAGCCTCGGTCTATATGGTGAGTTTGAAGCCAACCTGTGCTACACAAGACCTAACTGTAAAAATAAGTTAATAACTGAAACAAAGAAAAATCCATTACTGTGTCCCATATGTAGTCAGAGCTACATCTATCACATCCTCCTTTAGAAGAACACCGTGACTGTCTTAGAGAATCCATCCCACCCACCAACTTAGAGCTTGGTAAGATGACATTTCTAGCTAATAGAGCGTCATTGAAAATGCCAGAAGATGCATATCTCATTTCCACGGAATAGGACATGTCAGGTGCAGATGTTTCCTTCAGCCTCACTCTTGGTATGACTTTGTGGTGCAGGCTCACAGTCCAGATTGGTTCAAAATTCACAGTTCTGAATAGATTCCCAGCAGGAGCCAAGAGGCAGTGTGTAATCTATTCAAATCTGGAGCTGTTCGTCATCGCTGCAGACTTTGGTTAATCAATCAATGTTTAGAAACAGAGAAAGAAGCTGGAAGGACTGAACAGGAGGCTGAAATGGCACCAGCTCTTCCACACAGCTGCCACGGGAAGACCCCTTGTTAGCCATTCAAATCCCCTCTCAAGGAATTCCTAGCAAAACAAAGCCAGTTGTTTCCAAGATTCTGTGAACAACATAGTGTAACCCATTGTTAAATAATAGGGTAGGTGATCAGAAAAACTTTTCATGTGAGCTCAATGAATTAGGCACCTAGCAAAGGTATATTAGGAATATTGATAGTTAGAAAAAATTGGGAACCCAGCACTGAAGCCAATTGTACATTCAGATGACCCTGTCAGGCACCGACATAGCATAATTTAGGAGGGACTTGTTCATATTCATACATATGAGTACACATGTACATGCATGCACAAGCAAACACTCACACACAGACACAACAAACACACTGCCAAAATAATCAAAAATATCTCTCTTATAGTCTAGCAATGCTGGCATACAATTTAATACCAGTGTTTGGGAGGCAGCAGAGGCAGGGAGATCTCTGTTAGTTTGAGGCCAGCCTAGTCTACAGAGTGAGTTCCAAGCCAGCCGAAGGCTACGTAGTAAGACCCTGTCTCAAAAAACAAAACAGACAACAACAACAACAACAAAATCTTCCTTACCATTCTCTTGTAGACTAAAAGAAAATACACCACAGTAAGCTTTGGTATGCCCAATCTGAACATAACTGTCTTAAAGTTGTAACTTATGGGGGCTGCTGAGATGGCTCAGCAGTTAAAAGCACAGGGTGCTTTTCCAGAGATCCTGAGTTCAATTCCCAGCAACCACATATTGACTCATGACCACCTACAAGTGGATTGGATGCCCTCTTCTGGCATGCGGGTATACATGCAGCAGAGTACTCATACATTAGAGGGAGGGAGGGAGAAAGGGAGGGAGAGAGGAGAAGAAAGAAGGAAAACAGAGATAAGTAAATAAAATTTTAAAAAGATACTACTCTTTAAAACAAAAATTATAACATATGAGGAGGTACTTTTGGTCACAGAATATATTAAGGATGTGTAGTCTAGGGAAATGTCCAAAAAAAATGTCAACTGCCTTCTAAAACTTGAAGGTATATCTCAGAAACAGATTGCCCTTTTCAGCTTGACCCTGGGAAGAGAATACAGAAAATATCCCTAGTCTCTACAGCTACAGAATGAAATACTGCCAATAATAGAAGACAATAGAACTCCAGCCAGCTGTACTGGAGCATCACTGGTAGGGCTAAGCAGACCATAAGAGTCTGATACAGCAAACCTACATACTGGCCACCCGGTATAGTCACAGCAACCAAGAGCCAAGCCTCTCTCTACAGCTGGGATCAAATCAAAGCACCACAGCTGGTGGGCACGTCAGGGAAAGGTAGGTACCAAAGTAAAGCTCTCAGCACAGAACCTACCACCAAGATAGCGGAAGGAGACGCATAGCCACGGGTACCAAGGTCAAAAGGGACCATGATTTCAGGTTTCAGAAAGATGATACAGGTGGATCTGCCTTGCCCTAGGAACCCACAGAGGTGTTTACATGTTGGGTGGTAAGAGCCAAGGCTATGTGGGAAGACAAATGGAGGTGTCTCCCCACTTTTAGTGGGCATCAGAGCCAGGTGGGCACCTACTGGGACCTCTGGGGTTTTATGGACTGAGACAAAAGACTGAGTAGAGATGTGTGAGTAACACCAGAGGCAGAGGCTGATTGATTATTATGAAAGAACTTCCTTCCAAGAGAGGAAGTGGGACAGAACCAAGAGACAGGCTAGACGCTCCATGGCACCCGGTCCTGTGGGTTGTGTCCTCATAGGCTGTTGTTCATCTGGACTTTATCTATTGTATGTGGACCTTGATGGGGAAGGCTCTCCAGTCTTCCTGTCTACCAAGGACTTCTTCCATAGGCTAATTTTAAATCATATGTATTTAGTGTGTGTGTGTGTGTGTGTGTGTGTGTGTGTGTGGTGTGCACATGTGTAGAGGTCAGAACTTCTCGGGGTCAGTTCTTTCCTACTATCGGGTGAGTAGTCCTGGGGAGCTGGAGTCTTCAGACTTGGGTGGTAGGTTCTTGCGGCCATCCTGTGACCTCACTCTTCACCCTATTCTCTTTTTTTTTTTAAAGATTTATTTATTTATTATATGTAAGTACACTGTAGCTGTCTTCAGATGCAC
>NW_022196899.1:22624503-22643967 GCF_008632895.1 Mastomys coucha
CATTACGGGTGGTTGTGAGCCACCATGTGGTTGCTGGGATTTGAACTCAGGACCTTCAGAAGATCAGTTGATGCTCTTCCCCGCTGAGTCATCTCACCAGCCCACACCCTATTCTCTTGCGTGATGAGGAAACATAAGGGGTGAGAACGCTGGTTTCTGCAGACGTGACTGCACACGGCTACTTGAGTCCCTTGAATAAATAGCATGCTGTGCAGTCTACAACCTGGAGAAACCTGGAAAACTTCTGCAGAAAGCATACTGAATGACGGCTAAAAGGCAGGCAGGCCAAGGGCTCTCAGAAAACGCCCCGGGTAGGGGAGCGTGGAAATGAGATCTGAGAGGGGACAAAAGAAGCATCAGGAACCACGGCAGATGACAGAGTTGATAATATGCATCATCTCCAAAGACTTTGTGCCTTTCTTCCATTCTTTACCCCAGCTGTGAGCTAGACACCAACGCCGTCCTATTCTAGAGATGGCAGAACTGGAGGGCAAAGCTGGGAAGGGCAAGGCCGAAATTTGAACCCTTAGGCTGCACCATTAGTCAGGAGCCAGAGCCTCACCCCTTAGAGAGCCTGTGAGACTGGAAAATTAGCCCTAGACCCGGAGTTAGAGACGTGCAAGGGGCGTCAGAAGGGGTCTTTAGACCCGCAGGCACTAAGCAGCGCTTACCAAACCAGACAGCGTGCACTCCCAACTGTAATACCATTTGGCTTGAGGACATTGCTTAGAAGTGCTCTGTCTGTAATAGCTGTACTAGGCCAGTCACTCGAAGGGGCAGCCTCTGTCACCAGTGGTTCCCCCTACCCAGATGTGCCCCCAACGACTGTCATGAAAGGATTTACATCATCCCTCCCATGTGGGAAAGCCAGGTGAGAAAGGGGTTTTGACTGTTCACTATTTTGTTAGTTTACGTTTTCTTTCTCTCTTAGCCACTAAACTTACCTATAACCCTATTTACCAAGTAAACTTCCGAACCATGATCATTTTTGTCTGAAACAAACCTGCTTTTAGCATCATCAGACTTGGAGCCGCAAACAGGCAAACACAGGAGGAAAACCAGGATGACTCCTCCCCGGGCTCTGTCAGCCTTAGTTATAGCTGTGAAGTATTTTGAGAACAGTAATTCAAGTGCTAGAAAAAGCACAACATGCCTTTATTGCTCATCTTGGAAAGACCACAGCAGTGAAGCTTCAAAAAAAAAAAAAAAAAAAAAAAAAAAAAAAAAAAAAAAAAAAAAAAACCAACAACAACAACTCTCTCTGATTAGCATAATCTGTGGTTGATGAATATGGATATTCACTAGTCACCTAGAAGCTCGCTTTCTTTTGTACATTTTGTTCTCTCCTACCAAGAAAGGAAATACCCCTAAGCCCCTATTTGTACCAAACAAGCTCGAGCTCAGAGGAATTGCCTGAAGGGAATTAAGCCAGGAAGAAAATCTTGTCACCTTCACCCTTTGTTCTAGTTAATTATCCACATTTTCGTTACAATTTGTTGTAACCAAGAGTGTGGAATGCAAATAGAGGCTCTCGCCTCCCTGCTGAGCCTGGTCTGCTGTCTCTCTGCTGTTCTTTTGACAGCGTCTGATATGAGGCTGACAAGACAAGTCTTCCAAGGAACAAGTGCAAACCAGCCTGCATAGGCAGCCCCCTGACAAAGGAGGGCTGACAAGAGACCTCACCAACCTACCCAGGACAGGACCAGATAGGAAACAGGAAAGGCCTGCTGACTAACCCCCTGTGGCACGATATATCATTAAGCCTAGCCTGGGGCATTGGGCCTCAACCTTGTTTTGTCTGTCTGTTTGCAAAGGATTCTGAAGATGGGAACACACACCTACACACACACCCAAAGGCTTGACCATGGGTATCAGCTTCTCCCAAGGTGACTGAATTGTACTTTGCCTACCAGTCTCTCCCCGTAGCAGCTGTAGCCCACTCACTTTACAATGCATAAAGTCCTTTAAACACTTTATACACCACACCCTTTGCACTTCTGTCCAGCCCACTGCTAACTAAAGGACTGATAATTCTTTAACGAAATGTAGTATGCTGACTGGCCAGCCACGGAGGAAACAGGGAGAAAGAACAAGGGGCTTACAAGGTCCCTTTCTGGCACAGCATCCACAGGGGTTCTCAACCTGTGGGTCGAGACCCTTTCAGGGTCAACTTTTTCACAGGGGTCATCAAAGGCCACCAGAAAACGCAGCTCTTTACATTATGGCCCATAACCGTAGCAAAATCCCAGCTATGAAGCAGCAACAAAAATGATTTTATGGTTGGGAGGGGGTCACCACAACATGAGGAACTGTATTAAAGGGTCGTAGCAGTAGGAAGGTTGAGAGAGGATAGTTTATTCAATACCCTTCAAGCCGGAAGCAGGCTGAGCAGTAATTATAGCACTCCTACAGCCTGGGGAAATGGAGGGTTTAGGAGGAGTACTTTTGTAATTAGGGAAAGTTCCCTTGTTTGCATTTCCTTGGCGTGTAATTCATACTCTTCGAAGGAGGACAGTCAGAATTGTGGGACTACAGTTCTGGAAGCTTAGTGACAACCACCACACGTCATCATTTCTACTGTGCAATCTTTGCCGTACAAGGAAGGGCCATATAAATCGGAGTCGTGCAAATAAGGGTAATCCTGGCTAGTCAAAGTCTGGGCCTGTTCAAAGCATGAGGTCACCTGTCTGTCACTGCCCCTGAGCTGCGCTCTGTGGTGTTAGGTCACAGCACTCCACAGCCAGCAGTCTGGATAGTAACTACAGTCACTACCTATCCCTGCCTGCGGGGTTCAGTTATTTGGGGAGTCGAGAGGGACCATGCCTGTGGGGAAGAATGAGTGAGACAGAGGAGGCCCTGCAAAGGTTTGTCAAGGTCTACTTTACTTAGAGCAAGCTGCTCAATATATACTTTACAAAAAACGGAAAAGGGGAGGGGCGGGGAACAATGGGTTCACTCCAGTGTTGTCCATGTGACGAATGTTAGCAGGGGGTCTGGAACATTTTGTAGTTCTTTTAGGAAGGTCTTGGTATACTGGCTCTTGGTAAACAAGCACAGGATGTTTTTAGCCAAGGTGAATGTCAGGCAGTTCTCAGGCTAGTTGAGGGGCAGAGGGTCGGGTGGCCATGCCTTGGCTCCCAATAACTACCCGGATTGTGCTTGAGAAAGATCCCCAAGAGAGATTTGTCCCACCTCTGGGTCTCTTAGTAATGGTCTTACCTCCATGCTAACCTTTGCACAGCAGCTGCAGTGGGCAGTCAGAGAAGCCACCATCTCATGGTGCTCACTGCACGAGGTCATCCAGTGTTCCCACGATGTCTTTAGATCTAATCCCACACAGCAGATCTTCCACCAGACCGACCCCTGTGCATTTTCATCAGGTTAAGTCAGGCACCCAGGCCCTGGCCCTGCAAGAGGATATGCTAAGCTCTGGGCCCACCCTTGAAGAAGGTGGTGACCTTGGATAGGGACCTGAGCCTTTCCTGCCTCCAATGCTTCCTCTGGCACGTCTGTTGCTACAGTTAAGTTGCTGTTGCCACTCATCTAACTCACACACAGCACTAAGATCTGCCTCCTCACACTGCTGAGAACATCCCTTCCCAATGCTGGGCATAACCAGACCCTCCACTTACCCAAGAGCCAATGCCATGTCTCCAGAGGACTTCCAGCAGCTTCACCTAGCTTAAGGTGTTCTTTACTTTTGATAATTTCACACATGAGTACTATATTTATGTAATATGTATGCATGCATATATTTAACATATATATGCATATATGTACATATATATAATACACACACATACATAGCCTACTGAGTCCAGTTAGTGTTGCTTGTAAGTACATGTTTAGGGATGATCTTGAGGACTGGCTAGCCAACCATGGGGTTGATCCTGGAGAGCACTGATTCTCTCTCTCTCTCCCAGCAGCCATTGAATGACTGTAGATCTTCCTCTAGGAGTGGGGCCTTGTGAAATTTTCCATGTGCACATTGCATGTCCACTGGTGTTGTCACCTGCTCTCATTCCATCACAGCCTGTATTGGTCTGCTAAGGCTGTCATGGCAGTATACACCACCGATTAGGAGTGCAGCCACAAATGTGGCTCCACTCTCATTCTCCTCTAAGAGTCCAAAGTGACCCTGTGAACCATGGCTCCTGTTGTTTCACTAGTCATGAAGGACACAGAAAGAGGAGGATGAGGAAGTGAAGAGAAACTGTGGATGAAAGAGAAAGAGAGGATGCGGAGCAGGTGGAGAAGGGCGTAAGGGTCTGAAAATCGCTGAAGGAAAACCCCAAACTCAGATAATATGCAAAAACAAAGAGTGTTTATTCTGCAGAAACAACCAGCATGTGAGGGTCAACCATTTTCCAAAATAGTGACCCCAGACGAAGGCATGCAGGCCTTCTTGTAGGGAACTGGGGGAAGTCTCTAGAAGGATTAGGTAATCTAAAATTTCATTGGTGGGTGCTAGGAGGTCACAGGTGGTCAGTGGTCTACATTCCCATGTCATGAACGTTCAACCATGTGATGAAATAGGACTGCCCGGTGCAGATGGCACATTCTGATAAGATATTTCCCCATTTTTATGGTTATCCCCAGGCTGTTCTTGGGGAGGGGGTTTAATGGTCTCTTTCTGGGTTTTATGGTCTATTCCTAGAGCTGGTATCTCTTGACCTAGTTTCTGGGACTTATGGTCTATTCCTGAAGCTGATGTCTTGTGGCCTTTTTTGAAATAAGGCCTGGTCCTTAAAATGAAGACAAATGGGGTTCATATTGTCCTTTTAAGGGGCGTAGTATATAAACTGACCACATAACAACTCAAAAGTATCATTAAGGGGAAGGTTGTGGTTGTATGAGGAAGAGTCCAACCAGAGGCATCTGGAAGGGTTCAGAGCAGGGAGAGAAAGTCAAAAACCGAGCTTGGTCAGTAGACTGGACATGGCCATGGGGGTGGGAGGAGGGGAGGACAGAGGAAGACAAAAAACGGAGCAGGAGTGGTGAACAGAAGAAGGGAACACAGCAGAAATAGCAGGGCTATAAGGAGAAACAAGTAGCTGGGGGTGGGGCAGAGCCCACGATCTGGAGGCGTTTGGAGCAGGGAGCAGGATGAGAAGACCACAGATGCCAACATGGGCTCTGAAATGTGAAATGAGACTGAGGGAGCCTGGAGGCCAGCACGAGCTTTGATATGATAATAGACACCACAGAAGGGCATCTGTCCCTCCTACCAGTCAGAAGGAAATGGCTCCTTTGGTTGAGGGGAACTGGCTTGGAAGCTCCTGAAGAATGCTGGCTTGTATCCAGAACTCGGACCTGACAGAGAAGGAGCGCGATACAGACCAGGCTCCAGGAGTAAATTAAACTGGAAGGGGTGTCACCCCGGTCCTGGGAACTCAGCTAGTGTGTCTCACCTGACTCCTAATTAGCCAGTGTCTGCAAAGCCTTCGGGAAGAGATAAGCACAACGTAAGTGCTAAGTAGTATTAATTAATAACAGCAGGCCGGGTGTCGTGACACACAGCTGCAGACGCAGCACTAAGGACAAGGATGCAGGAGAACTGCCAACCTCAATGCCAGCCACGCTACCTAGCAACACCCTGACTCAAAACTAACGAATTACACGTGGGGGCTGCGTCAGCGGGAACTTTGTGGAAACAGCCTAGGCTGAGCAGTGCGGTGCTTGGGACCAATGTCTCACATCCTTCATAGTTTCCTTCTAGACTCTTATAAAGTTCTGAATTCCCAAGAAAGTAGCCTCAAGAAATGCACAATGGGTGGCGCTCTCCTACATCAATGTCCTCCTGTATCAGACATCAGTGAAGAAAATGCCAACAGACCTGCCTACAGGCTAATCTGATGGAGGCGTTTTCCCAGTTCAAGTGGCCTCTTCCCAGATGACCTGATTTGGGTCCAGCTGTGGCCAAAACAGCTAACTAACATATGGAGTGAACATTCCGTGAAGATATGCTCATTCTCAACTGCCAGCTCTTAGAAGGGGCTGCCTGTGAGCGTGGGGAGCCCCTGAGTAGCACTGTGTGAGAACCTCTGTCTTTTCAGAGGGCGGTTCCAAACGTGTCAAATTACAACCCCCATTTAACCTTTCCTAGAGTTGCTTTCCTGGAAGTTTCAACATCCTTATGTTTTGAGACCATCCATAGCATCCTACATGCTGATTCAGCGGGCAAACTTCAAAGGCAAAGTTCATTATCAAGTTCATTATCAAGGCTCGGGTCACCATTACCAAGGTGCTTCTATTCAAAAACACCATGGACCATCTTCCAGAGATATGACACCATCCTGTGTATTTCCACTGTTAGCCATGCCCCCGCCCCAAATGTCAGTAGACATCTTCTTCACCATATAACCCTCCAAAGCACACAAAACATTTTCTGTTTTATTTGAAAGCCAAATTCAAAGCAGCCTCATGGGTGGCATGCCCAGGGCCCCTATTAAGAAGCTTAGATCTGATTTTACTTCCTATTGTTTTTTACAAATGAGAATATTGTATTCACACACACACACACACACACACACACACACACACAAATGCCCCACATCACAAATCAAATCTTGCCAGAGCCAAGTAAGAAGTAGGTAGGAGTTGAGGCAGCTGAGTGCTTCCCTTGACCCAGTTGTCGTCCTCAGCTCCTTACATGCTCTGACCTACATTAACACCCAGCAGACGACTCTGTTACTTGAGTGACAGAGTCAGCGCCTAGCTCCTGGCAGCCCTGATGAACCAGGTTCATCCACCTGTCCTCCGCAGGTATGATGGATTGAATGAGAATGTCCCTCATAGGCTCGTGTATTTGAGCATTTGATTCCCAGCTAGCGGTACTATCTGGAAGGATCATAGAACTTGTAGGAGGTGGAGCCTTGTTGGAGGGAATACATCAATAGGCTCTGAGGTGTTATAACCTCGCCCGGCTTCCTGTCAGGTGATTGTCAGCTTCCTGACTGTGACTGAAAGCATGATCAACCAGTTCCCTGCTGCCATGCTTTCCCTGCCTGATGCCAAACCTCCCCACCATGATGGACTCTCCGTCTGGAACAAAAAGCCAAAGAAAACCCTCTCCTCTTTGTGTTGCTTTTGTCAGGAGATCGTATCACAGCAGTAGAAAACCCAGGAACACAATGGACAAGAGAAAGAGGCAAACTAATAGCTAGACCAGAAAGGGGGATTTATTCAATGTGGCAGTGCTGGGATGAAAAGCCAAGGGTTGAGTGAGCCCCTCTTCCAAGACTATCTTCAGGGTCCTGACATGAGACCTGGGTTTAGACAGAGCACTATTTAAAGACATTTATAGCTAAGCCAAAGGGCTATTTTAAAGATCCACATAGCTAAGCAGCCCTTGTCCATGTGTGGTCCCAACATCATCATCTGGCCCTCAGTCTCTCCCGCAAGGTGGTCTGACAAGTCCTCAGAACTGTGTGAAATATCTTTCTGGTAGACACACTCTCTCTGAAGCTGGCACCTGGGTCCCAAAGCTTTCTTTCTCCCAGAATGAGATTCCTGGAGAAAATCAAACTCCTTGAAGAACAGTGGGAATTTACAGAGTGGGGCACACCAGTCTCCTCAGAAGGCCTTCTTATCTGCTCCCTGAGCTGCTAAGACTGAATGAAGCATGGAGAAAGAAAACAGCTTGAACCCAGTGCTAGAATAAGCCGGGCTCTGAGATGACTGTGAGACACAGGACAAGCTTCTGGAGCTCACATAGGATGGGAAGGTAGCACAAAAGACAGTCTCGTCCTTGTTCATCGTGGTAGGCCAAATGTGTCTCCAAGTCATGGTTTGTTCCCACAGTTCTTATCTTCTTTCTCGTGTTTCTCTTGCAGACGTTCATGCCCAAGACCAGGCTGCTGTGGCTCCCACCGGGCCTTTCTTAAAAGGACAAGCACTAATTGCTCCATGAATTCCAGGATCATCCACTAAGGCTCCCATAGTCCTTTTCTGTCTATCAGCAAACCTTCACTACAACCCCACCGTTAAAGATGAGTGGCTTTCTGGCCTCACTGGACCCCCGGCGGGTACAGTGGGGGGCTGCCTGGTATGCAATGCACTCTCGGATCCTGCGCACCAAGCCGGTGGAGTCCATGCTGGAGGGAACTGGGGCCACCTCGGCGCATGGTACCAAGCTAGCCCAGGTGCTCACCACTGTAGACCTCATCTCTCTTGGGGTTGGCAGCTGTGTGGGCACTGGCATGTATGTGGTGTCTGGCCTGGTGGCCAAGGAGATGGCAGGACCTGGGGTCATCGTGTCCTTCATCATTGCTGCTGTTGCATCTATATTATCAGGTATGTGAGCAGGGAAGGGGATCCCACAGCAAGGTTATTCACTGCTCGGGCTGCTTCTCACCCCACTCTTGTAGAGCATTTATTACTATTTTTATTTATTTTATGTGTTGTCCGGGGCATATGCCACTGCCTGTTTGTGGAGGCCAGAGGACAATTTGTGCGAGTCGGTTCTGTCCTGCCACCATGGGTCTGGGGAACCCATGCTGCCAGTATGATTGGCAGACACCCTTCCCTCTGAGCCACCTCCCCAGCACTTTTTAGATTAGTTAGTAATGAGCTGGGAGCAGTGCAATGGCGTGTCTGCTTTGCTGGTCTCTAATCCTAGGCAGGAGATGAGGTTTTGACCTGATTGTAACAGTTTCCATTTTCTCTGGTTTTCAACACAAGGAACTATTCTGGTACCTGTCCTTCTGATCTCCCAGCTTCTTACTCTCTGTTGTGTTCTAGTTACTCTGTAGCATGTATTTAAAAAGGAAAAAGAAAAAAAGAACCATTGCTAAATCCATCTATGGCAGTCTCGCCCACCCCCATGGCCAGCCCTGGTTCCCTCAGCCAGCCTATTGCCAAGCCTCTCCAGACAAAGACCTGCTCCCATGCTAGCTCTCTCACCTCTGCCTGCTAAGCTGACAGAACCAGTTGAAATGCCTGGAGCCACAGCTTGCACTTCCCAGGCCATCCACTCTCCTGTGGCTGGCCAGCAGAAAGCCAGTTGCTCAGATCCCCTTAGCCCTGTGAAATAACACTAAGAGACTTACAATATACCAGGGGATTTACAAGGATAACTCTCCAACCCCAAAATACCCACTCAAAGAACACAAAACTCAACTGATATGAATACAAGCTGCACACCTGGATAGGGCAAATGTACCCTGTACTGCTCTATTGCCCATCTATGAAATCCCTAGCTACTTGCGACTCTTTCAGGGCCGTGTGGCTCTGGTTCATCTTTATCTCCTCCCTCCACCTTCTCTCTCCCTGTCTCTGTCTCATCTGACCCTCCTCTTCCTGTTCTGCCCGGAAGATCTCGCCTCCATATCTTCGCCCAGTGATTAGCTTCCTGTCACCTTTATCAGCCAATCAAATAACTAGGGGAAATTCCCCTGCATTACTCTGTTTCCGTTTTAACTCTCCCTTTCCTTGGAAGGTGAGTTGGGTCTCCTAGCGGGAGAAAAGGGACAGACAGCTAGTGCAGAATAATAGTAAACGCTGTGCAGCGTAGCAAGACAGCAAGTCAACTGCTCTGACATCACTGGGATTTGATGAGCCTCGAGCTGGCAATGGGAGGCGAGGGGAAGGAAGTCAAGCATGGAGGTTTAATGCTGCTATAGAGAGAAAACACTCCTGCCTCAGGGAACCCATCACCTACAGGGAGCTCGGCAGCCACTGCTCTGCTCTGACGCAGGGCCAGACAACTCTTTCAGAAGCAGGATACTGAGACCTACATATTGGTGATTGGTAGGATGGCTCTCCCATTGCCTTTCTTCCTTTCCTTCTTTTTCTCTAGAGCTGCAGGCCGTAGTATCTTCCCGGAGGGCCAGAGTTAGGTCAACAGATAACAAGAAAGAAACAAAAAGAAAGGAAGGAAAGAAGAAAGGAAGGAGGGACAGAGGGAAGGGAGGAAGAAAAGGAGGGAAGGAGGGAGAAGAAGAAGAGAAAGGAAGGAAGAGAAGAGCATCCCGAATCTTGGTGTGACAGCGTGGCACAGAAACATGAGATTTTGCTGGCACAGAGCTGCTGCGTGTGTGTGTCAGGAGATGTACTGGCGGTGAGGATTTGAGCTCGTCACCTGTCTCAGGCGCCGCCGTTCTAATATAGGACAGGAATTCTGTGACTTGTGCACAGCCTCACAAGAAAAGCTCTACAGTACCGTTCTTCCCTGTTAAATATTAATATTTAGTCTCCGTCCACAAAGGAGAAAGATAAACTACAAACTCACAAGTATACTGGCTCTTATCTGCCCCTTTGCATTTAGTAAGAAAAGATGCACTGGGACTCATCCTCGCTGCCAGCTCTATGTAATTACCCTTTCTTCTGCATGAAAACACTAATAAACTAGGTTTATGCACACTAAAGGGCTTCTTTCCCTTTAAACTGAAAAGAATTTTTCACATGAACGAATATCTGGCTACTTGAAACTAGTGAGGTGATTGCAACTCTTCCCAAGTTTTATTGACAGAAATTACTCATCACAGACTTTCTAGTTCTAAGAGGGCTGACTAGAGATGGCCAAAGAGACAGCATCTTACTATGCTATGAACTATCATCCTAGTTCATAAGCTATAATAGAATACCTTAACCAGAAGTGACTCGAGGTAGAAGCAGGTTTATCTCAGGTCACAGTCCGGCCCCGTGGGTTAAGTCACAGCGACAGAAGCTTGAAACAGCTGGCCACAGGCAGGAACAAGGAAAGGCTGAAGCATTCATGACTACTTGTCTGCTTGGTAGTGCTCAGCTAGGTGGGTCTTCTCTAATCTTCAACCGTTCGGGACCCTTTCTCAAGGAGACGCTGCCCACCCACAGGGGGCTGGGTCCCCCCCACATCAAAGAACTTAATAAAGACAGTGCCCCATGGACACACCCACAAACCAACCCAGTGTAGACCATCTCTCATTAAGAGACGTGGGAGCATACGACAGATGTCTAAGGTGACTCCCAGTTAATGAGTACTGTCCAGTTTTCCCAGACCCCATTCTAGTTGGCTACAATCCCCAGGCTGAGGTGACTGCTGTATGCAAATCATCCTTCCCATGAAAGCCATTGCATGCCGGGAGCCCCAAGCCCAGCCTCAGTGCTGTGGTTCACAGCACTATCAATATCTACTTCTCCATGGCTGAGCTAGAGAGCTCAGAATTCACCCAGCCAGGATTATGTTGGAGGCAGTTTGCACCAGTGTTTGCAGCGCTGGTAGGCCACACCTCGTTCCAGCTTTACAATCAGTGACATCAAACCGTAAACCTGAAGTCAGCTGGGGGGGGGGGGGGGGGGGGGGGGGGGGGGGGACTTGTGTTTCTGCTGTTGTTGTCTGCCTTGGAGTTGGTTGGTAAGCATTCCCCAGCCTACTCCTGGCTCGGCTCCACCGCAGCTTGTCCTCGCCAGGCTCCAGGCTCCAGAGGACAAGCGCCTGCCTCTCCCCCTCTCTCCAGATGGTCCCATCCATAGCACCTCTCCTCGCTCAGTGACTGACTCATCATACCCCTGCTGAGGCCAGCCAGGATCCTTCAGAGTCTCAGCCAGAGCCCAAACCAAAATAGCCTGTGCCCATATTATCAGATTTACAGTGGGTCTCTCCAGCCAAGACGGCACTGCTGTGCTCTTTGGTCACCAATGTCCCTCTCCCCCACATCTCATTCCCCTCCCCTCTCATCCCCATGTCACTTTAGAGTTTATCCAACCTTTCCCTGCTTCTCCGCACCACAATAGTCCAGTTCCTTTCCGCGTCCACCCTCGTTAATACGTGTCTCTCCTCCTTGCTTGGCTGTACTTAAAAACCTACTCAGCACCAGGAAGCCCAGTCTCTCTTGCATGTTTATCTCCAGCAATAGTTACTGCTGGGTGATAAGAATGGAGTTCAGAAGATGTTGGAACAGAATTCAATTTGTCCCGAGCAGAAAGGAAAGAACAAAGAGGTGAAGGGCACGTGCGCAGGAGAAGCAAACTGCGCCTGCGCAGAACGCCAGGCTGTGGGGGACTGACCGGTCACCTAAGCTACGCCCGCTGTTTTTTATGCTAACAAAAATTAGTATCGATAAGTATAAACGGAAAGGTAGTAAGGTCAGTGGAGACTTCACATTTCAATGAAGTCGGGAAATGCTGGAATAAAAATACCAACAGTGTGTTAAAGACAGGAAGTGACATCAGAGAGGGACTGTGACTTCTGAAGTGGTATGTAACCAGGGAGGCGGAGTTTAGACGTAGAACCTAGTTAAAACTACTAGTTAGCTGGAAGACTTGAGGCAAGTACTGTTAAGTTTCTCTATTGTGGAAATAAAAATATCTTCTTTGTTGCTGTGCGATCTACATGAGATATCTACCAAATACTGGTACAATCCCAATACACAGCACTAAATAAATTATTTTGTGTCAAACTCTATTGTAGGTACCTGCTGTAATATACAGTATTTCTATTATTCTATTCTCATTTTTTTAACTAAATGCCAAAATCTAGCTAATATATAAAGAAAAAGAAATGGTTGGTTAGTTTACAGTTGGGGGGGGGAGTTCAAGGGCACAGCGTAGGCTACATGAAGCCTTGTCTCAATTATTTCCTACATATTCTAGATGCAAGTGTTTCATTAAATGCATGGTTTTGTTGAGACAGAGTCTTCTTATAAAACCTTGAGAGGTCTGGAACTCATGCTGCAGACTAGGCTGGCCTTAAACTCACAGAGCTACCTGCCTTTTGCATCCCAAAGTGTTGGAATTAAAAGTGCAAGCACTCACACCTGGCTTGACATCTGTAACTTTGTAAACATTTTCTCCTAGTTTGTGGCTCTTCCTTTCATTTCTGTCTATATTTTAAAACTCTAATGTCCGAAGTATACGTCCTGAAATTCTAATTCGGCTGGGGCTGGATGGGGTGTCCTGGGGCTGGCATTTCCTTAAGGTTCCCTACGAGTTTCGAACACACAGCTACACTTGGGAACTGCTGTGCAGGACCCATCTGCCACAGCTAGGACCCACATGGAGAGGAAGCTTGCTAACAGGAGTCTCTCGTGAAGCAGTCAGACTTTCCTCTAGGGAAGTTTTTGTCACCCTGTTCCCCGTGGTACATAACCCTTTGTGAAACATGAAACAAATCGGATTCTGAAGCCACTTTCTCTCCAACTGAACATGACCCCACAGGTCCACTAACTTCCCCAGATCCTTTAGCCAGCTCCACTCTGACGTGGTCACTGCCCTCTGGCCTGCCCCAGGTGGTAGACCATTTATCAGAGGAAACAGCTTGCACCTAACCTCTCTTCTTTGTCCAGTGGCCCTATCTGCTCTTTGATAACTCCACAGGCCCCGTATCCTGCCAAGCCTGAAAAGCCGCTGTAATAGTATGTTTTGATAAAGAGCATCATTTTTTTTTTATCCTGGTTCTTACCTAAAGCTCTTACAGTGGAGAGTGTGGCTGGAGGCAGGATGGCTTCTCTAATGTACTTGGATGCAGATGAAACAAAGCCAAGTTACTGTGCCCACCACTTCTGGCTATTCAAAGCCCCAAGAGACCCTCATGAGCCCGAGGAGGGGAAGAGCATCAGTGGTGGAGGGTTTTCCCCTAGGTTTATGTATAGTTTCTTTTTAGTATAATTAAAACTGAACTCGTGGAACTGGAGAGACAGCTTGGGTGGTCAGTCCCTAACACTTGCCAAGTTGAGGTTAGATGTTGGTTGCTCTGTAGGCATGGAGAAATTCAATGACACAAGCTGATACATATTTTAGTCGCACAGAAGAGAGACACAATGAAGGTAGAAAAACCAGATGTGCCATAACGGTGAGATATATGAGAGACTATGGAGTTCAGATGTCTGAGCTCTGACAGTGAAAGCCAAAAGGAAGCTTAGAATGAAGATGGTTTGGATAGGTTAAGGACAGTGAGCAAGAGGAGGACATGTTCCATCTGTCCATGAAAAGGCATGTAATGGGCCAATATTTTGAAATACCATGAGAATGATGGATTTGCCAACATAGTTCTGACAGCAGAAAGTGGAGATCTAGATAGAAAACCAGCACTGAGGACCACACAGAGCCCTTGTGAGAACCGAGCTCACGTGTGGACACAGCATCCTTCCATCCTCACCTACACACTGTGGGAGGCTGGATTGGTCAGAGCCACAGTCAGAAAGAACTTCCTGCAGGTCCCACGGTTCTTTAGTAAGAACCAGAATTGAGACCAGAAACTGTAAGACCCAAAGCTCTTTCTTCTCAGGAGGCCATCTTTGGATCATGGAAGCCAGAAACCTTCTCACTGGAAATGGATTGATTCCTTGAGGCCACTTCTCTGATCACTAAAAAATAATAATAACAATGATTTTAAAATCCATCTCAAGCCATCAAGATGTCTCAGTAGGTAGACACCTGCCACCATGAAGCTTGATGACCTGAGACTCATCCTTGGGATCCACACGGTAGAGAGAACCAACTCCTACAGGTTGTCCTCTGACATCTGTACAGGCACCATGTGACACAGTCATGAGCTGAGAGAGACAGACAGACATAGAGATAGACAGGGGGATGTTGATTTAAAGCCCAGGATACCAAGTATATATTTCTTAGCATGTTAGCATATGGCTTGGCATGAGACCTGGGCAGGCATGTCTGACCTGTAGCACACAAGCCATTTGTGGCTGAGTGTAATAATGAATGTGTTCCAGCACAAGACAGTAAACATGAGGGGGTTTTGCAATCCTTTTGTAACTTAATGATACAGTTCTTAAGCATGAACTTTATACATAGCGATACAATGTCAAAGGTTGGGGCATACCTACTTAATGGTGTGTAGTAGATGCTTCCTCTCAACCTAAAGAGGTCCAGCGTCCCTAACCCATCCTCAGGTGCACCTGTAGTGATGGAACTCTTTAGGAGATGGGACACAAGGGAGCATGGTGAGCCCTCATTGAGTGTTCATTTTTCCAACCTTGCTGGCCTGCTCCTGAAGCCATTCTTCCTCAGAGTTCTGATATGGCCTCCTACTAACTACAGGCTGCTGTATCATGGCCGAGGAAAGAAAGAGTCAAAGTGTATAGTGAGACGTGGCTGCATATACATATGAAAATTCTGATGAGTTCTAATTATATTTTTTTTGGCACAACAAACCATTTCGCTCCTCCAGGCAAAAACAACTTGGGGGTGAACCAGGAAGACTGGTGCTTGGTGACCCCCTTTTCTCTTTACCACACCAGGATGAGGAAAGTAAGCTTTTAAGAGAGTGGTAAGGAAATGCATGAGCAAATGCATATCCACCCCCAGAGCTGGAGCTGACCAGCTCTTCAAAGTAGTGTCCAAATACATGTCTGCTAGAACCTTCATAAGGATAGCAGCCAGCCATGTATGTGAGGGTTTCTGACGGCTAGAAGCACAGTAAGACCCTTGCTGAATGTCAGCCTTTATCATTGCTGTTATGTTGACTGGGGCAATGTACAACAGATGTAGTGCAACTTCCCACTAGGTGTATTAGCAGCTCCAGTTTATGGTTACTATAGTAACTAAACTCTTGAAGATGTTTAATATGATATGCTTGGCATCGTCTGTATAACAATGATACAATTTTTTAAAAAAACAACACCAACAACAACAACAACAAAACTCCACACTGCTGAGGTGGATCGTATGTAAAGGCACTTGCTCTCAAGTCTGATGACCTGAGCTACATCCCTGCTGAGAGAACAGAATCAGTTCCCAGAAACTGACCTCTGACCTCCACACACATCTATAGGCACACACAGAAGACAACTTTCAAGAACTCCATCAAATAACTGTGTGCATTATGACATTCATTTTACAGATAACAATGCTGAGGCTCAGATATGACGGGTGACTTTCATAGGACTACTTTGGCTCTGTGTGGCTCCTGGGGTCATTGCCTGCAAGCAGGCTGAACAAGACTCACACTCCCAAATCACAAACCTCGGCCCCAAACCTAGCAGCCAAGGAAGCTTCCCTATTCTTGAGCTCTGAACGCAGCCCACGGCTCTCCCTGAGCTACTGATTAGAAAATCACTCTTGTGGGTCAAAACTCCTGTTAAGCTGGGTCATGAAAGTATCTTCTAAGCTTGGTGTCTTCTATCACCCGTCAGCAGGAAAAAGGAAGGTGTGTGAAGTTCACGGCACTCCGCTGTGGAGGCTTGATTGATTGACAGCCTTGGAGGGAGGTTGTCAGTTACTGGTTCGGAAAAGGTATGTGCATCTCAGTAGAAATTTGCACATTTCTCAAATCTATGATGGTGAAAACGAGTTTCCTTCAGGAAAACTTGGGCTCCTTTTACATCTTCCTCAGACCACGGTAGAGTGGACAGTCCAGTGGCAGTGGGACAGACAGACAGACCCTTCATTCTGCACTCAGCATAGTGAGAATTGCCACTGAACATAGGAAAGAACTCAGACACAGCAAGGGGTTTGAGATCTAGGCAGAAAAGCAAGAGATCAGAGATCGTCTGTGAAAGCAATTCTGAAAACTGCCAAAGCCAACCAGGCCTGGGCCAGAAGTCAGGACGCCTAAGACCTCATTCGGCTGTGCTCCTTGGCACCACAGGGCCCTTGCACAGGCCACCTCCCAGTCTGTTCTCCCATCTATAAAATGAAGAGCTTGGATTAGATTGCCTGTAGCGGGAGTGAGAATAAAATAGAACTGAGGGTGAGCGACCACTTAAAGAGAGGAGTCCCTTGCCTCCCCACATGCAAACTCTCAGCCACATCTATTCCGTAGCATCTGGAGGTCAAGTACAATTAGCCTGTGCACCTGAGACATCTCTGTGCAAGCCCTGCTCCGCAGCTTATTCCTTGTGTGATTCTAAATGGACTTAATCTAGAGCATCCCAAACAGGTGGGAAGTTACAGCCATGACAGGGCATTAATACCCTCAGCCTTGGGAAAGCTGGGTATGGCAGGAGCCCTGGGTTAATCACCTCTATTTATAAAGTGCTTTGTTCCTTTATATTTACCTTCCTTTCCACGTTCGCACAAATAATGTACAGACTAACGTAATGTACAGGCTAGAGTAAGTCCCAGTAGCCCATCTAGATCTTGGATTCATCATATTTAAGTGAATATAATAATGGTTTCATTAACATAGCCATTTTGAAGTGTTTAATGGAGCCCATACACAGAACTATGGCCAGTAATATTCACACTTATTGTTATTACCACTCTAACCTGATGAAGTGAGGCCCCTTCTTAATGCAGACAAGCTAGCTGGGATTCCATATCTGAAGCCTCAAGTCTACCCCTAGCAAATAGATTAAAGAGGCAGACTTCCTGTGCATGTGTCTGCAGGGAGACCTTGTACAAGGGCAGTATACTTTTCTCCTTAAAGGTATCTAAGCCAGAAGAATTACCTTTTCTACAGGGACAATCCTCTTCTAACAGGCTATGCTTTCAAACATGCAAATAGTCTGCCTCAAAACCCATGTATATTATTAGCAAATGCAATAATTGTAAGTCAGTGTGAGACAAAGGGAAAATAAAGTGGGTCCCACAGGAAAGTGTTAGGCAAGCACTCAGATCAGCAAGGTATGGCACTGCCACATGATCATGGGATAAACCTCTGAGACATAAAAGTACAATTAGCCTGTGCACAGGAAAGCTAATGATTAAGAGTGAATGCCAAGCCCCAGCCCTCACCTCGGTGGCCTGAACTTTGTACCGTATGTCCAACTGGCTTCCTACAGCAGCTCAACAGCTTTGATGGTGCCATTCTATCCACTTCAAACATTGCCCCACTCCTTTTGCCCATGGATTGGAGCTAAGGGGTCACAGCCACCCAAGGGAATTAGAAAGCTTCCAGCAAATTCCATTTGCATGGTGCAGGAAATGAGAACATCAAAAGAAAAGAAAATAGAGCAGTGGGCAGAACTTTGTTAAATTGCTACACTCTGGTGGAGATGAATTAAGAAAGCAACATGGAGAAAGGGGTGGCTACATGGCAGTGGGTGGGGAGAAAGGACGGATTTCACCCTAGCAAGCAGGACACGGGCAAGTGCAAGCCTCAGAGACTGATGAAAGGCAGCCTTCAGCATGGAGATGGCAGTCTGGGTACTAATGGAAGTAAATAACACAGAGTTAATGGTGGCATTAGCATGGAGAAGAGAAAACGGCAGGAAACTGAACAGGCCCTCCATCTACCTTCCTCCTGGTCATAAGCTTGACTGTGCTGTATGAAGAATGTGATTGTCCACAATGTATCACTGATGCTATGACCCGGTGTTGACTGTGCTGTGTGGAGAATGCCATTGCAACTGTGTATTGCTGATACTATGTGATATGCCACACTGCTGGCCATTTCCACAGATCTGGCTGAAAAGTCCCCTTCAAAGTAACTAAACATGAATTCATGACTTAGCCTTTAGACTTAAAGAAAATTAACAGCATAACGAAACTCTCTTGTAATGGATACAGATACCTGCTCCTTTGAAAACATTGCTAAGTTGTCTTAACCACAGCATCAATGCAGCTGAATACTATAAATCTAGACAAGAGCACTATTGATATCTCACTTAAAAATGAGCGCCTTTTTCAAAAAAGCTACCTGTGTGTTCAAGAGACTCTTTAATTCTCTCTCATTCCCTCATTCAAACCTCAGCTTAAAAAGGTGCCACTACTGTTGAATTTAGCAGGGGCTGTCTAGCCAGAAGCACTCTATCAGATTCCTGTAGGTAAGACTCTGACCTGTGTCTGTCACTTGTGCCAGAAAATCTGTGGCCGCTATCCACAAGGACACACTGTCCATCCTTCAAACCGCGTAGATGAGCACGTAGTTAACACAAAATTTGTACTTATACTTCCTAGAGCCCAGAGGAGTAAAGAAAGTAAGGGGGCCTAGGGAGATGGCTCAACAGCTGACATCGCTTAACTGTTCTTGCAGAAGATCCCGGTTTGGTTCCCAGCACCTACGTTAGACAGCTCACAACCTATATCTCCAGTTGCAGGGAATCTGAGGCCTTCGGACCTGCATGAGTATGTGCACATGTGCACATCAGTGCATTCAGGCTCACACATACATATAAAGTATAAATAAATGAGTCTTTGTATAGACAGAGGAGAAAGAAAACATTGGGTAAAGGAAGTAGTCATGGTAGAGGGAAGTAAGGTCGGAAACAAACCCCCACATCCACATAATTCTCTCACAAGACCTCTAAACGGAGAGGCCCTGGCCCATGCAGCCCCTCCCTGCTGTCCCAATTTGAAGGAGACTGAAAACTCAAAGGACTTTAGGAACATGGCCGTGCACTACTCTCCTTAGACATGTGTTGAGAAGGTTCCTCTCCATGTGCTGGCAATCACACCCGCTCCTCAGATGCACTGAAGTATATTTCCATCTCAGTTAAATGTCATCAACTCTCCAGAGGCAGATCCTTCTGAGTTCAAGATCAGCCTGGTCTCCATAGTTCCAGGACAGCCAGAACTCTGTAGTGAGACCCTGTCTTAAAAGAAATGGAGAGGAAGAGGGAGGCAGGAAGGGAGGGAGGGAGG
>NW_022196899.1:22644646-22664625 GCF_008632895.1 Mastomys coucha
GGGAGGGAGGGAGGGAGGGAGGGACAGAGGGGCCCTCTCCTGCTCCTTGAGTGGTAGTGTTGAAAAGTCCTTGGAGAGAGAGTAGCAAGCTGTCACCACCTCCCCTCCCTCTCTCTATCCTTTCTGCCAGAGGTCTTTGCAGCCCAGGTACCAGCCTCACCTTGAGAAAGAGAGGCCGTTCTCATAAGAGATTAGCAAGAAGTGGGAGATTTCTCACTCTTTCTCACGGAAGGCCTGGAGCAGAACACATGGTTTCTATTAAAGACACAAAGCCCAGGAAGAAAAGTGTCCCGGTTCTGTTTCAGAAGTGCATTGAGCAGACACAGCCTGGGCTAGACACTAGAATGATTCCCAGTGGTCCGACAATGCTGAGTCCCTGAAACCATCAGCAACTCAGGTGTCAACACTCATTTACATCTCTTAACCCTCCTCTGATGCAAATGCTCCTGCCTCAACACTCCAAGAGGTGCTGCTGGCCAAGACATTCCCTCTGTAAACAGAAGCAATAGAGCCATGAACGGTTCCCTAGCTTATACAAGGGACCATACATGTGTCCATCCAAGACCCTAAGCAACCTATACAATAGGCATGATAGACATTTTTCAGGTGGGGGTCTAAGGCCCAGAAAGGACCAACGTGGGTCAAATGATTAGCTCAGGAGACAGCTAACCCTCAGAACATTAGACACAGCCATTCCACTATTAGACACCACCCAGTCTGTTAGACACAACCAGCTGAGCCCCGAATCAGCTACGATTACTAAACATAGCATAAGCAAACCACAAGAAAGGCTTGAACTCATCATAAGGTGGAAAGTATGCCTCCAGGAATCTCAGAAACACTCTCACAGATGAGAATTTCAAGGAAAAATAGTAGGTGTGTAGGCTATTCATGCATTACTGAACAAATCATTCCACTTGACCTGATTTAGGGGTCAATTCTCCATTAGGATAGCCTATTTCCTTCTCGTTTAAATGTCAGTGTGTTGGAGCCATGGTTTGGGCATTTGGGGGCTCTGTTCCCTACCCAACTTTAATTAGAGTCCTGTGAGGTTCAATAACAGATGGTGTCAGGTTCTCCCTGATTGATGGTGCTGGCTGTCCCTGAACACCGGTAGTTACCGTCCATCCGTGCCCTGGTTTGGCAGAGAAATCATAAGTCTCTTCTTTGACGCACAAAAAGAGAAGTGCTCCCAGACAAATGGCTTCTTTTCCAGACACATTTGTAAAAAATACCTGGGCTTTTGTGACAGGCAACGGATGAGCAAGGTTGCTCAGGTTAGAGCCAGCGGTGGGGAAGTGGGAATGGAGATGCAGCTGGGGGTGCATTGCACCCTAAAAGGAAAACCCAAAACTTTCCTGGCATCAGGAAGAGGGCATAAGGGGCAAGTTTATCTGGATTGTCTGCTTGTAATCCGAGGCTAGAAAAGTATTTCTCAGTCCAGAAACCTGCTTCTCAGGGGAAACGGGTGGGATGGGGACACTTGGGCATCTGGAATTCAATGTCACGGAGGAAACAAATGTTTCCAGCAGGAGCCACATGATTCCTCTCTGAGGTCCTGTAATTTCTCGTCATATCCCAGTCCTAATTACCTTTCGAAAGGACACGCCACCTGGTAATATATATATATGCAAGATAGCTTAGCCCATTGGAGACTAATGAAGGAAACAGATGTTTTATGAAAGTAAGAAAGCAGGTGGCGTCAATCTCAGCCTTTTTTGGAGAAGACACTGTCAAAGCCATGCCTGGGGCTCAGTGGCACATCACACTAGAGTGGTCCAGTGTGGTCCTTCTTACGGCTGAGGGTTGGTAGATAATTAACCCTAAACCAGAGCTGGATGGAGAGGTGAGGAAACACTAACTGATCCATCAACCACCCAAGGGCGGCCCAACAGGGCCTCAGACTGAAGAGCTAGACAATTCTTTCATTAAACATTTCCACTCATGGGCCAGCAAGATGGCTCTTTATTAGTAAAGACCTTTACTGCCGAGCCCCGACAACCTGAATTCAATCCCCCAGAACCAAATAGAGGAAGAAGAGAACTAACTTCTGAGAGTTGTACTCTGACCTCCAAATACACACGCACGCACACACACACACATTTAAGGCCATTTCAAAAATTCTATTCTAATTTCAAGCAACATATCTTTAAAAATTATAAACTGGTCACCAACTCAGAAGCAATTGTAAAATTAAACATTCTATTATTATATGAGATGGATATTCTTGGTTGAATCTTTTGTTGCTGTTCTAGGACAACAAATCATCTTCAACAATTAAAGAGTTAGCATATTAAATTATTTTTTTGGTTTTTCCAGACAAGGCTTCTCTGTGTAATCCTGGCTGTCCCTATCTGTCCTGGGCTCTGTTGGCCGGGCTGGCCTCAAACTCAGAGACCCACCTGTGAGAGTGTTTGTGCACCTAATGGTTTTCCTTGATGGGATATAAAAGAAGTTAAGCTTTTGTTTCTTTTTATTTTTGATGGTTTTATTCCTATATCAATGCCATAATAATCTCCCAACCCTCTCTTTTCATTTCCCCATGTCGATTGACTACCTTCCTCTCATCTAGTCCCCTTCTGCTTCCATGTTGTTCGTGTGTGTGTGTGTGTGTGTGTGTGTGTGTGTAAGACTCCCTGAGTTTAATTAGGTTATCATATGAGCGTGGAGAGGGGAACTGTTCAATGAAGCATGGATGGTCTATTGGTGGCTACACCACTGAAGAAGAGCATTCTGCTCCTCCAGAATCCGTTAGCTCCCGCTAGCCCCCAGGGAGGTATGAAGCCTCATTAACCCTTCACCCATCTGGGATGGAGTAGACAGGCCCATCTCATCCAGGAAGCCACAGGTGCTGTTCTTGTAACTGTAATGGCCATGTCAAATCCAGAAGACTGGTTCATAGCACTCTTTATAGCCCACTGAGTCCAATCAGTACTGGGCATACATATGTGCATGGATGCAGGCATATCTACTGGAGCATCAGCAACCTACTAGAGGTCACATCCATAAAAAATGGCTCCTCCCTCTCTTCCGGCAGCCATCACTGCCAATAGCTCTCACTTAGGGTTGGGGCCTCATAACCGCTCCGGTGGTGGAACGGTCACTGGCTTGATCTTGTGCAGAGCTTGTACAAGCGCTTGTGGATGTAATGGCCCTGTCCTGTCCGGAAGACAATGTTTCCTTATTCTGTCTCTTACATTCTTCCATGATATTCTCTGAGCTGTCCAATTGGGGCTGTATGCTAATTCTCCTTATTAATAACTATGTCTTTATCTAAGCACTTCTGCCTTCCCCTTGGGTACAGAGCAGCATCTTGATAGCTAGCTTAAAGTATCACTCTCAACGAAAGAGCATCTTCTGTGATGCGTAAAACTAAAAGAAAAATGTCACGGTGCAGTCTAACCCAACATCTTCAGTGGGATCAGCCTGAGTTAGACGTGCACTCAGGACTTCTCCCACCTAGAGAATATAATGGAAATGTTCAACAAATGAGGATTTTTCTAATCCAAGTTCACTTCTCAACAGTTCAGGAGAATTTGTTCTCATCATCTTCCCAAGTACAATGTTCAAAAGAGTTTTGAAAGCCAGCCAGAGTAATGCACACCTATAATCCCGGCACTTGGGAGGAAGAGGTGGTAGGATTATGATTAGATAGAGGATAGCCTGATCTACATAGTAAGTCAAAGGCCAGCCAGGGCTACTAGCCTGGTTAGCTTTTCTTGTCAATTCTATCTATCTGAGAGTCATCTGGGAAGAGGGAGTTGAGAGATTGTTCAGTCCAGACTGTCCTGCGGGGATTTCTTGGTTGTTATAAAGAAGGCAGCTCACTGTAGGCAGTACTAACTAGGCAAGTGGTCCCAGGATGTACAAGAAAGCTGACTAAGCACAAGCCAGAGACGGCAAGCCAGTGAGCCGTGTTCTCCATGGTTCCTGCTGCTAAGTCCTCTCATGACTTCTTTTAAAAATAGATTGTGCCCTGCACGTGTAAGCTTTCCTTCCTGTGTTGCTTCTGGTCAGAGTGCTTCATCACAGAAACAGAAACCAAACGAGAATGGCTACACAATGAGAGTCCTCTCTCAAGAGGTCCGAAGAACAAACAACCAAACTATGTTTCTTAGGAAATGGTTAGAATGGCTTGGAGTGGTGTCACATCCGCACTGTCCACATAACAATGCTTTAGTCAGTGCTAGCCACCTACATGATTTTAGTCCCGTAAGACCTTCTTGGAACTGAAAAGTTGCTACTGACTAGGCCCTGAAGCTGTGGTAACCCTGTCCTGTCTACCATGCTGCCATGTCTGTGGTGACATAGCTGCAGACCCACCGCTCTGCCAGCAGTATAAAGGCATAATGCATTCAGCTGTGTATAGGACATAGTACTTGATAAGGATAGTAAATGCTTCCATTGCTGGCTTTGGGTTCATGATGCACTCTTTTTTATCAGTATGTTAAGGTTCACCCTTACTTATAAAATGGAAATTTCACAGTGAAGCAGTGTGCCACATTGCACCAGCAGTGCACATAGCTAGTATTCATTGTGTCTCTTCCTTCTAGAGCTTTCTCTTGCATTTCATTCATTCATCATGGCCCTCGTGGTAATGGGCTGTATGATACGCATTTATTAATGGCATATGTAGGTTTATGGCCTAGGTATGTAGCAAGCTATTCCAACTAGGTTTGTACAAGCACACCGCAGTACTCTCGTAGCAAGGAAGTTACCTAATAACACATTTCACAGACCATGTCTCCATCATTCAGTGGTGTATGACTATACATACATTTCTGAGTATTGGTGCCAACGGGGCAGAGGTTCTTAGTATCGTCTTCCGGCACCAAGATGTTAGCTTTATCTCCAGAAGCCCACCACCTGTTTTCTTTGTCCCTTGCAGGTGTGTGCTATGCAGAGTTTGGAGTTCGAGTCCCCAAGACCACAGGATCTGCCTACACCTACAGCTATGTCACCGTTGGGGAGTTCGTGGCATTTTTCATCGGCTGGAACTTGATCCTGGAGTACCTGATTGGCACGGCGGCTGGCGCCAGTGCCCTGAGCAGTATGTTTGACTCCCTGGCAAACCACACCATCAGCCGCTGGATGGTGGACACCGTGGGAACCCTCAACGGCCTGGGTGAGATGGCACGGTCCTTCCCCTAACATGCAAATTCATGAGCCAGATGAGTAGATTCCCCTGCAGCTGGGCGGTGGTGGTGCACACCTTTAATCCCAGCAGTTGGGAGGCAGAAGCAGATGGATTTCTGAATTCGAGACAAGCCTGGTCTACAGAGTGAGTTCCAGGGCAGCTAGGGCTACACAGAGAAACCCTGTCTCAAAAAAACAAAACAAAACAAAACAAAACAAAAATAAAGCAAACAAACAAGCAGCTTGGAGGCTGGAGGGACTGCTCAGTGAGTAACGTGTTTGCTGGGCAAGCAGGAGACCTGAGTTTGATATCCTCAGAACACACACGCACACATGCATGTGCACACATACACACATGCATGTGCATACACACACACACATACACCAATTTGGGAAAATGTGTCAAGAACTTTAAATGTTTCCTTTTGTTTTTACAAAGCAATTCTTCACCCTAAGTAAGTTATTCTAATTTTCATGAATACTTCATTCAAAAAGATGTTCATCCCAGTCTTTGAAGGATGCATACCCCCTTATCTGAGATTCTTGGAACCAATAGTTTTTGAATTCTGAGGTTTTTTTTCTGACTTTGAAATACATACCTATAAATGATAAGACACTCGGATTGGCAAGTGATACCCAGGTCTGACATAAAGTTCATTAGCTCTTCATCTACCTCTCCGACACATGGCCTGAAGATAATATTATTCAATATATTGTATGAAGTTTCATTGTACGTGTGAATTTTGTCACTTGTGGCATTGTGGTGACCACTCAAAAAGTTTCAGATTCCAGAGCATCTAAAATTTTGAATTTTTAGATTACAAGTGCTCAACTCTGATAATTTTAAAAAGTTCTTCAGTGGGACAAATGGTCAGGCCATGTGACTTGTGGATGCATACTATGTGACTGGCAACTGAAAGGATGACTAAAGAGGACATAGGATGAACAACATATTAAGTTATAATGTAACGTCACATATCAAAGGACGTAGGTTGTACTGTATGTGCATCCTGCCAATAACTATATAAAACTAAAATCAATGCAACCTAAGGAATTAGAGAAACTTCACCGTGATTTCATCGTAATTTTTTTTATGAATTTTTTTTTATAAATAAATGTTTTCACTTCCAAATAAACAAAACAGATTCCAGTCCAACCAACTTCTACAGGGCATCCTGTTACTGAACAAGGCCTGAGTGGTCAAAGGTCGTCTAACAAACACCAGGAGGCAGACCAGCTGTGGCTTGCCATCCGATTTGCATCCTGATGCCTGGTACATCCTTCCATATTCATACTGGACTCACAGCATTCAGACTGATAGTTGAAGAAGCTTGGCAGTCTTGCCTCAGAATTTCCCAAGACAGCTGGGGATGGAGCTCAGCAGTACAGTGCTTATGTGGTCACTTTGAGAGCTTGAGTTGAGGGGGGTAGCGGGGAGGAAGGGCAAAAGTAATTCCAAGGCTCTGTCAAATCATTTGACTTCAGTTGCACTTACCTCAAAAACTACTTAACAAAAATGCTGACCAGAGCTGAAGAGATGGCTCAGTGTTTAAGAGCTCTTGCTGGCTTTCCTTCCAGAGGACCTGAGTTTAGCTCCCAGGATCCACATAAGATGGCTCACAACCTCCTGTAACTCAGCTTCAGGACATCCAAGCCTATGTCCTCTACCTGCATGCACTCATGTGACAGGCTCACATACAAGCACACACACAGAGAGAAAGAGGGAGAGAGAGAGACAGAGAGAGAGACAGAGAGAGACAGAGAGACAGAGAGAGACAGAGAGACAGAGAGACAGAGAGACAGAGAGACAGAGAGAGACAGAGAGGCAGAGAGAGACAGAGAGACAGAGAGAGACAGAGAGAGAGACAGAGAGACAGAGACAGATAGAGACAGAGACAGAGAGAGAGACAGAGACAGAGACAGAGAGAGACAGAGAGAGACAGAGAGAGACAGAGAGAGAGACAGAAAGAGAGACAGAGAGACAGAGACAGAGAGAGACAGAGAGGCAGAGACAGAGAGAGACAGAGAGGCAGAGACAGAGAGAGACAGAGAGAGAGATAGAGAGAGAGACAGAGAGATACAGAGAGACAGAGACAGGAGACAGAGACAGACAGAGACAGAGAGACAGAGAGACAGAGACAGAGAGACAGAGAGACAGAGAGACAGAAACAGAGACAGAGAGAGAGACAGAGAGAGACAGAGAGAGACAAAGAGAGAGACAGAGAGAGACAGAGAGACAGAGAATTACAAATAACAAAAATAAATCTTTTCCCTAAATCCCTGCTCACCCCAGTGCCACAGTAACAGGTATAAAAAAGTATGACTGCATTCAGATCTCATACCGTTTTAATTCTGAAATGACCCAAAATCAGTCATCCATCTCACTCAGTTTGCAGATGAGGCTGCCCGCAAAAGTGCAACTGGAGTCCAGGCTCCCTGGCTGCTGAGGCAATGCCTCCTCCACTCTGTAGAGGGCAGGAGTCCACTGGACAACGGATGGGCCAAGGCACCAGGACCTGTGCATCAACAGGACCTGTGCCTCAGGCATCTTCTCTCTGTAAGCCCACACACTGCAAATGAGAAGCCACCAAAATGGCTTTCAAATATGCACATTTTTAAAACGTACCAATAAAGAAAAGGTTGGGGAAGTGGGGAATCATACAAATTACAAAGCTAACAATAATGAAGATGGAGGAGTTTTCAAAGAACGTGTTAGACCTATCTAGGTGCCCCAGATGTCCCAAGGTGCTCCTGACTGTCTATGTGCTTGCTGTGCCTCTACAAGTACACTGTGACTGTGGCGTGTCCTGAATTCCGATCTATTGCATAAAGTCACCTTCCTTACCTGTGTCCCAAACTTCCTCATTTGCAGATAAACAAACTGCTTAGGGACCCTAACAGTGAAGTGTTATGTGTCCAGAGAGAGAGACAGACAGACTGACCACAGTATTAACGATGTCTTCCTCCTCTAGGGAAAGGCGAGGAATCATACCCAGACCTTCTGGCTCTGGTGATTGCAGTCATCGTGACCATCATCGTGGCTCTGGGAGTGAAGAACTCCGTGGGCTTCAACAATGTTCTCAATGTGCTGAACCTGGCAGTGTGGGTGTTCATCATGATCGCAGGCCTCTTCTTCATCAATGGCAAATACTGGGCTGAGGGCCAATTCCTGCCCCATGGCTGGTCAGGGGTGAGTTTATTCTCGGAGGCTAGAATGCCTTCCATGCTGGGAAGAGTTTAAGACACATTTTCAAAAGGAAATGTGTTCTTCTAATTGGCGTGTTCCGAAGAAGTGTTTCAATTCTGAACTCGTTTACTGGCTGTTTCGTTGAGACCCTAGTCCACACAGGTAACAATAGCAGTACTGACATGGTGCTGTCTCTCTCAACCTGCCTACCTCCATGCTAAGGGCTGCATGCATTGTCTCATCGCAATAACTTTGGGCGGGGGAAATACTCACCAGTGGGACTAAAGGATGAAAACATTCACACCCAGAGAGATCCAGTGACTCCCTGTTAAGCACTGTGTGTGGCAGAATCAGAACCCAAAGCCAGGAGTATTGGAACCAAAGACTGTGTAGGAACAGCTCAGTTCTGCTAAGAGAGGCAGCCATGCACAGAAAGAGAGAAACCTTTTTTTTCCGATAAAGAAAATCAGAAGGCTGCCTGGATAGGAAAGGGCTGCGTTTGTCTCAGGGGAAATCATTTATAATCAGACTCTAACATCTGACCTTGGAGAGAGAGTCCCACTGGCATCTGAGGGCAGCAGGGTAGGTTCAGCACAGTGGCAACTCTGAGTCCTGAGAGGCACATAGTCCAGCTAGTGTAGTCAGAGTAAGGCAAGAGGGTGAACTGGACAGAAAGCACATCTTAGATCTCTCCCCAGGACCTGGTGGTGGTAAAATCTGTAAGTCGGGGTAGCAAGTTCTTTATATTAAAAGTGGTTCTAAGTCTCCCCTGACTTCTTCCTACAGCAGGCCTGAAAAATATTTATTTTGTGCATGTATTGGTAAAAAAAATCATCAGACTTTGTTTGATGGTGGAGCATAAATCAGAAATTTTCCAGATGGAGGGATCTTAGAAGTCCCCAGGCCCTGTCCCTTGATTTCACACGTGAATGACCATCCAGAGGCCCAGAGAGGTACATCAGCCTTATTGTGGAATAAATAAAGTGCAGGGCTCTACTCAATTTGCTTTTGTAGTTTTGCTTAGACTGGTTTTCCTCCAAGATGTCCGGGGATCAGAAATCACTCTTGGAGAACACTCAAAATAACTTCTGTTTATTCCGAGCCGTGTCATGCTACTCGGTGCAGAGAAATAAGCAAGTCGTTTAAGCCAAAACCGAGTCTGCTGCTTTTCTGTAGGAATTCCACAGAATCACAAAGCGCATCTCTCCTCTAAAAGAGGACAAAGAGGCAGTGTTGGATTCCGAGTCTACATTCTCTTATGATACAAATTGTTCTTCTCCTATCACACAAGAGAAACAACAAATTATAAGAGAGGAAAGGAGGAATTTCTCCCTGGACCCAAACTGCATTTTCACATGTAACTCCTGAAAGCTGTCTCACTCGTTTCTCAAGGCTGTGAGGGATGACTGGCTGAAGGACTTACTGGAAGACCCTGGGCACCGGTTCACGGCTGTGCTCTTAGCTCTTCTCATTATCAAGGGAGGAGACAAACTTGAACCTAATGCCTACCAAAAAGGGTACCCTCTTGGCTGCTTTTGTGTAGTACTGTGAAAGTCCTAGCTGCCGTTCGAGATGCCTGCTCCATCCCTGTTACCCTGCTCTAACAGCCAAACATTATACAGGCGATGTTTATCCCCACGATGCACTTGGAGAGCTCAAGGCTCAGAGCTACCAGTATTGAGATCTTACTTCACTTAGTCAAGGCAAGGGGCTAAAGTCCCTGCCCATGGCTGGCAACCAATCTTCCATACTTTCTTTAAGCTTTCAGGAAGAATTAAAATATTGGAATTTTTTTTATTATGTGTATGGATATTTTGCCTGCGTGTATGTCTGCGCACCGTGTGCATGCAGTACCAGCAGAGGCCAGAGGAGAGAGCAAAGCCCCCGGGACTGGTAATGTTAGCCACTCTGTGAATGAAGCCCCCGTGCTGTGGAAGAGACACTGCTGCTTTTAACTACAGAACCATCTCCCCAGCCCTGAAATGGAGTCTTGGAGCTGAAAGAAACAGAGATAGCAAGTTCTATCTTCACTCAGGCGTTAGACACAGTAGTTCAGCCCACTGTGAGGACCAGGACTGCACGGCTCTCTGTATGAGCCTTTCCTTTCCTCTGGTGTTCTGTTCTGGGGTCTTCATTCTCCTTGGGGGGTGTCTTCGCCCTGCTTCAGGGATTCTATGCCTCGTCTAATCAGGAGGCCACTACTTCAAGGACTCATCAGACCTATCTCTGGGAGTCCCAATTTATGTACCCTGGATTCTTTCTCACTTGCTTTTCTAGAAAGAAAAGAAGGTCTAAATTTAGTCATAAAAAAAGAAAAGGAAGGCTGGCCTTTCTACCACTTAGCGTTTTCTTCGTGACCAACTCTAACATGTGTTCGTTTATTCTTCACAAGAGCCCTAGGGAGAACAACAATGATCTCCACTTTTACACAAAATAACTGATATTTAAATTATCCAGTATAACAGTTCTAGTAAGCAAGAGAGTTAGAATTTCATTCTAGTGCTGAGTGACCCAAAGTCCAGGGGATTCACGCACCATCCCCTGGTTCACACCCCGTGAGACCATACAGCTTTGTTTAAACCTCTGGCCACTGACCTCCCTGTGTCACCGGCCAAAACAGCCTGGATGAGAACTTGGATTTTTTAACTGCATATTTATTCTCCCTAGAGGAAATAAATGTATGTCCCTGTGCTGGGACCAAAGGGGGAAAAAAAAAAGAAAGTGTTATCTAAGTGCAGTGGACACGTGTGAGATATTGACTCATCTCCCTGTTCTCTGCCTGGCCCTGGATTTCTGCTTCGCCCACGTCCCCCCTAGTGAAGCAACCTGGCCTTGCTCTTCCTCAGCTTTGCTTACAGATCATTTTTCTGGTCCAGAAAGGCCACTGTGAGTTTAAGTCACATACTCTAAAAGCCCAACACCTTCTCGAGACTCAGTCATCCTCCACAGTGGTAGAGGCATTTCCCACTCTTGCCTAGCAAACGTCAACACTACTGTATTTTCTTACTTGGCAGCTGCAGGAATGTCTGTGCTGCTCAGAGAAACTGAATCCTACTGCTAACTAGGGGACTAGTGAAGAGTTCCAGACGTGCTGGGGTGCACTGTGCTTTAGGGACAAGAGGGTGAGGAAACAAGCAAGGATCCTGAAGGCGCCATTACAGTGAGTTAAGCATAACTCACAAGTGCCATGAAAAGGTTAATGAACCACCAGTCCTCTGGCAATGGGGCCCCCCCAGTCCTCTTCCAGCCATCTCCTTCCAAAGCAAATAGCTTAAAGAATGGTTTACTCACTTAAAGGTTCTGGGTCAAATGCTTCTCTGGTCTTGAAGAGCTTAAGAACAACAAACATTTTCCCCTATATCAAGTGACTCTGGCCCTCAGTTGAACCCCTGCTTCCATCTGCAGTTTCTCAGCCCCTGAACACTGTTGGATGTGTGTGCCCTTCGTGTTATTTGTTCTTGATGCTATCTTATGGTTTTTCTTTAACCAAATAAGATGTTTTACCAGCACAAATAGCTCCCAGGAAAATAGTCCATAGTAAGAACTTGTGAGGAATTCTGAAGGCCTCCAAGGGAAAAAGCTATTATTTTTCATGGTCTCCTTGTCTGAATCCATTTGTTGGAACCTATTAGCACATTCCACTGTCACTGTGGACAGGCTGCTAATAGAGCTGGGGGCATGCGGGTGGTTGAAAATGCTATTTACATTGTCGGTTGGTCTTGTCACCTTGGCAGTAAATTAGACAAAGGTGCCTAATTATTTTCCAGCGTCTGAAGCTTCTCAAGACAATATGGAAAACCCACCTCATCCTAATCACTCACAAATATCACCAAAGTCCGGGCAGCCATTAGGGACCCTGCACGTTGAGTAGTGCGCCCTTCATGACAGTGCCTTTGTCAACTACGTAAGCAACACCCCTCTGCGTGATGTGATGCTCCTCTGCAGAGCTGTTGGCAGGGGCGAGCTTGTTCTGAGTCCTGTGGGTAAGCATCTGCCCTGGCTTAGCGCATACAGGTTTTTCATACATTATAGGTAACCCGATCATCAATGCCGATGGCCAGCTGAGATCTAGAGAGAGTGAGGAAGAAAGCAGCTTTAGTGATCACTCTGTTGTTTCTTTGTTCTTACATTTGTTAGAGAGAGAAACAGAGAGAGACACACAGAGAGAAACAGAGAGAAAAAACAGAGAGAGAGAAAAAAACAGAGACAGAGAGACAGAGAGAGGGGGAAGAATTAATCTAACCAAGTAGCTGAGCATGACAGTGTACACCCATAGTCCCAGAGACACAGTTAAGTGACTCGTGACTTTAGAGAGCATTCAGGATCACGTAGGGAAATCTTTTCTCAAAGTGAAACAGAAAACTATCTCTCCTAAAAGATGTCCTTTCTGCTGATTTTGTTTATTTTACCTGTCTTATTACTCTGGAGTCTATTTAACTGTGTGTATTAGACCCTAAGCTTATGGATGGCAATGGTTGCCTCAAACTCCCCAGATGCCCTCAAATGCCCTGGGTTTCATTCATCTGGAAAACAGAAGCACTTGCGTTTTGTAAATAATATAGATACTTATTAATATTTTTTCAGTTTATTTCTACAGTCCAAGTTACAGTTGTGGTCCAGCAGTATCCCCGGGACTTCAAGCCCATGAGCCCAAGCTTGGAGTACTTTCTTCTTCTTATCAAGCTCAGTGCTTGGCACATGGTAGCACTTAACATAAATGTGTCATAATTCCAAGTAGAAGAGGAGTTCAAAATTGTGCCCTTGGGCTTCATCCACCCTAGAAAAATTCACAGTACTAATAATAGTACTGACAATAAAAGCTAATTTGTATTGAGCACATGCCACATTCTGTGGTGTAATTTATCTCATTTAATCTTTAAAATCACCCTGTGAGTTGTTATTACGTTTCCCATTTTAGTGATGAGGAAAATGAGCACCAACAGATTAGAAACTCACCTTAGGTCATCCAGTCAGTTTAGGACACACTCAACCAAGCCTCTTGATCTACAAAGACTACACACCTAGCAGGTCTAGTCACACCTCATGTATGACTCCGGCATCCCCTTTGGAGAGCACAATGCTGATTTCCTTCCAGACGGAGCATGGCTGGTCCTTTCACTGCTTTCAGAGTGATGGAGGAAAGTGATCCTGCATCCATTCCACCAAATCTTCTGCTTTATAGGTCAGACTCTCAGGCTCCCTCCTCATGCTGCCTGGCTCCCACGCCTCTCACCTTCTCAGGTAGATTTACCTTAGTCTATCTCATTGTGCCAAGTCACTGTACATTTATAAAAGAGGTGTGCGTGTGTGTGTGTGTGTGCGCGCGCGTGTGTGTTATATGCTTATGTGTGTCCATATATGTGAACACGTGTATGTGCATTCACATGTATTTTGTATTTGTGTGTTTGTGTATGTGTGTGTGTATGTGTGTGTGTGTGTGTGTGTGTGTGTGTGTGTGAAGAAGCAGGAGGAAGAGGAAAAGGAGGAAGAAAAGGAAGAGGAAGAGGAAGAAGAAGAAAAAGAGGGTGTACCCCCACCCACCCACTCCCACCTCCCTGCCCTCGCATTCCCCTACACTGGGGCTTTGAGCCTTCATGGGACAAAGGACCTCTTTTCCCACTGATGACTGACAAGCCCATCCTCTACTACATATACTGCTGTAGGCATGGATCCCTCCATTTGTACTCTTTGATTGGTGGTTTAGTCCCATGGGAACTCTGGGGGGTCTGGTTAGTTGATATTGTTGTTCTTCCTATGGGGAGGCAAAATTCTTCAGCTCCTTCAGTCCTTTCTCTAACTCCTCCATTGGGGACCCCGTGGTCAGTTCAATGGTTGGTTGAGAGCATCCACCTCTGCATGTGTCAGACTGTCAGAGCCTCTCAGGAGACAGCTATATCAGGATCCTGTCAGCAAGCACTTGTTGGCATGGCATCCACAATAGTGTCTGGGTTTGGTGACTGTATTTGGAATGGATCCCCAGGTGGAGCAGTCTCTGGATGGTCTTTCCTTCAGTCTCTGCTCCACACTTTGTCTCTGTATCTCCTCCCATGGCTATTTTGTTCCCCATTCTAAGAAGGACAGAAGTATCCATACTTTGTTCTTCCTTCTTCTTGGACTTCATGTGGTCTGTGAATTGTATCTTAGGTATTCTGAGTTTTTGGGCTAATATCCACTTATCAGTGAGTGCATACCATGTGTGTTCTTTTGGGATGGGTTACCTCACCCAGGATGATATTTTTAAGTTCATTCCATTTCCCTATGAATTTCATGAAGTCATTGTTTTTAATCGCTGAGTAGTACTCCATTGTGTAAATGTACCACATTTTCTGTATCCACTCCTCTGTTGAAGGACATCTGGGTTATTTCCAGCTTCTGGCTATTATAAATAAGGCTGCTATGAACATAGTGGAGCATGGGTCCTTGTTATATGTTGGAGCATCTTCTGAGTATATGCCCAGAATGGAGTGGTATTGCTAGGTCCCCAGGTAGTACTATGTCCAATTTTCTGAGGAACCAACAGAGTGATTTCCAGAGTGGTTGTACCAGCCTGCAATCCTACCAGGAATAGAGGAGTGTTACTCTTTCTCCACATCTTGTCAGCATCTGCTGTCACCTGAATTTTTGGTCTTAGCCATTCTGACTGATGTGAGGTGGAATCTCAGGGTTGTTTTGATTTGCATTTCCCTGATGTCAAAGGATGTTGAACATTTCTTTAGGTGCTTCTCAGCCATTTGATATTCCTCAGTTGATAATTCTCTATTTAGCTCTGTACCCCATTTTTAATAGGGTCATTTGATTGTCTGGAGTCTATTTTTCTTGAGTTCTTTGGATATATTGGATATTAGCTGTCTATCAGATGTAAGATTAGTAAAGATCTTTTCCCAATCTGTTGGTTGTCGTTTTGTCCTCTTGACAGTGTCCTTTGCCTTACAGAAGCTTTGTAATTTTATGAGGTCCCATTTGTTGATTCTTGATCTTAGAGCATAAGCCATTGGTGTTCTGTTCAGGAACTTTTCCCCTGTGCCCATGTGTTCGAGTCTCTTCCGGTTTCAATGTATCTGGTTTTATGTGAAGGTCCTTGATCCACTTGGACTTGAGCTTTGTACAAGGAGATAAGAATGGATCGATTTGTTCTTCTACATGCTGAGCCAGCACCATCTGTTGAAAATGCTGTCTGTTTTCCTCTGGATGATTTTAGCTCCTTTGTCAAAGATTAAGTGACCATAGGTGTATGCGTTCATTTCTGGGTCTTCAGTTCTATTCCATTGATCTTCCCGCCTGTCTCTGTACCAACACCATGCAGTTTTTATCACTAATGCTCTGTAGTATAGCTTGAGGTCAGGGATGGTGATTTCCCCCAGGGTTTTTTGTCATTCCAAATGAATTTGAGAATTGCTGTTTCTAACTCTGTGAAGAATTGAGTTGGAATTTTGATGAGGATTGCATTGAATCTGTAGATTGCTTTTGGCAATATTATGCAGAAATTTTAAATTTTAAAGCAATTCTACTGAAATGAACTAATACATACTCTTAAATTGTGTCATAATGACATCATACTTCTTTATTAGTATCTATATCAAAAACTATCATAATTTAGATAAGCATAAACAATTTTTCTTTTTATTGGATATTTTCTTTACATTTCAAATGTTATCCCCTTTCCCAGTTTCCCCTCTGCAAACCCCCTATCCCATGTCCCCTTACCCTGCTTCTATGAGGATGCTCCCCCACTCACTCACCCACTCCTGCCTTACCACCCTAACATTCCTTTACACTGGGGCATCAAGCCTTCACAGGTCCAAGGGCCTCCCCTCCCATTGATGCCAGATAAGGCCTCTTCAGTTCCTTCAGTCCTTTCCCTAACTCCTCCATTGGGGTCCCTGTGTTCATTCAGGTGGTTGGCTGTGAGCATCCACCTCTGTATTGGTCAGGCTCTGGCAGAGCCTCTCAGGAGACAGCTATATCAAGCTCCTGTCAGCAAGCACTTCTTGGCATCAGCAATAGTGTCTGGGTTTGGTGTCTGCATGTGGGATGGATCCCCAGGTGGGGCAGTCTCTGGATGGCTTTTTCTTCAGTCTCTGCTCCACTCTTTGTCCCTGTATTTCCTTTAGACTGAAGCAATCCTGGGTTAACATTTTGGAGATGGATGGGCGGGCATGACCCCGGAGTCATGCCTAACCTCTGGATATGGTCTCGACAGGTTCTCCCTCCCCTTTGTGGGGTATTTCAGCTAATGTCATCCCCGTGGGATCCTGGGAGGCTCTTGCTTTCCTGGCATCTGGGAACATCTGGTTGCTACCCTCAGTTCTCCTTTCCCCATTGCTACACACCTCTGTTCAATTTCCTCACCCTCTGTACATCTCCTCCATCTCCTCCCATAGTTGGTTCTGCTCCTCTGTTTCCCCTCCCCCAACAATTTTTCAATATCTCTGCAAAGGTCTCATGATGTGACATTTTCTGGTTCTAGTCATGACAAAAATTATAGTGCATCCTTAATCAAAAGAAACCCCAGAATTTAATTAAAGACTAGCTATAATAAATATGTGATTCTTTTCCAGAAAAAAAAGTCACAACATTACTATGATACCACTACCCACCCCCGAATCAGAAATCCTAGGTTAGGAGTCTGGAACATCACAAACCCAGTTGGGATCCTCCATATGAAACGGCCCCATTTTAGAGTTGGGCAAAGGTTACTCTGGGGGAGATTATCATTTTTATGGCACATTTTACTAGCTCTAGTATCCAGTATTTTAGTCTGTGCTAATGAAGAAGTCAGTGGGGAAGGTTATGAATGAACACTTCAGTCCCTTACAAACCGCATGTGGAAAGGGAGGAAAGCGGTTCTCTACACATGCTCCATCCTCCTGGACCCCTGTCAGGGACCAGAGTTTGTGTCTTCATCCAGGACACACCAGTTTATCCTCCCCTACAAAAGCATCTCAACTATTTGAAGAAGCACGGTTTCACTTTCAGTTGAGAGGGAAGCTATCAAGGTTAGGAAAGCACACCTAAAATAGAGTCACATGGTCCCCGGATGGAAGGATTTCAGTGACATGGTGACTAAGGTCCAGTCACTTTGGAGGTCACCTCAATCCTGCAGACAGACACCAGCAAAAGTTGCTGGGTAATTGGCATCTGCCCACCTTTACCCAGCCACCTCATACCCGCTGTAGGTCATTCAAACCCCAAATGGAACAGAAAACCAAACAGTCCCCCCTCAAAGGCACGGGAAATCTAAACCTCACAACCTAGAAGTTACTGCAGAGGTGATACATCTCTGAATTGGGGCAGAATAATACTCTGTGCAGAAGTATATGCATGCCAGCCACAGAAGGCCAACAGTTCACCTCCAGTGGATCCATGGTGGTCAAGAGTACCTTGGCACATCCCCCAAAATCCCTTACAAGGATTCACACCGTGGTTGAGTATTGCTGGGTGCAAATAAAACAGAAAGTACAGAATACCTGGGTATCCCAGCGGCAGGAGGTGGCTCAGCGGTCAAGAACCTCACAAGCGGGCTGGCGAGATGGCTCAGCGGGTAAGAGCACTGACTGCTCTTCCGGAGGTCCTGAGTTCGAATCCCAGCAACCACATGGTGGCTCACAACCACCCGTAATGAGATCTGACGCCCTCTTCTAGTGCGTCTGAAGACAGCTACAGTGAATTACTCTGGAGCGAGTGGTGGGGGGGGTAGGGTGGGGCGAACTGGGGCAGGGTGAGCTGGGGTAGGGTGAGCGGGGGCAGGATGAGCGGGGCAGGGCAAGAGGGGCAGCAGAGGTCCTGAGTTCAGTTCCCAGCAGCCACACACGATAGCTCACAGCCATCTATACAGCTACAGTGTACTCATACACATAAAATAAATAAAATAAATCTTATAAAAAAGAAAAAGAACCTGACTAGCATGCACGAGGCCCTGTGTTCAATGACTCCCCCCCCCAAAAAAAATACTGATTTTTTTTTTCCAAAAAAAAAAAAATTTGAAAACATTGACTAATCCAATTTTTATTTGGCCATAAAATTCTCATCTGTATATAACACATGAGCAAACGGCCCCGGGAGGGGGGGGGGGGTTATACAGCAAAAGTAGTGTAGAATCGAATGTGCGTGCTGAACATTAACCATGCCCTGTGCTATTCAGGAGTGTCTGCAGAGCACTGGGTGGCTGTGGGCATCCTGTTTAAGCCATGGTTCTGCCCTCATCTTCTGAGCCTAACAGATGGCGTCATCTACACAGGTGCTGCAAGGAGCAGCCACGTGCTTCTACGCTTTCATTGGCTTTGACATCATTGCCACCACTGGTGAGGAAGCCAAGAACCCCAACACATCCATCCCTTATGCCATCACTGCATCCCTGGTCATCTGCCTGACAGCGTATGTGTCTGTAAGTACCAAATGCTGGTAGGACCTTCTTCCACGACCCTTTATGTTCTATTGTAAAACGTGGCTCTGGGGCTGAGGAGATCACCGTGCAAACACAAGGACGTGACGTCAATTCTGAGAACATACAGGAAAAGCAAAAGTTGGGCGTGGTTGTAGGGGCTGGGGAGACAGACAGACAGATCCCTGGGGCTCACTGGACAGCCAGCTTCCTCGTCTTAGCCGAGTTCCACACCAGTGAGAGACCCTAGCTCAGAGAGAGAGAGAAAGAGAGACAGACAGACAGACAGACAGACAGACACAGAGAAGAAAAAACGTGGACAGCACCTGAGGAATATGCAAGGTTATCTTCCAGCCTCGACACAATGCTCTACACACACCCGGACACACAGGCATACACGCTCGCACAACAGCAACAACTATGGCCATAGGGTTTTGACACCTCCTGACTCAGTACATCAGGTCTCTCACTCCTTGTGTTTTGGTGCTTGCATGGTTTTTCCTTGTGTCGTCCTGTAGTTCTACCTATTGGCAACAAGGGAAAAAAAAAAACCCTCCATACCTCAAAATGGAGGGCAATCAGAGCCCCCGAGCCCTCACCTCAGCCTGTGCCCCTCAAGTCTCCGTCCTCACCCTTCCCTTCGCCTAGGGACAGTGTGCAAGGGCTAGGCTGTTGTCCAAGCCGCTCAGGTCATAGGCTGGCAGTAACGGGTGGTGTGCAAGCAGAAGCATTGTGGCCTCTGTGCATAGGCTTCAATGCTCTTCTGTCTTCTGGGAGCTTCCCGGCAGAGTGAAGAGGCAAGGCTCCCACAGACTGGGGCGAGAGAACACACTGTCCTTGGGAAACACTCCTGCCCTGAAATCTGAAGAAAAGTGCAGTTCTTTTCAGCTCCGTCTTCTGACACCAGCTCAAACACACCCTTGGGGTTCCCCTCAGAACGAAGCCTCTAGCCTGGTCTCCTCAGGACCCACGAGTACGCTCCCACACATACTTCTAATGTTTCACTTCTCGGTCCCTGTGGCAGAATTTCTACCACAGAAACTGTTAGTCTCATCTAACATCTTCTTAGTTCCTGTGACCATCTGACCAGCCATCAGGATCCAAATACTCCCAGTTCCTGAGGTCACCACACGGGGAAAACGCAGCATCCATGGGTTGGCTTTAAAGCAGTTTGCTGGACATCAGCACAAAGATTCTAGTATACTAATCTGAAGAAACATATATGTCTAATAAGCTAAACGTCATTACACTTGGAGTCAGGATGTGGGTACAGTG
>NW_022196899.1:22664635-22668420 GCF_008632895.1 Mastomys coucha
AGATGACAAGGCAAGATGCAAACCAGGGTTGTCTATCGACAGCAATTCAGTTACCCATCTATGAATGGACCAATTATTATGCCCCTCAATGCACACACAGTCAAGTGGCTTCATATTATTCAGACCCTAATTGTCCCTGCATGGTGGGAGAGCTGTCAGGGCAGGAGCGATAGATCTCCTCTGCCCTGCTGTCTCCCTCCATATTTTCACTGTCCCACCCCTCCCTCTTCCTGATTTCCCAAGGAAGTAGACCTTGGCAGCATGCACACACACAATGACTCCTACCCTTATGGTCCCTTCATTAAATAGCACTTCAGAGGTTACAGGGTACTTTTCCTGCACCTACCAAGCTGGCAGCTTAGCCCATACTGATCTGTGTGGCCAGAGACTCTGAGAGTTGCCGTGAGGATCAACCACGCTCTTCTAACCACTCTACTCCACCCTCAAAGACAATGTGACAAGTGGCCCAGCCCTGAGGACCACTGTCTTTCAGACTACACAGACCTCAGCCAGGCCTCAGGGGCCCAGTTGGTCTTGTCCTGTAAACAGTTACTCTGCTATCTGCTGGGCTGTCATAGCATAGTCTGCTGTCTTCCGTGGTGGCCCGTGGTTTCCCTAGGGCACCTTGGGTTCTCACAAACAGGCAAAGAAGTGGTCCCCATGTGACCTACCCTCCCCATCTCAGGCTTTCAAGTCCCTTTCGTGGTGTCAGGGCTGTTTTTTGTATGCCAGGGAGAGCCACATGTGACTACCATTGTCTAAGGCCAATGCTAAAGAAACCAATTTTATAACAGCTCTTTGACACAGAACAAAAAGCACAGAATGGACAGCACGTCCCAGACAAGTGGATCCTGTTTGAGTAGAGACCTGGTGACTTCACAGATAGAGTACGATTGGATTCCCTTCTGATGCCACAATTCTTTGTTAGCCTGAACGACCCTCAGCACTAAGCCAGACAGAAGAAATGAAAATGAAAACACCAGTCCTTAATGTGGCCCTGTCACCTCATTGTCTGTGGAAGTCCCAAACACTTTCAGGGTTTTGAGCTCTCAGGCTGGGAAGGTGGGGGGAAGCACAGATAAAGACCAGGAGGTTCCCAAAGGAATGAAAGAAGGAAAAGTCTTGTCCGAGGGCTGGTGAGATAGCCCAGTAGATAAAGGTGCTGGCTACCAAGCAGACAGCCTGAGACAAGTCTCCACAAGCCACATGGAAGAAAAGAACTGAGCTACCCTAAGACGTCCTTCAGCCTCCACTCAGGCACCACGACATGCAAGCCTGTGTACACACACACACACACACACACACACACACACACACACACACACACGTTCAAAAACAGATGATAGATAGTGTACTGGCTGGTTTTGTGTGTCAACTTGACACAGGCTGGAGTTATCACAGAGAAGGGAGCTTCAGTTGGGGAAGTGCCTCCATGAGGTCCAGTTGTAGGGCATTTTCTCAATTAGTGATCAAGGGTGGGAGGGCCCCTTGTGGGTGGTGCCATCCTTGGGCTGGAAGTCTTAGGTTCTATAAGAGAGCAGGCTGAGCAAGCCAGGAAAAGCAAGCCAGTAAGGAACATCCCTCCATGGCCTCTGCATCAGCTCTTGCTTGAGTTCCAGTCCTGACTTCCTTTGGTGATAACAGCAATGTGGAAGTAAGCTCAATAAACCATTTCCTCCCCAACTTGCTTCTTGGTCATGATGTTTGTGCAGGAATAGAAACCCTGACTAAGACAGACAGACGGACGGACAGATGGACGGACGGACGGATAGACGGATAGATGGATGGATGGATAGACAGACAGATAGATAAGAGAGAAAACATGAGACCATATAGTTTAAAATAAAGCAGCATGGGCAGTTAATGGGAGATCCAGCCTACCGTAAAAACCTGTCTCCCTGCCAGGGTCCCTGTCCATGCTGATAGTCTTGTCTCTTCTGTTTTCACAGGTAAGCATGATCTTGACTCTGATGGTACCGTACTATGCCATTGACACGGAGTCCCCGCTCATGGAGATGTTTGTGGCCCATGGCTTCTACGCTGCAAAGTTTGTAGTGGCCATTGGGTCGGTGGCAGGACTGACTGTCAGCTTGCTGGGCTCCCTCTTCCCTATGCCCAGGGTCATTTATGCCATGGCTGGTGATGGGCTGCTTTTCAGGTAAGGGGTCCTCAGGAAACATCTTCTACTCTGCTGTTCCTATCTAGGAGGACCGTCGCCCACTGGTAGCCATCTTGGTGGCTGCCTTTCCTAAAGACTGAGAATCTTGTCAAAGTCTGGATTTAAAAGGCTCAGACAGAAACAGCTTCTCTCTTGATTCTAGGTCCCTCAGTCCAGAACCAACTGGCACATGCCCTTCTCCCTCCTCTTGTAGCGGCATTTCTCTTGTGTGGGCAATAGGTCCAAAACGCTACATGAAAGTTAAGGGTACTTTCAGAAGAAAGAGCCCATCTCAGGGAAGTCTTTCTTAGGCCTGCCTCATAGTGAGACCTGGCTTCTCTCCACAAAGCTTCCCTGAAGCTGAAAAACATTCAACAATCAGAGAGGAGACAAGATCCTCTGACGAGAAGGTGGTAGTTGTAGTGATAACTGTCACCTGAGGAACAGTCGTAAGCACTGGAGGAGCTGGGTGCTCTGTTGGCTGTGGCCCATTTGTTCCTCACAGTCATCCATCAGACTTTGAAGATGAGTTTTACCAGAAATTAAAGAGGCAGAAAAACCCAAATCTTGCAGCTGATGAGTACTGGGCCAGGATCAGAAACCTGAACTGTGTAGCTCTGAATCTCAGACTTGTAAGTGTTTGGGCATCGTGTCTCTACACATCACACATGTCTCTGGTGCTTTTGAAGGCCAGAAGAGGACATCAGGTTCCCTGGAACTGCAGTTAAAGATGGTTGTGAGCTGCCGATTGGGTGCTGTGAATTGAACCCTGGTCCTCTAGAATAGCCCTTGCTCTTAACCACTGAGCTATCCCTCCAGCCCTGACGCTCAGACTTTGGACAGCAGCAATACTTTTGAAGTTCCAGCCCTTTTGGTGGCCATGAATTGGTCTGCTTGCCACTGACAAAACAGGACTCTGGATTCCCAGTATTTATCATAGGAGGCCAAGTATCTCCCAGCAGTGTCAAGAGGGCAGGCCCCAGGCTGTATTTCTGCCACTAGCTATTACTTCCTGCTCCATTTCCTCTACTTACCTCAGTCTACACCATCTTGGAGCAGTTGTGTTTGGGGTACTGGGTAGATCAAGAAAGGGGTAGGTCATGATAGCAGTGATGGCGAGACAAGTTCACACAGCCATAAGGTAACAAAAAGCCTAAGAGGAAAGATGCTGTGGGCCTAGCACACAGTGCTGTGACATTCATAAGAGAAATGGGGAGGGGGGAGGCTGGAGAAGAAAGAGGAGGGCAGGAGAACTTCCTCAGGGCTCATGGGGCCTGCTGCAGGGGGACCCATATTTCAGTCACCCTGGCTGACCTCATCTTCAGCTGGGCTTGAACTGTGTCTATGAGCTTCTTAAACTGGCATGCTGTTTTACCAACTGCATCCCCGGACCTTTGATTGCAAGGCCGTGTCTCGAGTCTGGGAAACTCTTTTTAAAAAGTACAGTTGGCCGAACACCATCTTCAGAGATTCTGATGTCATAGGGCTTGTGAGAATATCCGTTCCCAACAAGCATCGAGCATGCTTCGGATTGAAGCTCTTCCTGGCTTCTGTGAAGATTTCTGACATGCCTTCTTGATTCGATCAGCCCTCCCTATCACATAATGAATGAGACTTCTTGCTTTAA
>NW_022196899.1:22668607-22694131 GCF_008632895.1 Mastomys coucha
CCCCACCCATGTAACAAAGGACTACCTTCTCTGGCCTCAGTGGGAGTGGATGCACCTAATCCTGTAAAGTGAATTCTTTGATGTGATATATACGATCCAAACTTTGGAAATGGTGTAGCAGACAGAGGTAAAAACAGAAATTAACCAGAAGGGCGGGGGCCAGGAGGAGCTAACCACAGCAAGTTAACATACTACAGCAGTTCAAACATACTGGTATGTTAGAATTGGTCACCATGGGTACTGCGACCCTTAACCCTATGCCTGCACCTTCCCTCCAGGTTCCTGGCTCACGTGAGCTCCTACACAGAGACACCAGTGGTAGCTTGCATCGTGTCAGGATTCCTGGCGGCTCTCCTCTCTCTGCTGGTGAGCCTGAGGGACCTGATAGAGATGATGTCCATCGGCACACTCCTCGCCTACACTCTGGTCTCTGTCTGTGTCTTGCTCCTTCGATATCAACCTGAGAGCGACATCGATGGTTTTGTCAAGTTCCTGTCCGAAGAGCACACCAAGAAGAAGGAAGGCATTCTGGCTGACTGTGAGAAGGAGACTTGTTCTCCTGTGAGTGAAGGGGAGGAGTTTTCCAGCCCAGCCACCAACACCTGTGGGGCCAAAAACCTGCCGTCCTTGGGGGACAATGAGATGCTCATAGGGAAATCAGATAAGTCCGCCTACAACGTCAACCACCCCAACTACGGCACTGTGGACATGACCACAGGCATAGAAGCCGATGAATCAGAAAACATCTATCTGATCAAGTTGAAGAAGCTGATCGGACCCCGTTACTACACGATGAGAATTCGGCTGGGCCTTCCAGGCAAAATGGACCGGCCCACAGCGGCGACCGGGCACACGGTGACCATCTGCGTGCTCCTGCTGTTCATCCTCATGTTCATCTTCTGCTCCTTCATCATCTTTGGCTCCGAGTACATCTCAGGCCAGAGCTGGTGGGCCATCCTTCTGGTTGTTCTGATGCTGCTGATGATCAGTGTGCTGGTGTTTGTAATCCTGCAGCAGCCAGAGAACCCCAAGAAGCTGCCGTACATGGCCCCCTGCCTCCCCTTTGTGCCTGCCTTCGCCATGTTGGTGAACATCTATCTCATGCTAAAGCTCTCCACCATCACGTGGATCCGGTTTGCGGTCTGGTGCTTTGTGGGTAAGCAATGTCTTCTGGGGCCTTGGGCATTCCCCTGTTCAGGTCTTGACCAAGCTTATCCCAACATTGTGCCCTAACTGGATACCACGCCTCCATCCGGCTGATTCTAGGGACCCATGCTTTCCTCATTGGTCAATAAAGCCAGTTACCCCTGTTCTGCCTGATACGCTCTTGGAAGAACGATGCCCTATCAATCCACTACTTCATTAAATTATCCAATTACTGAAAGTTCTTCTTGTGTGAGAATAATTAGTGTCAGAAAAGGTGTTCTCAAAAATGAGTACCCATTTTTTAAAGACATAACATTACTAAAGAGAGATATAATAGGATGTGGGGGATGGTTGGCTGGATTCCTATCTTAGAAACTAGAAATTCTGGTAAATTATAAAAGAGTTCACTGATCTTAATTTGGCCAAATTAAACTGAAAGATCACAGTCTAGCTTTTTAAGTAAACAAAGTGTGAGCCAAGTGTGGATTGGGGCATTGTTTTTCTGACACAGCTTTTGTCATGGCACCATTTTACATCTGTCAGTTCACACTGGCTTTTATAAATAGCCCCCAAGGTCCTTACATCACCCTGTCAAATGCCAGTGGAAGGTGTCTGTCACGCTCCCATGCTTGCCGACCTTCGTCTGCCATTGATGAGTGGCCCGACTCTGTAAAGCCTCTGCCATCTTCTGATGCAAACGCATGTTATTCTCAAAACTCACTTTCACTGACTTCAAGAGCCCCATTCTTTACAAAGAAATCTAATTTGACTTTGTGGTCCATTTGTATTACATTTTTGTCCCATGTTGATTCAGTCTGACCATGGATGAGGTGGCTGGGGATGGATCAATGATAACTTGAGACAGGCATCTAAGCAAATTTTAAAGTTCATCTTTTCACCGCTCTTGTCCTTGGTAGTCCTGAGGATCCCTAAATACTTAGAGAAGGAGCTTTGCAGAACAAGAGAGTTATACACTAAGCATTCCCTGCCTAATAAAGCAAGAGAAATAGCCATGGATTCATTGGTCAGGTTGAAGTGACAGGCATTCACATTGATTAGCAGCCTGTCCACTACTTGAGGCCAGTGTGAGCCTAGAACAAAGCACTTGTGGAATGTGCTCAAGAAATACTTGTTAAATGATAGTGAAGTACTTCTCAGAGGAGAGAAAAGTGAGAATTGCCAGAAAGTACTTGGAAAAAAATAGGATGTGGGTGGGGCCTGAAGGAAGATGTGGGTGGGGCCTGAAGGAGGATGTGGGTGGGACCTGAAGGAAAGATGTGGGTGGGACCTGAAGAGAAGATGTTGGTGGGGCCTGAAAGGAAGATTTGATGAGATGGAAGTCAGAAAAACAACAACCAAAAGAAATGGCTCGTTTCTCTAAGAGAGTCCAATTCTCCAGGCCACACTGTATCTTCCTAGAGCATTTTGTCCCAACCTTTCCGTCTTTAGTTTAATTCTCTGTTTTAGGGGGATTTCTCTAGAGGACTTCCCACTGGCTCACTGATATTTTCTCCGTTTGTATGCTTTAGTAACACGTTCTCATCTCTCTTCACACTTGTCTGTACTGTAGCTAGCCAATGGGGGGGGGGGCTGCTCTAGACAGAAGTGACTGAAGTGGGTAGAAAGATTTTAGTTATATGACTGTCAAGCGAATGAAAACAGGTATCAATACATGTTCACAGGCTCATTGAACAAAGCCAGAAGCGCTTCTGCATACAGAAAGCTGTTGCCCATAGCCAGGTGCCCATCCCATGAGTCATACTGCAGCTACTTTGAGAGACTGTTTACATGAGCTTTCTAGAACATTTAATAATTCTGCTTTCACATTAAAGTTCTCTATGGGGGTGCTGTGATTTCACCAGCACTCATGCTTAGGGAGACACTAGAGGTCAGTGGTTCTCAGTCTGTGAGCCACAACACTCTGGGGGTCATATATCAAATGTCCTACATATCAGAGATTTATATCACAACCTATAACCATGGCAACATTTCAGTTATGAAGTCACAATGAAGTAATTTTGTGGTTCGGGGTCTCCACAACATGAGGAACCCTGTTATACGGTAGCAGCGCTAGGAAGATTGAGAACACTGCTATAGATGATTTTTTTTTTAATTGAAAATGAAACAGTAAAGAAAAGATCATTGATTCGTAGACACAAACCCTTTGTCTCGTAGGAGCAATTAAAAACACAGTGCTAGTTACAAGCTACTGTGAGGGCTTGCCTCCCTGTTTAAACTCTCATGGCAGTCTCCATTGTACAGATAACGATGACACGGCAGCTTCTACTTAAGGGTATACAGTCAAAGCCTACAGAGCTAAGGCTAACACTCTGGGGGGCGAGCATTCAGGGTCCCTCATCAGGGCCATCACAGGGCTTGGTGAGACAGTGCTTACCTGGTAAGAACAAACATCTGGCTTTGACCCCTAGCATCACAAACAAACAGTGTGCTTCTTCTATTAGAGCCCCCCACCAAGGCCACTATGTTAAACATACGCCCTGTCACCACCTCTGTCCCAATCGATTTTACAGAGGAGTAAACTAACACTCCAAAACGTTAGATAACCAAAGTTAGTGGAAGAGTGGGTTCTTGAATCCAGGATACCCACACTTTAGTTCTGAGATTCGTTCTCACCCCACCTCTGCACAAACTTTCTTATTCGATCTGAATGTTTGGTGGGGTTAAATTGGCCCTGAATTCCTGGGCATATATATCATCTACGTGCATGGTTCTGGGCCTCAGTTAACAGTCTGCTGCTATTGCTGTTTTAAGTTCTTGAGTAATTCCTGAGCAGGAATCCCACGTTTTTATTTTGCACAGAGACTCACAAATTTGTAAGGGATTCTGTATCACATCTCTGGTTCCCATGGTACCAAAAGGGCCCATGAACAGTGAACAGTGCCAGGTTCACATCGAAGCCCCGTTCCAGCCTTGACTTATAAGTTTAGAAAATTCACATAACTTCATGGAGTTTTGGTTTATTCATCCGTGAGAAAATGATGGAGAAAGTAATAAGAAATACTTATCTCCTGTTTTTCTTTAAAGCTCTGAAGTGACTCTTTGTCCACTGACTTGGGCAGGCTGGCTATCACACAGCAGAACACAATGTGAACCATCCCCAGCTCCAGGGGCCCTGCTTGTTATCAGGCAAAGGAAAAACTCCCTGAGCGTGGTCAAGCATGGAGTATTATTTTAGAGCTTCGGCGCCAAGAAATTTTTAATGTGGAGCCAGGTTTTCAAAAATCTACAGTCTTCTAAATCAATACTTCCTGAAATGTCATCTCAAACAACCAGCGGTGCTAATACCATGGTAGGCTAGCTAGGATGCAATTTAAGATTTAACAAGGCTTCTAGGTGATTCAAAGTCACATTCAAATTTGAGAGCTGTTGTTATGGAAAGAAGACATTACCAAGCAGGGAAGGTAATTTAATTACAAAATCTGTTTTGCAAAAACAAAATTTCTCCTATAAAAGTATAGCCATCCCATAGCCCCAAATTGGGTTATAAAAATACTTAATGATCTTACACAGTTACAATAAATATCCCTCCTCTGAATCTGTGAGGCTCCCAGACACCCGGCTGTTTCTTCAGCTTTATGCCCACTGTAACTTTCCTAGGAAGAACAGTAGAGATTATTTTTAAATGAAGCCTCTTATGAAATCAACTGCTTCTTGACAAAATTTCCATGGTTAAAAGCTGAGTCATAATGGGATGATGTTCTGAGACATGCTCTGTTATCCTGCCTTCTCTAAGTGAATCTTAATCAGAGGATTTCTGTAACACACTGTTTTCTGAGCTTTGACCTTCAAAAGAGCATAACTCACCGAGCCCCAACAAGATTTCCCGGCATGTCCTTGCCATTAGACAAGAGAAACGATACAAACAACAAGTGTTCATTAATCCCAACAAAGTGAACCCAAAGCCGTGTTCGGTGTCTCTCCCGGGAGTACATGTGGGCTGGTAGAGCATCTCCAGGGGTCAAACACCATCTCAGGAACTCTGACGTACTAGGGTGGGAACATGGCAAGGCGGGATGCCCCAGAGTCTCTTTCAGGCCCGTCCCTCTCTCCCCAGGGCTCATATAAAGAATTCATTATCAGGTAGCCTAGCTCACCTTTACCATGAGAATAGCCATGTTTTCATTTATAATTTATCCAGTCCCCCTGAGGAAGATGAAGTTTGTTTTTTACATTTAGAAGACAGAACTAGGGATTTGGACAATGTGTTTTATGCCAGGATATAAATATTCTTTTCTTCCTACTGTTTGATTGTTCGCTCATGGAGGCAATGTCTTTTATATCCAAGACCGGCCTCTAATTCTCTGTGCGGCACCAGATAACCTTGAACTCTGGACCCTCCTCTACCCACCTCCTTAGTTCTACAAGCATGATGCACCACCATGGTGGTTGGGTGCTGCAGTACTAGTGATCAGACCTGGGTTTTTGTGCTGGGTAGGCAAGCATTCTCCCAAAGCGAACCTCATCATCAGTCCCCAAAATGTAAACATCCCCCCTGCTGGTCTTTGTGTGAGCTGCCATCTAGAATACTATTGGAAAGTAATAGGAAACTGTCCTTATGAGGAAGGAAGGGTACTGAGATAGCCAAATTGGTGAAGTAATGTCCACACTGACATACTTCCTGGAGGAAGAGGAGAAAGCAATCAGCTTTTCAAGGTCAGTCATGCTCAGGAGAGTGAAGCGCAAGTCACGTAGGCCTCACGGGAAGGCAACAGGGATCGTGGGTGCTTAGGAGAGACTACGGAGATGAAGCTGACCTAAGGCCCTCTGTCTACAGAAAGAGGGCGGTGCTCTGGACACACACAGGCAAGCATAGACAAGGAGGGCCAAGGGAATCAAGGGGCTCTGCCACCAGACTCAGGTGAAAGAATGTCAGGAGAGCGAACTATGGGAGCGGTAGAGGCCCTGGAGCCAGTGTGTGTGGTACACATGGAACGCCAAGCCTTTGGCTTCTGCCCTCCAACACTGTTGGTGAGATAGTGGTGATGCACCACAATGCAGGCTCCATTCTGGTCCCCTTGTAAATTGTTCCCATTTTGGTCCTGATAAATCAAGCTGAGGTGAATATTCTTTTACTGGTCTTCAGTGGGCAACGGACACATTTTTCTTGAGTCTCTGTGTGCCGTGAGATTACAAATTCATAACATTGGATTTTCGACTCAATTATCAGCCATCACAAGGCTCAGATAAAAACAGGGTCCCAACTGCACCTTACCATGAGACACCTGACTTCACATTAGACCAAGTGTAGGGCCGGATAGAGCTCCTCCCATCCAGCCTGCTCTTCCTGGTCACACATTAAACAAACCTCACTGTTATTACAATCGACAGGGTTCGTGGTGGTATGTAAAAAAATAATCAGGAAGGGTAGGAGCTGGTGGGGATTGGGTGGGTGGGGCGCACACCTTCTCATTGCACACAGGTCTCTCTGTTCCTGCCCTGGCAAATGTCTGTTTTGGAAACCTGATCCCAGAACAGTGAAAATAAAAGGCCCTTTGGGCATAACAGAGCGCCTCAGCTATCTGCTGGAGCAGGGCTTCCTGCTGGAAAGCGCACCCTAGGAAGAGGTTGCTCCACCCAGCCTGGGGTCAAGTGACCTTTCAGCCCAAGCACCCGCTACAGGCAGAGGACCAGGCACTCCCTTGGGACTCTAGAGATCAGAGGCTCAGTGTTGGCGCTCTAGTTTGTGCCTGCGGAGTTGGCATTCTGCTCTTACTGTCTATCCCCCACTCAACCCCATCTCTTTTCAGGGGTGAGTTTCCTTGCAGCTTTGCCTCCCTCCATAGGACACAGGGTGCCTCCCCTGTACCCCACCCAGGCCTCCTTTCCCTTGAAGCTTTGGGGTCATGTGCTTAGCTTGCCCAGGGTGGAGCCACATAAACTGGGAAGTGTTTAGTTAGCTAGCTGGTGCACAGGCACCCTGGCATCTTGAAGGCAAATTCAACAGAGTCTCTTCCCTGGAAATTCCTAGGTGGAATAGGAACGGCTCTCATCTTCTAGCAATAGCAGTGAGCTCCCGGGGGCTGTTCTGATGGCTCATTTGTTGTGTGGTTAACTCCTCTAGGCTGATATCTAATACGATATATATTTGTGAAAAGCTTTGAGATCACAAAGTATCTATTGTGGAAAGAAAGTCCATTCATTCACGGGAAGCGGGGGTCTTCATCTTGTCTAGCCTGAACCTTCCCCAGGTACATTCTCCACCAGGGAATTTTATCTGGAAAAAGAAGTCAAAGCTTCCCTTTGAATATTTTTCTTCACTGATCCTGTCCAAGGACATGTGGCCATTACCCTGCTAGGGACCAGTGTTGACCTTGCACCTATTGTTGAGCTGCCAATAGGCTTCAGTGCTTCACTTCTGACCACTGTCTGCCCTTACCACCCCGGATACTCCACCAATACCCATTATGTGAGACATCACCAGCTTAGCAGCAGAGTGTCCAGGACCCTGTTAAACACAGGCACTTTCTCCCTTCCGAAAGTCTATCCCACCTGGCATTAGGTAATCAACGCTAGATATAACACATGCAATAGGAAATCAATAATTTAAAACACATAAGCAGCAGCAGAACCAAATATCCAAGTAAAATAAAATACCACATTCATTAACTAGCAGCCTTATTCCATATACCTCCATATAAAACTTTAACTCTGGGTTCTGCATACCACAGAAAACACATTGCCTTTGTCTTTCTGGGCTGGCTTATTCATTTATTACAATAATTTCCAGTTGTATCTGATTTCCTACAAATGTCATGATTTCATTTTCTTTAACTGTCTCATAAAAAAAGGTATGTGTACCATACTTTCTTTATCTGTTCATTTCTGGGTAGTCTTCTCTTGATGGTCCATGTCTTGGCTATTGCGATCAGTACAGCTACAAACATAGATATCTCTGTGGCGTATTCACCTGGAATCCTTCTTTTATGTACTCAGACTGGTGGAGCTGGGTCCTATGGTAATTCTGTTCTCAGTTTTTGAGGAACCTCCACACTGACTTCCACACTGGCTGCATACATTTACATCCTACTAGCAGTGGGGGGAGGGGACTTCCCTTCCCCCACCTGTGTTTGCTGTCATCTATTTTCTCTGCTTGTTTTTATTTTTTGTACATTGGCATTTTGCTTGCATTTATGTATATATGAGTTGCCAGATCCCCTGGAACTGGAGTTAAAGACAGCTCTGAGCTGCCATGTAAGTGCTGGGATTTGAACCCAGGTCCTCTAAGCCATTTCTCGAGCCGTCTCCTAACCCCCGTCATCTATTTTCTTACTGATGGTCATTCTGACTGGGATGAAATGAAAACCTCAAAGCAGTTTCAATTTGTGTTTCCAAGCTAGATAAGGATATTGGACACTTTTTCAAGTAATTCTTAGCTATTTGTGTTTCTTCTTTTGAAAACTGTCTCGTCAGTTCATTGGTACATTTATTGACTGAATTATTTGGTGTTTGGGTGCACACTTCTGTAATTCTTTATGTATCCAATACCAATCCCATCTGATGTACAGTCAGCAAAGATCTCTGTTTTGTACAACCATTTTGGTTTTAAGCTTGGTTCTACCTCTGGTTTATACTAATAGCCAAACCCACCCTCAATGGAAAAAGTTTTGCCATCTACAAATTTTTACAAAAGAATATGATTCAGGCCTGGTGACAGTCATAAGTAAAAATGTTCCCAAACTACTTAAAACAAGGCTGTCACCATTAGAGTAAGAGAATGTCTCGCACAGTGAGGGATGTTTGCATCACGCATGTAAGTATCATGAGGAATGTTCAACACTGCTGTCTGTCAGTTAATGTGTGAAAATAGTACTATCCTACAATGAACATTGAAATATTTTCAAACTACCTAAAGCAGGGAGTGTAAGCTGGGGTTGGGGGGGGAAGTGGCTGCAGGAGCTCAATGAATATTGTGTCATTCTTTGCATTTCTGTATATTCTTAAAATACTTCAGAAAGAAGGCTCAAGATCTCTGGCCACGTGGCTCGGGGGTATATTCATTCCTAGTATGTTCAAAATTCCAAATTCAACCCCCCAGTACAACAACAACAAAAAAAGATGATGTTCAAGAAAACAAAACTGTGCCCCACGGGCGTCAACCTCATCTGTGCTCTCCAGGATCTCTCCTGGAAAATGGAGCAGTAGAAGTCAAAACCTGCAGAACCCAGGAAGGGTGTGTATGTGCCTGTGCGTGTATGTGTGCTTATGCATGTGTGTGTATGTGTGTGTGTGAGTGTGTGTGTCTGCATGTGTGTATGCCTGTGCGTGTGTGTGTGCCTGCATGTGGGTGAGTGTGTGTGTCTGCACGTGTGTGCCTGTGCGTGTGTGTGTGTGCCTGCATGTGGGTGTGTCTGTGCGCGTGTATGTGTATGCCTGTGCGTGTGTCTGCATGTGTGTATGCCTGTGCATGTGTGTGTGCCTGTGCGTGTGTGTCTGCATGTGTATGTGTCTGCATATGTGTGTATCTGTGTGTGTGTACCTGTATGTGTGTGTTTGCCTGTGCGTGTGGGGGGGGTGTCTGTGTGTGTGAGTTTGTGTGTGTATGTGTGTGCATGTGTGCGTGTGTGCCTGTGTGTGTGAGTGTCTGCATATGTGTGTGTCTGTGCATGTGTGTGTGTCTGTGTATGTGTCTGTGTGTGTATGTCTGTGTGTGTGTCTGTGTGTGTGTGTGTGTGCCTGTGTGTGTGTCTGTGTGTGTGTGCCTGTACGTGTGTGTATGCCTGTGTGTGTGTGTGTGCGTGTGTGTATCTGTGTGCATGTGTGCATGTGGGTATGTGGGTGTGGGTGTCTGCGTATGTGTGTGTCTATGCGTGTGTGTGCATGTGTGTGTGCATGTGTGTGCGTGTGTCTGTGTGTGCGTCTGTGTGTGCATCTGTGTCTGTGTGTATGTTTGTGTGTCTGTGTGTGTGTCTGTGTGTGTGTCTGTGTCTGTGTGTCTGTGTGTGTCTATGTGTGTGTGTGTCTGTCTCTGTGTGTCTGTGTATGTGTCTGTGTCTGTGTGTCTGTGTGTGTGTGTGTCTATGTCTGTGTCTGTGTGTATGTGTGTCCATGTATGTGTCTGTGTATGTCTATGTCTGTATGTTTGTGTCTCTGTCTCTGTGTGTGTACGTGTGAGGCATGTTGTGGAGAACAAAGGTTGACTGCAGTGTCTTCCTTGATTATTCTTTACCTTAACTTTTACTATTTATTTATGTATTTATATATTTATTTGACACAAACTATCTCATTGAACCTAGAGCTCACCAGTTTGGCTAACCAGGTTGGCCACCTATGTCCACCTCTCTAGCTCTGGGATTATAGGCATGTGCCACTGCACTGGCTTCTTACATGGATTCAAAGGATTCAAATTAGGTCTTCCTGTTTGTGCATCAAATACCCAGTTTACCCATCTTTCCAGTCCCTAGTGCCTTATTTTTCTGTATCTCAGTTCCCTGCCCATGAGATGCAGAGTCCCTCTTTCTCTGTCTGTGTGTGTGTGTTTGTCCCTCTGTCTGTCTGTCTGTCTGCCTCTCTCTCTCTCTCTCTCTCTCTCTCTCTCTCTCTCTCTCTCTTTCTCTCTCTCTCTCTCTCTCTCTCTCTCTCTCACACACACACACACACACACACCTCAGTACCTATATAGAATTTTGAGTTCCTGGAGAGACATGCACTTTGACTGTGACCAGAGGCTCTGGGCACACAGTGCTGTGTGAAGGATGGCTTAGGTGACTCGGGATTCCCAGAATTCCTAAGGTTGCAGTAACAACCTTATGCCTCTTTCTCTAAGCCAGCTGAGAAAAGAAGCTGAAACACAAAGCTCTGCTTCCACACTGCAGGCCTTCAGCCTACTGTTTACTCTTCCACACAAAGCCCTTGTTTATGTGACCGATGGCAGTTCACCCTTGCCTCTCTCTCCCTCCCTCGCCCTCTGCATTTGTTCCCTCTGGTGCTTTGTCCTCTCCACTTTTTCTCTTCTCCCACCTTCTCTCTACTTCACACCAGTCTTCCTGAATTAACTCAGGGGCCAGGAAAAAAAAAGCAAACAGAATGTAAGATGCTAAAAGATGGTTCTGTCCACCCAGGCTGCCCATCACAACAGGAGCATTTGAAATGTATATTGGCAAGGATTAACAAGCCTTTGAAGCTGTAGGGGATGCCACAGCAAACATGAAAAGACCCATTAGCATAGCTGTGGCAGGTATGTATGATACATGCTCCTTCTGGGCCTAGCACTCCCAAAGAACACATAGACTTAACTCTTACTGAATATTTACTGCAGTTAATAATGTGTCGTCAGTCAGCTTGGGAAGGGGAGTGTGAAGAATTGGGTGTGCAAAAGACCTTACCCACAGAGAAGGCTGGTTCTGTCCCTTGCAGAGCCAAGCATGCCACCTAATGTCCCACTGCCTCTGTTTGTCCTGTAAAATGAAGTCATTGGATACATTGTTCACCTATAGAGTAATCTCTGGCTCCGTTATCTGTGATGTTAGAGCCATTACGTCATGACCCATAACAGGAGCCTACCTGACTCTCACATGCCTGCTCTGGGACAGAGGAAAGTGTGCCAGAACAAATGTCACCCAGTAACTGAGTCACAGTGACCCTGTAGGGGCAGGGACGTGGAAGCAAGGGAAATCGAGAAGTGGTGGGTTCAGTGGGTAAAAGAACCACCTGTAAACTGGATCAGAGGAGAAGGGGGGAGGGGAGGGAGAGAGAGGGAGAGGAAGGAGAGGATGAATGTGGCAGGAGTAAGGGGCAAGGCTGGGCACCTCTGCCTGGATGTCCAGGAGAAATGAGCAATGATGAAAAACTAAGCCAGAGAGATGTGCTGCTGGGCCCACCTGGTCACGTGCAATCCTCAGCTCCCAGGCATGCTCCAAACAGGCTTTCTCTAAGCATACACACACTGGCCCTTTTAGAGGAAGTTTGAATGGGGGTCTGGTTCCACACTGAGACTACCTCCACCCTGCACCCCCCAGACAATAAAGACTCCCCCACCCCACCCCACCCCTACCCGCAAAGATCAGGCTGCTATTTGAGCCCAAATATCTACATCTGCAAACGATTAACTCCAGGCTTTATTACCAATTAGGACCATAAATCTCTGCTTACTTTGGCTCCTGCAAAGTTGATTTCACTGACTGGTGGGGGGCTGGAAGGGACAGGGAGAAAGTCATTTGAGACAAGAGGGGAGAGATCCAGGCTTAAAGAGACATGCTTCAGATTCAAGATGGAGCACAAGTTTCAGGGACCAGACCAGGAAAGCTGGCTAGATTTTCCTTCAGAGCAAACAACTGAGCATATGGACAGGGTCAGCAGAGATAAAGGGGCTGACGCTGCTGTCAAGAGATGCTGGGCTTCAGTGTCCACACCATGGCCTCATTTTACCCCCAGGTTGTCCACTAATCACAATGACGCTCGGGGACAGGGGTTGGTTTTGTTTGAGTTTTCTTTTGGGTGTTATTCTCCGTGAGTGTTAAGTATGCTGAATGTGCGTATGATATGTGCACACATGCTTTCAAGTGTTCAGACCTCTTAAAGAACATTCAGAGATTAGCAGAGTACATCCAGTGTCCTGCTCCATCACCCTCTACCTTATTCACATGAGACAGGGTCTCTGGCTGAATCGTAAGCAGAAAACTCCAGCAGTCCTCCCATTCCTGCGTCTGTCACCCATTTTCACCATTACAGACACATGCATGGCCACTCCAGCTGTGTTTGTGTACGTGTGTGTGTGTGTGTGTGTGTGTGTGTGTGTGTGTGTGTGTGCTGAGATGAAAACTTGGGTCTTCATGCTTGTGTAGCAGGTACTCTTGCCCACCAAGCAAGCCCTGCTTCTCACAGTTTCTAGACTAGAAGGTTTACAAGGTAAAATAAACCATGGGTCCAAGGTTATGTCTGTTAGAATGACAAGAGACTGGATTTAAACCCAGATCCCACATTCTTATAATAGGTTCCCTAAACCTTGCCTTTACAAACTCTGAATTTCAAGGGATTTTTCTAATTGAAAAAGGGGGCTAATATGCTTTTCAAAAATATCAAGAAGAAATATCAGACATGTGAACAATGTGTTTTACCAGCAGGATGAGTTTCTTTTTGAAGAAAAGAATGAAGTCAATGCAAAGACAGTACACCAGTCTTGTGTTCATCGGGAATTCTGGTTCATTCATTTAACAGACATTAAGGACCAGTTTTTGACCAACACTATACCCTAGAAGCGCCCAGTGCAGATAATCATGACCGATGTCATACGGACCATAATAGTGGCTCATACCATTAGGCAGTCTGGAAGTCCACATTCGGGGTCAAGGACAGGTCAGTCCATTGGCGAGTGTGAAGCACCAAGATAAATCAGAACACTGTGTGTCTATTACTAAGAGGTGGAACAGGTGCCAGGCAGGGCCTTCCATGGAGGCAGGGGATAACAAAATGTTCTGAGAAGGTTCAGACCTTAGGGTGGCTTGGGCAGAAGCATTCCATGCAGCAAAGGCAAACCCATGACCAGAATTAAGTATCTACTCCAGGAAGAGCAGTGTTGTCCTTTCCATGAAGAAAGTGATCTGGAGTCAGCCTGCCACCAGGTTATTGGCTGGGCACCCCCGGGCATTGATGTCATATCTAAAGCTCAGCGTTGGTCTCTGCTGTTGGCAGATATGGCACTCAGCAGCAGCTGTGGTCAGGTTAGCGTTGGTGAGTGGGAGTCCATGCTGGTGAGCCCATGCATAACCTCTGTCTCGACCACCACCACTTTGTTCACAGGCCCACTGAGCAATGACAGGGACGACTAGGGAAAGAGGCTGACCGTCCACAGAGCAGGTCATCCTATCCTGATTATTGAACTCCTCCTCAGCTGAAGTCACGTTCTGATGAGCATTTTGCAAGGGATGGAAGGGTCTTTATGTCCTTCACCCATTTGCAGAGCTCTACCCACACACTCCCCCACATTGTCTTTCTCACCAGTTTTCCAACCACGCTCTTTTGGAATCTCTGACCAGCCAATCCATCAGCTACATCCCACCCCATTTTCTCTAATAAAGCCACACCTCCTAATATTTTCAGATAGCACCATTCCCTGGTGATTGAGCATTCAAATGTATTAGTTTATGGGGACCATTGTCGTTCTGACTCCCATAGGACTGTATCTCAGACCTGTAAGTACAAACCAGGGCAGAGGATGCAGATCCCTGGTCTATAGCTCTGTGAGAGTAATGATGGGGGGGTGGGGTGATGGGAGGAAGGTGAGGGCTAAGGTGACTGAAAGGGCTAGATCCTGTCTAAAGGGGCAGCTATCTTTCACCTTCAACTAAAACCTGACCACCGCCACCACACACACACACACACACACACACAGAGAGAGAGAGAGAGAGAGAGAGAGAGAGAGAGAGAGAGAGAGAGAGAGACCCCCAAGAGTTCGAGCACACTGCCTCGGAACCCTTAGCAGAAACTGTAAGTATGGGCTGCCGTACACTTCTTCTCTTCAAGTTACTCTGGCAGTGTTGTTGATTGGTTTTCCTTTTCTGAAACAGGTTCTTACCACTCTGGCCTTGAACTCTGGTCCTCTGCCCTCAGCCTCTTCAGTGCTAGAATTACAGATATGCCCCACCACGCTCTGAGATCTGCCAGTTTTGTGGCTGAGCTTGGCCGTGGAGGCTGGGCCGGTTGGTGGACGGCCTGTTGGTGGGCGGCCCATGTTTGTACCCGTGTATGCGGAAGCCAGAGGTCAACCTCAGGTGTCTTTCTTCTGGAGTCGTTGCACCTTAGATTTGAGACTGGGATCAGAGTCCCGTCACTTTAGCCTGGACGGCTGGCCAGTGGGCCCCAGGGATCTGCGCGATCCTTCCTCCCTAGAGCTCTGATTATTAGCTGGGACCGCCATAAGGGGCTTTTAATGTGGACTCTGGGACTAGAAGGGGCATTAACCGCGTCATTCCAAAACACACGGTAGATCTAAGAATGTACATCACCCCAGCCCTAGTCACGTGTGATCTCCCCAGGGGCCCAGGACCCTAAAACAACTGCTTATTCATTGTGCTTTAACACCCCATCCCACCTCCCAACAGGTATGCTCATTTATTTCGGGTACGGCATCTGGAACAGCACCTTGGAAATCAGCGCCCGAGAGCAGGCCCTGCACCAAAGCACGTACCAGCGCTACGATGTGGATGACCCCTTTTCTGTGGAGGAGGGGTTCTCCTACGCCACCGAGGGCGAGAGCCAGGAGGACTGGGGTGGGCCAGCGGAGGACAAAGGCTTCTATTACCAGCAGATGTCAGATGCGAAGGCAAACAGCCGGACGAGTAGCAAAGCGAAAGGCAAAAGCAAACACAAACAGAACTCGGAGGCCCTGATTGCAAATGATGAGTTAGACTGCTCTCCGGAGTAAGGCTAAACCGCTCGCTAGCTCGCTAGCTCGCTCGCTCGCGCGCGGGAGCCTAGAGAGGGTGGTTTATTAGTAAATCAGCTGTGTGCCAGAAGGTGGAAACTTCTTCCAACTCTCATTTCACAAACCCAGCCTTCCCTAAGGTCCATCCCCAGGCATAACCTGTCATTTGCTATTTTTGCTGTTCAGGGGAGTTCCGTTGAAGGATTTTACCCAGGGCCCTTAACTAGCCAGCCCTCTTGTTAAACAAACAAACAAAAAATCAAAATCAAAAGACTACATGAAATTCTATGTTAGTGAGATGCCCAGCCGATGGCAGCAAATGTCTGCTTTGCAGGAATGGATCTTTGTGCTTCTTACTAAGACGGAGGACACTTCCTCCGTCCCAGCTGAGAACACAGCCCGGGGATGGAGCCCCAGAGGTGGCTGCGGTGCAAGGCAGCTGTCAGCCCACCCAGAGCAGCGCTGTGAGCTACTCCCCCAGGTCACTAGGTCAGGCTGCTTCAGGACTTTCTGTTAGCAACACTGTGTCCTTCTATCTCAGCTCCCCTACACTAACCGTGGAGGAGACCCAGCCTTCTCCTTACTCACCAAAGTTCTTACAGTTTCCAGACTATAAATTTAGGATCCAGAAAGGATACAGGACTCTGAGAACACATCCCTCATAAAGCACCCATGCAGACACAAGAGTGTAATAAGACGCACTATCAGAGCTCAAGAAAAAAGATAAAGGCTTAGATAGCAATCTCTTGCAGAGGTCAGAAAGGCATTGGCAGACACGATCTGTCTGTCATGCATTCCTTTATACCAGACTTTAAGTTCCTGCCTCTATGGTAAAAGGGCAGAGGTGGGGTGTGACGCCATGCCTCTGATATGCCTGGGATAAGTAGGCTATTTGTTTTACAATCTGATAAAAAGTCTTTGCAAGAAGAAGTAACTCAGCCACTGAGATCACGTTGCAAATCCTACTTCATATTTCTAAAATTATAAAATCTGCAGGGCTTTTTTTCCAACCTAGGCAGCCACTTGGCTGGTTGCTGCTGTGTTGAAAACGGAGGTGTGGAAGGCCAGGGGCTTAGGTCATTCAGCTCAGAGAGATCACATTCCCACATGGACCTCACTATTCTGAAGAGCTCGCTTTTAGAGTATTTTTCTTGTTCTTTCCCAAAGTACTTTCACAGAGCCCCCAGGGAAATGCTACCTGAAAACATTTAAGTGTGGGCCACCGAAAGGATGCTTAAAAGGATTTCCCCAAAACAGGATAGATGAATTTGCAACAGGAAGAGCCTGTGAGTCATGTCCCCCTGACAGTCATGGATCCTGTGGCTTCAACGGCAGGTGTACCTGTATGCGAAGACAACTTTCCTCACAGTAAGATTTTTGTGAGAATTTTCTGGAAGTGGGGCAAAGAGCAAATCCCCTCTTTATCATCTGCCAAAACCTGAAGCTCACGCTTTCTTGGCATGTACTAGAGTTACTGAGAGAAGGTGCACTTACTGTTAAGCTAACTCACTGAAATACACCAATGGCTAAGTGGCAGGCATAAGGAGACCTGTAACTTCCTCCCTTGGAGCTTACACTACAGGAAGGTGCAGCTTTGGAGCCCCACGACCAATGCAAGAGGCTTCAACATAACAGAAAATTATCAGTTGAAACTATTTTTTAAAAGACAATGCTTTTAGATAAATTGCATACCATGCCCCTAGTGTATGCCATTGCACTCAAATAACTGCAGTTTTTATATCACTTCATATTAATTACATAGAACCCAGTATTCATTGTATCATTTTTTTATGTAATGTCTGGCAAAACTGTGTTTCCTCTTGCCTACATTTAACCATCATGATCTACTGCCTGGCCTGCAACAAATCACCCTGGAGAATTCACTGTCAAATAATGATGTCATGTTTGGTAATACTAAGTTTTAAACTGGTTTAGGAGCAAGAAATCTGCCTAGTTAAATAGCGTCTGTTAAGCTGGAGCCGCATCTAGATAGACTGTGTAACCTTCTCTCCTTTAGGTATGTTTAGAAGAAATATGGATACAAAGTGACAGATCATGTAAGTAGAAAGTTTCCTTTTACTGATGGTGTTGAGGTATAAAAGTAGCAATAGTCTGGCGACAGCTGAGTGCACCCTCTATAGCATAAGAAGAAAGAGCAGGGGCTATATTAGTTAATGCCATTGGTGTTGATTCTGTGCAGAGCCAAGGAATGATTCTCATTTCATAAGCCATTTGTCTCGGTTAGTAGCTTTGGATGTTTTTGCTCTCTTCATTTTTCTAACATTGTCAGGGTTATCTCCTTAGCTATCTTGGTTTTTAAAAAATATGCTTTGGAAAGTTTTCTCAGGTACATAGCAAGGTTCTCAGCTCTTATCGAAGAGTCCCAGGTTTCACAAGACAGTTTTCAAATACCATCAACCACAGAAATGACAATATTAGCATTTTCCTAACATATCTGATCACTGTATTTGTGAGGCTTCATTAAAAGAAGGATTACTTTATAAATATTTATCGTAGGAGATCTCTTCTAGTGGGTTTCAGTGTGTGTAAAGCCAATAATTTAGTATCTTTGTATTCTATTTATTTACCAATACTCTGCATCATTTCAGAAAGATTGGAGGCAGCTATTAAAATGCACATGCTCCAAAACAAAAGGTGAGAACACAACTGAAACAGAAGAGAGGGTAACGCGAAGCCAGAAGTGTGTGTAGTGCACAAGTGCAGAACTCTCAAGGGCTTGGCTACACTTTCCAGAGAAGGGCATCTTAGAAAATAAGAGACTTGTCAGTAATGACAACCAGCACTGCTACATGATTAAAAATAAGCCTTTCCAGCCAGGCTGTGGTGGCATACGCCTTTAATCCCAGCACTTGGGAGGCAGAGGCAGGCGGATTTCTGAGTTCGAGGCCAGCCTGGTCTAGAGTGAGTTCCAGGACAGCTAGAGCTACACAGAGAAACCCTGTCTCAAAAAACCAAAAATAAATAAATAAATAAATAAAAGCCTTTCCCCCATGAAGGTTGGGTATTAAAATAGCACAGACCACTAACGTCCACAGATAAGCTTCAAGCCTAAATTGCACTAGCTACATGTGCCTGCTGGATAGTGGCTATCAAGAAATAGCTGGAGAGCGTTGGCTCACATCTTTAACCCCAGTGCTCAGAGGCAGAGGCAGGCAGATCTCTGAGTTCGAGGCTAACCATATCCACAGAGTTCTGAGATGGGCAGGGTTACACAGAGAAATTCTGTCTTGGAAGAAAAAAAAGAAAAAAGAAATGTCTTATGATCAGTTGCATGGGAAAACTGAGTGAATGAATGAAATAGAGGGGAATCAGCTACTCTGCAGTTATTCACAGCGTACCTACTGTGTGCTCTGGTGTATCCTGATGCCATAATATGTAAAGGGTTAGCTCCTAAGAATGAGATCTGTGGCTGGCCAGACAGCTCACGGGGGTCAAAGGTGTGCCTAACCTAGTTCTACTTTGATTCTTGGAACCTGCACGAATATGAAAGGAAAGAGCTGACTCCACATCATTATTCTCTGATGTGGGTGTTCTGGAACACATGCACACACACAAACACACCGTGCATGCATATGCCTAATCAAAAACAAAATTCTTTGAAGAAATTGAATATATTTAAAGTAGTATCAAAGGTGGCAGGTGAGATGAAGATGCTAGTAGGCTATTCAGGTTTAAATGTGTGAAAAAACCTCCACAAATTGGAAATAGCAAGGAATAAGGTATACACATGCAGCCTGTGGAAGCAGCAGAGTCATCCTGACGTAGAACTGGAAGACAAAGCCTAAGGCAGACTGTGAGTGAGCGCTGTCCTCTGCGTGGTGTGTTCTCGGCCTTCCTCAAGACAAGTAGCTAGTTTGACTGGAGCTGTAATTTATATGTGATTCCCATGTGACACAGTAAAACTAAGACTGCAACGGCAAGGCCACAGGTTCTCCGAGGGCAGAGAGTGCTTGGGCAGGGAGTCAGGCAAGGATGGACTTGAGAAAAACTGGGCGGTGGCATCACTGCCCTGACAAGGAGCGGACAGTCAGATATACTGAGTTCCTTAAACGGGCTAATGAAACAAACCACAGACTCAAAGGGACATACTGCTCTCCCTTCTTTATGAGATCCCATGTTTACCTTAAGAAACATAGAGTCTTCTAGCCTGCAAACCCACAACAAAGTTTTTAGCCAGGCGTTTCTTTCAAAGGCTGGATCTAACAACTTCTTATGTGACATGATCGGAACAGTAAGATCTCTGCTCCTGGCTTGACTCAAGTTGAGCACTAGACTGCTTTAAAGTAGAGGGAGACGTTGGATGTTGGAGTTGTGCATAGAATCTGGGCCTGCCTCTTAGTAAGGGCAGTCATGTGCCTCTGTGCTGGTCATAGCTAAGATTCAGTCACTTGAATAAGACCAAGAGAAATAAGACCAAGAGAAAATAAGACCAAGAGAAATATCTACAGTGCTGAAAGGACTTCGGGAACTTGACGCCCTTTAAATCACTCTCATTGGAAAGCACATTACCAGAGACTCCCTCTTCTAAATATACAGAGTCATAAATAGAATTTCCATCTGTCTGAGTATCCACCCGAGAGACGAGGGGAAACCAGCGTCCCGTTTGCCACTGGGTTTTTACCAGGAGCCTGGGGAATCCCTGAGACCCAGACACAGGTTTCCTACCTTATGTCTAATGCTTGTGATATAAAGTCAAAAGTCAGGAGATAAGCTGAAGCCAGATGTTTCAGGGAGCCCCGGGGGCCGTGGTCCATTCTTAGACTCCAGTCTTCACATAGGGAGTAGGCCAGAGCTGGCTTCTATTTCCCATGGAGAGGGATAGGGAAGAAAGCTAGGAAAAGAGGTGGTGGGATTTCTCTGCACTCTCGTGCCTGTTTCAAAGAGACTTGTTAAGGCAGGGGTTTCTAACACATCTTTATGAAGCCTCCCTCTGTCAGCCCTGCTCCTGGGTACTTCTTTAATGCTGATCATTCGTTTATCTGCAGAGATGCCCTTTGTGGACCCTAAGGCCAGCGGTCGATCAGCAGTGGCCTGACCTTGGAAAAAGTTCCCAATTTCAGTTAGCATTATTTCAGGCTAGACACAGCATCCCAAGCAACAGTCTCCACACCCGCAGGACCAGAGTCAGTCTCCTCCCAGAGCTGCCTCAGAGTATATATATGTTTGAATGCTGACAGACAGACAGTAAAGGACCTCTGCCATTCTTGGTCCTACTTTACTTTCTCTAAAACGTTTGAACAAGGACCGATTCTTTTCGTTATTTTTTTAGATCCTCAAAAGCAATTTCCTTTCTGAACCACTTTCCTCACCGCCACCCCTCTCATTTCGTTTCAACAACTCACGAGTCACTCTGAAACACTTGGGCATGTACCTCTTGCCAAAATTACTTCCCTAAGAAATATAGGCCATGGAGCTGGAGAGAGAGCTCAGTAGCGAAAAGCACCCAGCACTCTTCCACAAGAGCTGCGTTTGATTCCAGCACTCACAAGTGGCCCCAACTCCAGCACCCTCTTCTGTCCTCCTCGCGTGCACATACACACAGCCACATACACATACATTTTTTTTTAAATAAAAACAATTCTTTGAATAAATATGAGATATTCTCTTTTCCTGTTTAGGGATTAAAAGCCCCCAAAGCATTTAATTTAAAGTCTACCAGACTTTAAATGATATGGCGTGTTGTATTCCGCCATATCAGCTAGAATAGTGTTAAAGCCGCTCATCAGTACTATACAATGCATGGAATCACAGCCCAAAGGAGACTTCCACAGACACCAGGCTCCTGACCACAGGTTGCTCCAACCTCTTACTCCTTAAGAACATTTAGTGCAGGTTAGATCACATAGAGAAGAAGGACGGTGTTCTGTTAGAAGCAGGAAGCAGGGGTAGCCTGGGCTTCTGTTGAGAACCCCCTCTGTGCTCTTTCTTTGTTTCTGTTTCCACTTTCCTGACATTAACCCCGGTGGTTTTAGCTAAAAGAAACTGGGTGGTGTGCATTTTGTGAGAAGCACAGACTCTGAAGGGCTGGGTTCATTCTGGGGTTGGGATGATGGTGTCCCCACCCACGGACATCCACTGGGTGTGGTTGCTGATTACTGATCATGTTCACAGTCATAAAGTTGAGACTTCACATTGGAAATCAAAAGCACCCGCTTTCCCAAGCAGAGACACTGTTAATGTTTGTAAACACACCTAAATACCTCAACTCTCTGGGCTGAGAAAGGGAGCTGCAGGCTTTTAAGAGGGCGGTTAAGGTACTCACTCCACGAAGTCACACCATCCAGACCCCGACATGCTAGAGTTTCTCACGGTGGAGAAGTAACACAACCATTCAATCTTTATCCCAAAGTTATAAATATGACCTGTAAATTTCACTCACTTGGTTCTGTTTCGTTGGGTCCTTAGAAAGTATGACTTGCATTTGCAGATGGTAATTTCTAGTGTGCTCCCTGCCACTTCTTTTTTTTTTTTTCCTGTATGAAATTGCTGTATTGTTACCGTGTGTTCGTTTTGTGGTTCCTAACTCCCATTGGTGCACCATACAATGGGGTATTGTAATGTTCCATGATGAAAGAGATAATATGCAGATGTACTATAAAGTGTGTTTTATTTTCAAATGACTGTGGCGTTGATAATATTTTGATTTATCGAAATACTAAGGGAAAGTTATAAATTTACCAAAATGTGTATATTTTAATAAATGCATAAAGCTTTATTGTGTGCCTTTACATTTAAATTTTTGGTTATTAAAAAGAAAAGTCAGAAACAAAACTGTCTTGGCTGTTAAATATTCATAGTCATGATGTGAAACTTTTACTCGGGAATCTATCTACCAGGGGAGAGAGGGGAGAAACGGGCAATTTCCCTGCTATTTCATCTCACAGTGCCATTAAGCCTGCAGCCTTAAAAGACACGGAAGGGCTCCCATTTAAAATTACTCTCATTATTATGGAACATTCATTTTCAGCATCAAAATACCCTTCAAATCACAGCTTATCGACTAGTAAATGTAAACTTGCAGAACATCAGAACCACAAAACCTTTTATGTTCACTTTTCTCCTTGGAGGACGGCACAGAATATCCGCTCCAGTGGAGTCTCCAGGAGAATCTTTCTCTGGCCATGTTCTATGTGCGGACACCACCCCAATCCCAAAGCCATAGCATCCCCGCCCCCCAGTATGATCCCCTCAGTAAGATCATTATGGAACATTCAACTCATGTTTTCCTATCCATTTGAAAACAAGTTAGGAAAACATTATCTTCCCACCATCCCAGCCCGGTCACCATGGCATAAATGGTGGCTTCATATTGTCTGTTTCGATTCCACAGAATTACACCTGATAACTATCCAGGCCTGGTGACATTTCCTATAATCTCAGCACTGGTGAGATAGAAAGCAGAAACATCAGAGTTCAGGTAGTGTTGAGCTACATTGCACGTTCAAGGCCAGCCTGAGCTTCCTGAGACCCTGTCTTGTGGGGAGAAAAGACAGGGCTAAAAAGATGGCCCAGTAAGTTCAGATCCCCACCATCCATGTCATCCATGTGCAGTCAGATGTGTCTGTATGCACCTGCAACCCCAGCATTCCTACAGCAAGAAAAGAAAGAGAAACAGGAGAATCCCTAGAAGCCCCAGAAACCCAAGGACCAGCTAGCCTGTTAGATGCAGTGGTAAACAACGAAAGACCCGTCTCAGACAAGGTGGGAAGTAAGGACAGACAGGCACCCAAGGTTGTCCTCATCATCACACATGTGCACACAAAAACTTACATGATCTCATAAGGAAGGAAGACAGCAGTGAACGTAGCATATTCTGGTTCATCAATGGTATGGCTACTCCCTGGACAGCTGACCTCTAAAGAGGACTGGCCCATCTTGTCACCTGGCCTTTGGGATGCTTATTGTCCAAGTCCACAGTCTGACACAACAGTTGTGACTTTCCTGCAAGCTGGTGCCTCTCCATTCAGAATCAAAGCCTTTGCTGGTCCACTTTAGAAGCCATGGCATGTGGTCCTGAGACCTGAGGGACCAGATGTGCCTCTTCAGGCACAGGTATGCAGCCATCCCCTCCTCCAATAACACACAGTCATTTCTGAGCTCTGCTCATGGAAGCATTGAGCCAGAGTGTAACACAGATTCTCTTTTTTTTTTTTTTCATTTATTTATTGTATATGAGTACACTGTAGCTGTCTTCAAACACACCAGAAGAGGGCATTGGATCCCATTACAGATGGTTGTGAGCCACCATGTGGCTGCTGGGAATTGAACTCAGGACCTCTGGAAGAGCAGCCAGTGCTCTCAACCACTGAACCATCCCTCCATCCCCAACACAGATTCTCTTAAAGATAATGAAAAGCTTTTCATACAACCATTACTGAAACATCTATAGGCTAGTAATGTGAGGATGTTAGATAAAAGGTAATAAACACAGCTAATTGTTCTATTAATTTTTATCTTTTAAATTTTTTGTTGTATTACATTTTACTATCTGTGTCCTTGAGATAATTTATAACTCATCTGTGTAAAGGGGCTACTAGACAGTGATGCTCCCTCCCCCCAATTCTAGGAGGGCTAGTTTTCATCACTAGCTTGCAATTAGCCATGGTGGTAGTGGTTTCACTGTGTAAATTGACAATTTTTTTTAAAAGTGGATCCTGCTTTTGGTGAGGAGTTTATTATGCACACATTTAACTGCACATCATTCCTTACGAGGTTTCTAACTAAGTATAGCACTAACCCACCCACTGCTAGGGGACATCCCTCTCCTACCATAGCAGCTACCCTGTGGGGGGAGGTTGAAAACTAGTTTCCCTTCTCCACCCTCCCTCTGTTTCTCTTCTCCTTCCCATCATACATTGAGAACAGCGGGTAGGTATGCAGTCATCCTGTAGGCTGACTAAACCTCTCTATTGCAAAGTGTCCTTTGCCTTGGAGGTTCTTAGTCTCGTAACCAGTAAAATGATTACCCAGTTTTTTTTCCCATTGAAGAAACTGCAAATCACACCATAAAGAGGTCACGGGCCAGCCTGGGATCAGAAATTACTGATATTAAAACTGACTAGATTAATACTCTCATGGATCTCACAAGTAGAAGGCAATTGAACACATGTTGCAGTGCGGATAGATTAACAGACACGTGAACTGCCATAGTTGCTAGGGAAAATAACATGACACTATCTCCAAAGTACTCTACCGGGAGTCACCATATGATCCAGCAATTTATATGGGATGTGTTATATGTATGCAGAAGAATTAAAAGCAGGGTCTCACAGGTGTGTGGCCACCCCTGCCCACACAGCTAAACCAGGAGTGGAACCCAGGGGCTCCACAGTGGATCAGCAAAAGTGGCAAAGCGCCACAATGCAATATTCTACACTCAGAGGGATAGGAAACCTGACACAGGCCACGGGATGAATTCGGAAAACGTTCTGTTACCTGAAATGAGACCGTCATAAAACAGCGCGTGCTGCAGGATTCCACTCCCATGGCCAAGCGCTCCAGAGGGGCAACGGTCAGGTGAGGGGCGACAGTGAGGTTAGGGGATGCATGCAGACTTTCACTTTTGCAAGATGCGGAGTTCAGGAGGGAGTGCTGGCGGTGGCAGGCGCGAAGCAGCCTCAGAGCTGCTTCAGAAGCAACAGAGGCAACAGTTCCTTAAACTATAACTTTAAAACTATTTTTTAAATCAAATATTTAAGGGGCTGAGCATGGGGTCCTGAGTGCAGATTTCCAGAACCCATGTAAAAAGCCAGGCACCGGCAGATCACTGGCAATTCTTAGCTCTGGGGAGGCAAAAGTAGTCAGGGATCTGGAGTTCTCTTGCTGGCCAAGAAGCCAAGTCAGCGAGCTCCCAGTTCAGTGAAGGGGTCCTCCCTCAAAACGATGATGATGATGATGATGATGGTGATGGTGATGGTGGTGGTGGTGGTGATGGTGGTGATGGTGATGGTGGTGGTGGTGGTGGTGGTGGTGATGGT
>NW_022196899.1:22694678-22717601 GCF_008632895.1 Mastomys coucha
GGTGGTGGTGGTTGTGATGGTGATGGTGGTGGTGGTGGTGATGGTGGTGGTGGTGATGGTGATGGTGGTGATGGTTGTGATGGTGATGATGGTGGTGGTGGTGGTGGTGATGGTGGTGGTGGTGGTGATGATTGACAATGTGGAGAATAACTGAGATACAATATCAACCTTTGTATACACACACACACACAAACACACACCCATTTACATACATCTACATACACCATATACACATACACACACCTAGTTACATACACCTACATACACCATACACACACACACACACACACACACACACATACACACACACACGTTCCATTAGAAATTTTAGAAATTCCACATCCCGAACATTAAGATGACAGCTTTCCGGTGTTTTCTTTCCTGCTGTCAACAGTTCGCTGGCTGCAAAGTGTATCTGGTTCAGAATCTCCTTCCTCTTCTACCCACGGGTCCGGCTTCCCTGGCCAGGGTACCTTCTTCCGTTCTCATTCCACCCTCCAACAAACCCAGCGCAGTGAAAGGCTGAACTATACAGATCTCAAAAAATACCCACAAGGCCCATTCCATGACCCCGGAACCCCAGGTCTCCAAGCTTTTATTACAGATACGTCAAAACCGCTGTGCGCCCTTCACAGTCATTTAGAATATTTTCAGAAAGGAAGACGCCCTGCTCATCAGTTATCCGGATGGCAGGCGTGCTGCGGCTGGCTTTCCTACAAAGAAGGGAAATAGGAATGATTTGTGGCTCTAATTAACATCAAACACTGAGCAGAAATGCAATTTGGAACAGAATCTAAACTCAGTCCTGGTGCTAAAAGACGATGATTACATTTCCTTCCCAACAGAGATATTCCTCATGGGGGTGAGGCGGGGGCAAAGACAGCAGGGGGGGAGGGTCTTCCAGGCAGTGGGGTTCTCCTAGTGTATGGAACTCTATTTCCAACAGCGTCCCTTGAATGGGCTGGGGTTAGGTGTGTTCTAAGTGGATTTTCACACCACTCGCCTTCTGCCTCGGATGAGAAGACTGAGACTGTGTGAGCTGAGGTTGGAGGAAAGGACCAGCAAGTCCAAATTTTCATATCGGCCTGGGAGACTGGAGGGCCTGTAGAGAAAGATACTTCTTTCTGCTCTAGCAGCAGATAGCAACTGGACTTCTTCCGCAGGAAGCAATGTCTGTTGATCCTCAATTTAAAAAAAAAAAAACTGATTCTAAATGCCTCCTGGCTAACTGTCCCTACCCACCTACCCACCTACCCACCTACCTGCTCCCCCCCATCTGCCACCACAGTCCAAAGAAGGAATGCACTGTCTTGACTCGTCCACAGCAAGACAGGAATGGCTGACGCGATGTACTCCTTCAGGTTTGGATCCCTTGTGTGCATAGGCAGTGTTTGGGGGAATCCAGGAGGAGAAAGAGGTACCTAAGCGAGAGGTCAGGGTACCAAAGGCCAACCATAGTCGTGTCCAGAGTTAGATCAATGAGGGATGAAAGATACTACAAACCAGCCCTGGCGTGGCGCTCCAAAGACCATTGTGAGGGAAGAAAGGGCTGGTGGTGTAACTCTGAGAGTCTTGGACTCAGCTGTCCATCCCTCATCACTAACTGAGCTGACCCATGATTTCTAGCTTCCCAGGTCCCTGCTAGGAGAGTCATGCCTGTCTCTCTTCTGATGCTGTGCTGCAGAATGCATTCAGTAAGTATCGGGTAAGGAAATGAATAAGTACAAGCCGTCTCCCCTAGCCATCTAGAGGGCCTTGCTGTGCTTCTGCAAAAGTGAGGTTAATTCCCATCATCCCACAAAAGTGGTCAGCAGTGCGTGTGTCTGACAAATTCCAGGTCATCTCTTTACATCCATAAACTGGCCCTAGGAAAATAAATAGAGATATTGTGAAATGTTTATGCCAAAAGATATATTTATGATCACCATGGAAAATGTAATTGGCCATGCCTCAAAATGATGAGTGGGGTTCAAATTAATTAAAGAACAACAAAAGTAACGCAAGACATCTGTCCTTTGATAATCCCCATATGGGATGATTTTTAGGTTTCCCTTAAAGGTACCAACAGGCTTAAACAGAGTGATGCGGTATTTGTATAGAGGTACATAAGACCTCCCATGGCTTTAAATTACTATCTTTAGATTATTTACAATAGCAAGTACAGTGTAAATGCTGTATAAACACTTGTCATATTGTGACATTTGGGGAACAATAACAAGAGTACAAGTCTCTACAAGTACAGTACCGACATCTCTTCCCAAGCACTTTCCAACTGTGGTTAATTGAGCCATAGAGAGGAGACACAAAGAGCCCGTTGTACTGCACAGCACGTAAAGGCATGTGTTATAGCATATGGATTCTTCATGCGCTATGTTAAGCTCCAAATGTAACTCTAGTTCCAGGAGATTCCGCGCTCAAGGGGATTGGATCACTCACTTTTCTGCAACTTGCTTTCCTCAAGTTATTATTATTTGGGCTTATGGATCTAGAGGGGTACAAGCCCGTCACAGTGAGGAGGCACAGCACAATGTCCTGCAACACAGTGGCTACACAGAACTTGAAAATATATGTATTTTACATCATTTTGAAAAACATTTATAGAAAATAGACTGCAGGTTGGCCAATACCAACCGTGAGAAGTGTGACTGGGGCGGCTTATGTGTTTTCTTCTTTACGCTGTTCTTTTCTCTCAGTTTTCTTTCAAAGGCAAATTTCACTTTCATAGCTTGAAACAAAATGTAACTGATCTCATTTATTTCACGAAGTTTTCATCTGCCACTGTGTGTGGGTGTGCCAGGGGCCAGGAACAACTTCCCTGAATCAGCACCCTCCTTCCTTCCACTGCAGGGCCCGAGATGGAACGCAGGTTGTCAGGCGTGCAAGGCGTGTCTCCCTTCTCCCTGAGCCGCCCCACTGCACTATCCCACTGCACTGACCCTATTAGTCTCAAGGCTGCTGGAAGTTTGAGTGGGTTTTTGTTTTTTTCAGGTATTTTCCATGCCCCTTAGCCAAAGGGTCATCCTGGTCCCTCTCACAAATAACAGCACAAGAAACAGAAGCGGTGCTCTCGAGTTCACACTTTCCTGACAGCTCTCCCTGTCAATGAGTGCTGGTTCCAGACCTCCTCGTTCTTGTCGCGGTTAAATGAGAATGTCCCCCTCAGACTCAAATATTTGAAGGCCCGGTACCCAGTTAATTGCACTGTTTGGGGAGGTTTACAGGTGCCGCCTTGCTGGGGGAAGTACGTCATGGAGAAGGGGAGGGGTGAGAGCTAAAACCTTTTGACACTGTCCTCTCTTTCCCTCCCTCCCTCCCTCCTTTCCTCCCTCTCTCTCTCAATCTCTCCCTCGCTCACTCTCTCTGGCTCTCCCTCTGTCCAGCTCTCTGTCTCTCTGTCTCTCTCTCTGTCTCTCTCTGTCTCTCTCTGTCTCTCTCTGTCTCTGTCTCTCTGTCTCTCTCTGTCTCTCTCTCTGTCTCTCTCTCTGTCTCTCTCTGTCTCTCTCTCTGTCTCTCTCTCTGTCTGTCTCTGTCTCTGTCTCTGTCTCTCTCTCTCTCTCTGTCTCTCTCTCTTCTCTCTCTTTCTCTCTCTCTTTCTCTCTCTCTGTCTCTCTCTCTTTCTCTCTCTCTCTCTCTCTCTCTCTCTCTTTCTCTCTCTCTCTCTCTCTCTCTCCCCACCCCACTCTCTGCTTTGTGACCATGTTCGGAGAGGTGAGCTCTCAGCTTCTTGTTCCTACCACCATGCCTGACACTTAGTGCTGGGTCTCCTCACTTTCTGCGTTCATACCCCTCTAGAGCCGTACGCCCGAGTAAGCCTTCCTTCTTTAAGTTGCTTTCGTCCTGGTATTTTATCACCATGGCAGAATAGTGAATAATACAACCCCCTTGGGCATGAGGTCGCCTGGAACTAGAGTTACAAATGATTGTGAGCCACCATGTGGGTGCTGGGAATCAAACCTGGGTCCTCAGCAAGAGCAGCCAGTGCTCTGAACCACTGAGCCGTCTCTCCATGCCCAGGACACGATTTTAAAGGGCAAATGAACATGTTGGCTCATCTTGGTAGCATCATGGCAAATAGTCAGCTCAGTCCTTCCACCAAATATAAAATATGTTCTGACTTACTTTTATCATGCCCTGGTAATCCTGCCTGACAACAAATATGTCAAATAAGTAATTATTAAATTATAAATATATCAAATATGTAATTATTAAATTATATTTAAAAGAATTTCATCTATACTTACCTTAAATTATTCTCCAAACACCCACTTTCTTCAAGCTTTACAAATGTTATATGTCTTTCATTGAGGTCATTCCTTTATTTCATTCTCCAGTACCCCCTAAGACGAACAGAACAAAGCCCTTCAGGACCTGCATCCCATCTAACCGTCTAGTCTCATGCCTACCTACCCCCAGGAATCCTATTTTCTGGCTCCACACTCCTCAGTGTATACGTACAGTCATGCCTTCTCTGTGGCTTCTCAAATCTCTGTCATCTCTTTTTGTCAATTCAAAAATACCTTTCACCTTCCAAGTTCCTTTTAAGTGTGCCATTTGGCTTTACATTTCTGGGATTTGCTCTCTCAATCTCCCTTTCCTCCTACCACATGTGCCATGCTACATGAAACCCTCTTCATCATGTACAAACATATTTTACATGGTCAATGCAGTTATTTGCTTATATGTTTCTTTGCTTCTGTATATCAAAGGTATCCAGGAAGATCTGAAATATACATACATTAGAACAATTTTTCTAGATTATTCCTAGTCTTAATGTTAAGAAAAAGTCCTCTTATACTTGATATGAAAAGCAATTTTTCATTGCATTGCATTGTGTTATTGTGGAGGTACCTGTGGATTCTGTGTGGGGGTCATATAGCCATCAATCTGTCTTACTGTGAGCCCCATATTCAAGGAGACAGATCTCCATTAGCGAGGAGAGCACATGGCACCATGTTCTTTTGTTCAAAATATGATTTTCTGTGTGTACATGTGTGCTCTATGCACCTGTTTCTATGTGTTCCTATGAGTGTAGGTTTGTGTATGTGCACACTGGACATCTTCTTCAATTACTCTCTGTTGTACTAAATAGCTCATCTCAATGGAGAGTTTCTACCCCTGCTTTGATCATTCCATTACCAGATAAAAGGTATACAATCTTTATATTTATAATAAGCTGTATGCACTAGAGTTGGGCAGATATCTACGCTCTGTGCTATTGTGCCTAATTCCCTATCAACTATTCCCCAAATTATAACTTGCTAGTTTCCATCTGGGCAGCTCTTAATTCTAATTGGCCAGCCCTCATAGCCATGCTTTCATGACTCACCTACCCATGGTGTCTTTTCCTCTCTCCACCTTCTTCTCTCTCCTCCTCAAGGTCTCCTCAGACCCCAAGCCTGGGAACCCAAACCTCACCAATCTTTCTTCTGCCCAGTTATAAGCTGTTGGCATCTTGGTTCGCCAATCAGGGATAACTTGGGAGCAAGATTGCATAGCATCACTCGTGTGCATGCAGATTCTCTCATCACTGGAAATGACCTTGGAGACAGCCAGGTCTTATGGGACCCGTAGCTAGCATTACAATACATAGCAAAAACCAAACCTCTACAACCCTCCACCTTATTTTGAGTCAGAGTCACTGACTGAATCCAGGTCCCGTTGTTTTGTCTAGGCTGGGTCGCCAGTTGAGCTCTTGGCAATCGACCTGTCTCCACATACAACTTCCAGCACTAGGGTTAGGGTTGCATACCTCAGTGGCCACAACCAGCCTTTACACTCTGGGGATCTAAATTCAGATATTCATGTTTGTACAGCAGGTATTTTACCAACTGAACCATCTCCCTGTGCCCCAAATATTAATTTTTAAAAATATTTTAGTTGACACAGCAATTACACAAATTTGTGGAATACAGCCCCAAAAATATAGCCCCAAAAATATGTTATTAATAGATCACAAATGCCCTTTTAAGTGGATTTTTAATAATACATTTTTTTTTTTTGAGATAGGGTTTCTCTGTGTAGCCTTGGCTGTCCTGGAACTCACTCTGTAGACCAGGCTGGCCTCGAACTCAGAAATATGCCTGCCTCTGCCTCCCAAGTGCTGGGATTAAAGGCGTGTGCCACCACTGCCCGGCATACATTATCATTTTTACTAAACTAACCCCGGAAAAATTTAGTTTAAAAGATTCTTACAAAGACACCATTACAGTAAAAAGTTCAAAAGTTTGCTACTTTGTTGGAATTTTAAAATATACTAAACATTGTTAATTTATGATCTTGTGATAATTCACGAGAAAGTAACTGTGGTGGTTTGAATAGGTATGGCTCCTATAGGCTCATGTGTTTGAATGCTTGACCATAGGGAATGGCAATATTGGGAGGTGTGGCCTTGTTGGAGGAAGTGTGTCACTGAGGGGGTGGGCTTTGAGGTCTCCAGTGCTCAAGCTACATCCAGTGACGGTCTCCTGCTGCCTGCGGATCAGGATCTAGAACTCTCAGCTCCTTCTCCAGCACCATGTGTGCCTGCACGCTGCCATGCTTCCGGCCTTGATGATAATGGACTACTGCTACGGACCGGGATTTCTCGCGGGGTCCCTTGTTCCGCAGGACGAGGGATTCTGGCCAGGTGGGCACGGGATTCGGCTTTTGACAAACAGACTACACACGGGTGGTGTAAAATCTGAGTGTATTTCTTTTAAAAATGACATGAGGCTTTTACAATCATTGCAAAAGAGAAATAAAAAATCTGGCAGCTCAACAGTTGAGGTACCTCTGAGGCTATCTAAAACATACTGGGTCTAAAGCAGCAGCTATCTCCTCTGAACTGGTGCTGTATCCTCCAGGCCCAAGCACTCTGGGCCCGGGGGACTGCGAGAGATACATGAATCTGAGTCCTAGCCCATCTAAGTTCTCGTGCTAGTCCTGCATGTGAGTCTAAGTCTTTCTTCTCCCAGTCCTAGTGCTAGACTGATGTCACATAGGCAAGCGACCCCCACACACCCAGGTCAGCAGGGTCTGGTAGCTAGATGTGAAGCAGGAGGAAGAGGGGTGGAGCCCTCTCTGTTGAGGTATTCTTATGCTAATTCTCTGGTTCTTGCTGGAGGCAGGCAGAGGAGAATCTTGAACTAACACTTTCAGCTAATGTCTTAGAGTGAGAGAAACCTTTCAATTACTCTCTAGTACTTAAAACATTAAACTAGGATAGTTGGAAACATTGGTGAAGGTCAGAAAGCAATGTCCGAATTTTCTCTTGCTAGCTGTAAGAAAATGATATCTTGGTGAGTTCCTAGCACACTAGTACGAGGACATATCTGGGCCACCTCTGAGTTTGGGGTGCCAGGCGACAATGCGGAGGCAGGAGACTGACTTTCCTTGAAGTTTACGCCTCAGATACCGCCTTCACGCAAAGTGTGCGTGGCAGACTACACCTCTGAGATTGTAAGCCCGTCCCAATTACATGTCTTCCTTTATGAGAGTTGCCTTGGTCATGGTGTCTCTTCACAGCAACAAAACCTTAACTAAGACAGCAGCTGATCTTCAAAGAAAATCAATACCATGTAAAGACCAGTTTGCCAAGAGATATTTGGATGTGTGTATGATCTTACTATTAAAAGTAATGTATTTCAACGATCCAAACAGTTGACGGGAATCTCTGAAGGAATTTTAGAATTTTAAAATTAGGATAATAGTCATACAGATCAAGAAGAATGTCCTTGGGCTTTTTCAAAACATGTCTTGGAATTATAAAAGCATAATAGGTCCTGATTCGTTTGCAGGAACGAAAGAAAAGCACCCATGAAAGTGAGAACTGTCAGATTTTAGCACAAGTCTTTGTAAATTGGTAGATGCAGTAATCGACTGATATATTCCTCCAACTATGATTCTATATATGCATAGAAGATTTTTTTTTTTTGCCAAAGAAGCCATTACGGGACTAAGGGTGTAGCTCAGTGACCCAGTGCACGCTTCCGGCATATGAGGCTATTGCCTCAGTCGCCAACACCAAGAAAGAAAGGAAGGAAGGAAGGAAGAAAGGAAGGAAGGGAGAGAGAGAGAGAGAGAGAAAGGAAGGAATAAAGGGGGAAGGAAGGAAGGGAGGGAGGAAGGAAAGAAGGAAAGAAGGAAAGAATGGAGAGATTACTCAACAATTCAGAGCATATACTGTTCTTACAGAAGACTGGAATTCTGTTCCAGGCACCCACATTAGATGGTTCACAACTGCCTTGGAAATCTAACATCTCTGACTTCCTTGGTCTCCTGTACTCACACACACATATCCACACAAAGACACACACACACACACACACACACACACACACAATTAAAAATAAGTCCTTTTTTAAAGAGGAGGAGAAGAGACAGGAAAAGAAAAAGCTAACACTAACGATATTGAATTTGTAATGTAAGTATTAAATAATGAAAAGGGTTCAAAAGTACTGGTTTGGGAAAATGGCAGTGGTAAGTTCTCTTCTACATTCCATGGTCTAAGCATCAGTGAGTAATTACCTAGGCTTCTGGTAGCAGGTGTAATTTCCTCCCTGTTAAGTGGGCCTCAAGTTCACTTAGACTTGGTTGCTGCGGAGATGTAAGTCCCACTATTGCTCTTTTGGGGCTGTCTTACCATGATCGCCATCGCTGGGCTCACTGCATCACAGCTGTGTAGGGCTAGTGATCCCTTCACTCCCCTGACAGATACAGAACATCTTCTGGTCCTATGGAACCTAGTCCTCAGAGATATCAGGTCAGTCAGAATCTCTGTCTCACTAAAATATCATCACTAGTATGAAAAGATATATAAAGAGTTTGTGCCACTAATAAGCAACATGAAACAAAATTTAAGTGTCTTTCCCACTATTCCAATATTGTGTGACCATCTTATACCATGTATAGCATATTCATATAATTATGCATCTAAAAGTAACTAAACATACACATACATCTCTAGATATAAGAGTTAGTCAATAAAAGTTCACATAATGAAAGTCCGGTAAGGATTATTAACGTAGATTTTTAAGATACCATGAGTTCTATAAGGAAAGACACAAAACTGGGGAAAGAGAAAATGGTTAATGTTTGTTGTCAACTGGTTTTTAAAAATCACCATGTCTGGGAGGTGTTTTAGACAGACTGAAACCGGGTGGGAAGGTGGGAAGGCCTGCCGCCCTGAATATAGGTGATACCCCTTCTCTGAGCTGGGTCTCAGGCTCCATAAAGGAGGATAGGGAAGCCAGGTGAACACCAGCACACAATGTGACCAGCTGCTATGAACTCCTGCCACCATCATGCCATCCCGTGTGTGTGTGTGTGTGTGTGTGTGTGTGTGTGTGTAAGAAAGCATAATACATGGAAGTGTGTATATGTGTGTTGAAAACACATTCAAAGTGTCATTTAGTCAAACCCTGACTGTTAAACAAATTCGCTTTACCAAATAAAAGCACATCTAGTATCTTTCCTAAGAACACATGTATTTGAACTCATTGATGTGATGATAGTCGATGGTGCCAGAAAAAGCCCAGCTGGCTATGGGGAGAACACGGGAGGAAATTAGAGGCATTTGCCTCATTTATCATCCTACAGCAGTTTAGTGTTTTGAAAATGAGATTGAAACGTGTTTAGCTTTCTTCGGGCGGATTCTGCAGTGTTTTTGTTTCCACCTAACAGCTTAGAAGATGGATGCGTTTGAATCGACTTCGCTCACCACCCTGCCCAGGAAGCCGGCAGAACAGTTAACTGCGCTTCTGTGAGACTCTCTCGCCTGTGAACGGCTTTTCCCGGTACCGAAGGCCTAAAAAGAGGAGGCAGCCAATCGAGCCACGGATGGGGTAAGTCGAGCAGCCTGCGTGACATAATTTGAGGACAAATGAAAGGGAAAACTACTCCCACCGCGGGTGGTGAACATATGGCCCTTGTTAACTCCAAGGGAAGGAGTTGCTGGAACGTTTCAGGCTTCAAGGAGGGGTCAGAGAAAGTCGTAGAGAATAACCCCTAGCCAGCTAGGAAGATGGCGTTAGATTTGGTTGGGGGAGGTCTTGGAGGAGGGTACTTAGCCTGTCGTCCACCCCACCCAGAGCGCAGCGGTCACCCAGGCTGACACAACCACAGATTCTTTTGTTCCTTTCACAGGAGAAGGGGATTCCCAACCCTACAGGCAGGGGACTCTTTGATGACCTCCTGGGTTTCAGTACGATGCTCTCTCCTTTCCTAGGAAGGACAGTACAGTGCTGAGACATCAGATTCCTGGTTCTTCTTTTCCACCCACGATGCCGATTTTAAACAGCAAAAAGAGGTCCTAGGTCCCTTCTAAGAGTCTTCCAGGATTGTGAAGTGCTCAGAAGGGCCCCCTGATCTAGTGTCTTCTCTTAAGTTCTAAGCCCAAACTGGTTAACTCCAAAGACTCTAAAAAATCATAACCCTGTTCTTATGGAGCCTTATTGAGTGATTAATATCTTCAAGGTTTTCCAGCTAAATGGGTTTTTTTTTTACTAAAATATTAAAGATAATTTTTTAAAAAGAAAGAAAGAGGGCTGGTGAGATGGCTCAGCGGGTAAGAGCACTGACTGCTCTTACAAAGGTCCTGAGTTCGGATCCCAGCAACCACATGGTGGCTCACAACCACCCGTAATGAGATCTGACACCCTCTTCTGGTGCGTCGGAAGACAGCTACAGTGCATTACGCCCAAGCGGGGCTGGAGCAAGCGGGGCTGAAGCAAGCGGGCCGTCCTGAGTTCAATTCCCAGTAGCCACATGAATAATGACTCATGGCCATCTGTATAGCTACAATGTACTCACACATAAAATAAATAAATAAATCTTTTTTAAAAAATTTAAAAAAATAAAAAGAAAGAAAGAGTGTGGCCAGGGAGGAGGTACAGTGGTAAGACAGATTACTACGCAAACCTGAAGAGCTAATATCCAGCCTCTAGCCCAGCGTAGCTCTGCATGCCTACCACTGCAGTGCTGTGGTGGGGGCAGAGACCGTAGATCTGAGAGCTCATCAGCCAGACAGCTTAGTCTTCCTGATGAGATTCTCACTCAGTGAGAGGCCCTATCTCAAGGCAATACGGCAAAAAGTAATAGTAGAAGACATGGGATGTCTTGTTCCCGTCTGCACATACATGCACAGAGCTGCACACTTACGTGCAGGCACCATACCAAACACACATACATACACATGCGCACACACAGGCACACATGCACAGGCTCACACACACAAGCACACATGCATAGGCACACACAGATACAGGCACGCTCGTACACATGCGCATACACATACACACACACACACACACACACACACATGCACACACACAGGCACACATGCACAGGCACACATAGATACATGCACGCTTGTGCACATGCGCATACACACACACAGATACATGCACGCTCGCATGTGCGCGTGCACACACACCTCAAACGGACCCTCACTTACTTTAACATTTTGCTTACAAATCAAACCTACAGCTTGAGCGTTGTCCCTTGACACCTAACATGCTGAGTCAGCGGAGTCAGGAGAATCCCCTATGACTCCACAGCTATACTAACAACCGAGATCTCCTCGTTAGTTAGCTCCTCAGCATCTACATCTGAGTTTACCCCCTCGGCTAGCTGGCGTCCATTCCTTGAGAGCCCGTGTGTGGACTGGTAGGGAGGCGTATACATTTCCTCTCTCCAGAGCAATACCCCATTGACCTTAGACTGTGAAGAAGCCGCCGTCTCCTTATTTCCAGTTGATGACAGATAAAGAGTCCTTGCTTAAGAATGTCAGTTAGAAAGACAAAGAGACCCAGAAATCAACCCTACACCTCAAACTAATTTTTTTGCTTGTCTTTGTTTTTTTTTTTTTTTTTTTTTTTTTTTCAAAGAAGGGGTTTCTCTGTGTAGCCCTGCTGTCCTGGAACGCTCTGTAGACCAAGCTAGCCTCAAATTCACAGAGATCAGCCTGCCTCTTCCTCCCCAATGCTGGGATTAAAGGTGTACACCAGCACCACCAGGCTAAAACTAATGTTTTTAATGAGGACTGTATTTACGTCAAAGGGTCTAACACTAAACGTGAACCTGTGCTTTCAGCAAATGGCTTTTCCAACAGGATCCCCCAGACCACCTTAGGGAAAACTCTCATTTCACACTAGCACAGTGCTTGGGATCTCAGGCTGTGCAGAGGGCTGCATGGCATGCACTCTTTACTATGAAGCCTTAAGAAATTCATTTCACTTGTCGGAAAAACAGATGCATTAATAAACACCAGTATACGGGACTTGTGAGAACTGAATGTGTAAGTACTTGCCTGATATGCACGAAACCTAAGGTCCCGTCCTAAGAACCACGTAAATCAGGTGTGATGGTACACAGTTGTAATCCTAGCACTCAGGAAGTAGAAGGAGGAAGATCAGGAGCTCCTTCACTATGTAATGAGTTCAAGTCCACCCTGAGATACCTGAGACCCTATAAAAACAAAATATAATAGGAACTTCCTAGGGTTGTAGCTCACTGGAAGAGTATAGAGTGCTTACCTCACATGCATAATTAAGTACTAAGAAAATGATTAAATGTGCAAATCACTGGGCAGTTTATTCAGTGCTGTTATTTTAAGTAGAATTGTTCCTGCTTCTGTCCTATGCTAAAGATCTTCATTCCCTTTCATTCTTGCTTTTATTTGGCTAACTGTGATTCTGTTTCATTGCAATACAGCACAGCAGGGTGGGACCAGCCTGAGCATAGGCACACAGGATCTTACATCTCTATAACTAACGCTGTCTTCCTTCTTCAGCTCCCGGAGCCCCTCCTAGTTCTTTATACGGCACATTCCCCCAGGAACTGTTTAAAGTTGTAGCTTGGGGGCAAGTTTCCCTCAAAAATCTATTTTCTTCTTTTTTATAGACTTAATCAAAATTATACCTGGGCATCCAGCCAGCTAGTTAAAAGACTAGGACCATCTTCATAGAGAAATGTCACACCAATCTTAGCATCCCAGAGACAGGAACTCGCCATTAGCTTAAAGCTCTGCTCTCAACATCTGCAAATCACTGATAACTTCATCAAAGTCTCTATAGGCCAGTGGCATATGCTGGGGAGCAGATGAAGTGCTCTACCTTCATACAGCTTCTTTGCACCCTGCTTACAGGAACCACTCGTTCCCAATGCCCCATGAGCACAGAACGCAGGTGAACCTGTTGGTTAGGAGTTCAGCAGGTTCAATGCTAAGTGTATGTTATGCCTACGACTCAGTAAACATACACAGTGTATGGTGGCTGTGAGGGGCCACACTTACCACCAAAACCAGAACTCCTTTCAAGAAAGAGTGAAGGCAACAGAGTTCTGAGAAACACAAATAACTCAGGAGCCCAGCATAGCTTTGCTTCTGCTAGTTTACTGCATTAGTCAATGACTTTATAATTTAAGTGATAATATAGAAGGAATGAGGAAGAGGGGCACCCCAGTTTCTTTGCAGGCCCGTTCTTCCTGACTCAGCAGGAGTAGAGCCTGCATACACTGAGGTAATTTTTTTTAAGATGTATTTTATTTTTCATACACACACACACACACACACACACACACATGCACACACAAAAAAGAGGGTGGGGCATCCTCTGAAGTTGGAATTCCTAGCAGTTGTGAGCCACCAAATGTGGGTGCTAGGAACCAAATTCCAGTCTTCTGCAAGAGCATTCTTAACCACTGAGTCATCTCTCCAGCCCTAGAGATGTCTTTTTAATTGAGGTAGAAACCTAGTATAGTGGCTCTTGCCTATAAGCCCAGAACTTGAGATGTAGGAGCAAGATGACATGCTACAAAGTAAGTTTGAGGCCAGCCCAGACTGCATGGGATCTTGTCTCAAAAGGAGTTTGGGTTGTTTGAGGGATATTTTCATTGTTCCATTAAAAAAGCAAAATATAAATGCATGCATGTGCAAGTTGCTAAGTACGCTGTCATGTTTCTCTGTTTGGGGGCAAATGTTGAATGCTCCTCTGCTTGTATTTAACACTTTTATTGTAGCTGGGGCTCTGGCACAGTGGTTTAAGAGGACTTGCTGCTTTTGCAGTGGGCCCAAGGGTGGTTCCCAGAAAACACATTGGCATCTTACAACCACCAGTTACTCCAGGCCCAGGGGTCTGATGCTCTCTTCTGGTTTCCTTGGGTTCCTGCACAGGTTACATACACGTACACAGTACACAGGCATAGCCACAAATAGAAGTAATAATAAATATTTCTTAGAAATTGGTACTGTACTCTATAAAAGTCCAATAGCAAAATTCATCATAGTATTTATTTGTCTTTACTGAGAATAACACTAAATAGTAAAAATCCAATAAGAGAGAGGCCATTTTTAAAGCTTTGTGTCCATACCTTTAATGAGGAAGTAAACGGTGTTCTACATTTCTGTTTCACACTGAGCATCTCAAGCTATGAAATGAGCCTTGGCAGCAATTCTGCTTCCTCAGCCTCGTCTGTGTGGCGTGCAGTGTAACTCAAGAGGAGATAGTCAACAGGACAGTCTCACCTTGTAACAGCATAAGGACCTGAGTTCAACACCCAGAAGCCACATGAGAAACCCAGGTGTGGGGTATAGACTTATAATGCCAGTGCTGAGGAAGCAGAGACTAGCAGACCCCTGGGGCTCAGTGCCTAGACAGCCTAGCCTACTCCAGCAAACTCCAGGCCACTGTGAGGGTCCATCTAAAAAGAAAAACACGGTGGACAGCAACTGAGAAGTGATATCCAAGAATGTCCTCTGGCCTCTACTTAGACATGCACATCCTCACATCTACACACACACACATCCTCACATCTACACACACATCCTTACACCTACACACATACACATCCTCACACCTACACACATACACATCCTCACACCTACACACATACACATCCTCACAGCCACACACATACACATCCTCACACCTACACACAAATACAAACTCATACCTACACACAAACACATCCTCACACCTACACATATACACATCCTCACACCTACACACACATACTCACATCTACACACATACACATCCTCACACCTACACACATACACATCCTCACAGCCACACACACATTCTCACAGCCACACACACATCCTCACACCCACACACATACATCCTCACATCTACACATACACATCCTCACACCTACACACATACTCATCCTCACTCCTACACACACACATCCTCACATCTACACACACACATCCTCACACCTACACACACATCCTCACATCTACACACACATTCTCACACCTACACACACATACATCCTCATACCTACACACACACACACATTCTCACACCTACACACACATACATCCTCATACCTACATACACACATCCTCATGCCTACATACACACACACATCCTCATGCCTACACACACACACACACACACACACACACACACACACACACCAGCCCTGTGCTAACATCAAGAATTTCCCCCAGAGATATCAGGCATAGACCTTTGCACCTGTTCTCTGGTCCTTCCCACCTGCCGTGTGGATGCGGTCACCTGTTGCTGAGATCCGCCTCCTGAGACCCATGAAGCAGTGATCTGGAAGGAGCTGGGATCTCAGACGAACACTTTCACACTAGGCCCAGGTTTGATCACAAGACTTGTGCTTTGTAAATGCTTTGTTTGCCTTTATTGCCAATCAATCAGTGCCTAGATTGGTGCCTATTAATATCTGTTAATCGGGCAGCTTTTAAAGCAATTATGCGAGACTACATTTTCTTCATATCTCCCTTGGATCAGCATCCTTATACCATCCACAGTCCCCAGCAAGGCAATTGTTGCTTCAACCCCTGCTTCACACTGCCTCTCGTGCCCGGCTGCCCCGTATGTTCCTGAGGGTGCCAGCTAACCCAGTTGTATTTCCACTGCACAGTTGTAATAGAAGTTAAGCGCTGACCCAGGCACAGCGCATTTTTGAACCTTCTTGATAAACTAAAGATTGATGCCTTCAGCTAACTTGCAGCCCTAAAAAGAAACTCCATGCTCCTCGACAGATCTCAGCAGGAAAGCCTGAAAAAGCCTTAAGAAGGCAGTTGTCTGCCAAGACCTCACTGTCTCCTCGTGGTTAAACCATCAGACTTCAGAAAACTTAGACTGCCTGATTCTCCACGCTTGTAACAAGTGCGAGGCTGGAGAGCTGAAGTCGGCGTGAGTTCACATGCCATGTATCGCATAGCTTGTCTGTAGTCTGTCCCTGGATGGACCTTTGCTGGCGCTCTGTTCTCCCTTTTTAGCCAGTGTGACTTCCCAGTGTAGATCCAAGATGAAAGTGGCAGGTACTGAGGTGTCATGACACGGCTTATAGTCTAGACTGTAAGTCTAACCTAGACTGAGTTATTCTGAGGCCCGAGGCTGTGTTTCCTTTTCATATCTCACGGTCATGTGAAAAGTGCTCACTGAACAGCTACTTAGTCAACAAAAGAATGATAACGGAACAGTATAGGAGGCCTGGGGGCGTAGGCCAGGTGATGATGTGCTTGCCTTGCCAGGAATCTTGAGTTTGATCCCTGAAACCCCTGTTTCCTGTCCCAAAACGGGATAGCGATATCAACCCCTTCCCCCAAAGCTCAGAGAATATCCTAAAAGAGAAGACAGAAAGACTGCAAGGGCCACAGCCTGGGGAAGAACTATGCGACGTACGTTCTTCTCTATATGTCATGGCCATTACATCCATGAACTCATTGCCCTTGCGTAAGATTAAGCCAGCACCATCAGTCATCATCCAACCCGCAGGGCTAAGTGGACTCAACCGGTTAAAAAAGGAGAGGACATGAAGCAGCAAGGGGTGGAGCATGCTGGGAGTGCGGGGCATGCTGGAAGTGCGGGGCATGCTGGGAGTGCGGGGCATGCTGAGTACGTACTTGGGTGGGCAGGAGTGGGGAGCTGGAGATGAATATGACCAAGATATATGTTTACATATATCAAATTGTCTTTAAGCAATGGAGGCTGGAGCGACGGCTCAGCAGCTAAAGAATACTGCTGCTCTTCCAGAGGATCATAGTCTCGACACCCACATGACAGCTCACACGGCACACAGACAGACATGCAGGCAAAGCATCATGCATAAAAATAAATTAATAAATTTAATTAAGAAAACAAAAGTGAAAAAGCTAAATTTGGGGCAAGCAAAATGGTTTGGCGAGCGAAGGCGTTCACCACTAAAGCTCAGCAGCCTGGGTTCAACCTCTGGAACCCACATAAAGGTGGAAGGAGAAAACTTACCCGCCAAAGTTTTCTCATGTGGCACACTCGCACACATAAATACACACACATACAACAAAAATAATAATATAGTAACAATAATAAGTTTTAATTTTTTAAGTGGCGTACAACCAGGCATTATGGAGATATACACCCTTAATCCTAGCATTTGTGAGGCAGTGTGAGAATCCCTGTGAATCTGAGGCAAGCCTGGTTTACATAACAAGTTCCAAGCCAACAAGACATACACAGGGAGACCCTGTCAAAGAAAAAAGAAAAAAAAAAATTAAGAGACTCACTTGTAATTCCAGTGCTATGGAAACAGAGGCAGGCCCAATGGCCAGTCAGCCCAGCCTACTTATGAGTTCCAGTCCAATGACAGACCCAGTCTCAAAAAAAAATGGGTGATGCCTGGGAAGTGACACCCCACCTTGTCTTTTGGCCTCTACACATGTCTTACTTTGGGTTACTACTGCTGCTCTGGTGAGACATCATAGCCCAAAGCAAGTTGGAGAAGAAAGGGTTTATTCAGCTATCCTTCCATGTCATGGTCCATCACTGAAGAACTCAGGACGGGAACTCAAGCAGGGCAGGTGAACTGGAAACTTCTATTTTCTTTGGAAAGTTAGTTATGTCCTACGATGGTTTGCTGGGGCATGCAGGTCAAAGGATGTCTTGATACAGCAAACACGTGAAAGAATATTTTCCTGAAGCAGACGCAGGTCAAAGGATGTCTTGATACAGCAAACACATGAAAGGGTACTTGATGAAGGAGTATAAATACGACCCCCCCAGACAGTGGAAGATGAGCACTGAGCCTTGGTTTGGTTTGCTCCACTTCATTACTCTTCACTAACTATACACATTTATTCATATATTGGTTCGCCTTACGTAGCATTGTTGAGCTCAACTTGTGGGAATGCTGCCATTGAGAGAAACTCACCGAAGAACTGCCTATGAGGTTCCTGCAACAGCTTGCCACTTCCTTAGCCTCTTCTCAGGCCAGTTAGTGAGCCTAGTGGTTTCTTTAGGACTGCACTACAGCTGCCTGGTGTCTGCCTGCCTAGAGCTAGGTCTGCAGCTGCTAAATCATATTTGGTGTTTGCTGCAGGGCTGAACTGCTGCCCAAAGAACTATTGTGGAACAGGTCTGCTTCCCCTGTATCCTAATTTTCTCTTCCACTACCCCTGCTGGGTGGTGAGAGGTTGAACCCTTATTATAAGTAGGTTGCAAGAAATATATGCCTACAGGCAGGAAGTAGGAGGCAAGAGGCAGGAACTGGTACAGAGGCCATGGAGGGATGCTGCTTACAGACTTGTTCTTCGTGCCTTTCTCAGCCCATTTCTTATAGAACCCAGGACAATTAGCCCAAAGATGGCTCCACCCACAATGGGCTGGGTTCTTCCCCACCAGCCACTAAGAGAATGCCTTACAGCCAGATCTTATGGAGGCATTTTCTCAACTGAGGCTCCCTCCTCTCAAAAAACTCTAGTTTTGGTCAAGTTGACATAAAACTATCCAGGACAACATGCATGCATCCTCACATAGGTAGATACACAAGCATGCACACACACACACACACACACACACACACACACACATATACACAATGTAATCTTAGCAGTTGCTCACAAAGCCAATTTAAATGACTAAGCTTTTAAGAGTTTATGAATTTTCAAACACCAAATACACAGATCTCAAAGGCAGAAAGGTAATACGATCAAGAAACACAAGACAGCCACAGACTAGTAGCTGGCACTGCACCCTGCTTCTTCAGAACTCATTCTCTTTGTGAAGAAGGCAGGATGGGGGAAATATTTTAATTAATGTAAGCTTTGTAGATTTACTGAAAATGCAAATGGCTTTAGAGGAAGGGTTTGTCACAATTAATTCTCCAGGATACAGTGCCACAGTGTATCCTTTGTTTAGTGTTTGATTCGCTCTTGATGAGGTCATGGGTCTACAACAGCTGGGGGTGGGGACAGTGTACAAGAAGTTAGAAGCTTGAATTAAACCATCGGGTGTCGGGAAGTGTGGTGACACCTATTTTTTGGATCCTCTTAATATCACCATCCCTTTTCTTAGAAAAAAAAACACCAATTCTCTTTTGGTTTGGTTTGGTTTGGTTTTTCTCTTAAGATTTATTTTTATTTGATGCATATGAATGTTTGTACCATGTGTGTGCCTGGTGCCCACAGAGGCCAAAAGAGGGAATTTGATCCCCTGGAATTGAAGTTATAGGTGATCATAAGCTACTATGTGGGTTCTGGAAATCCAACCTGGGTCCCTCTGCAAGAGCAGCCAGGGACCTTACCTACCAAGTCACTTCTCCAGGGTCCCAGAAAACGTTTTTCATCAAAAAATATCAGTAACTAGCCAGTGCTGTAGCTTATACACAGAACCACAGTAATTGGTGAAAGGTCTCAGATGTGCAAGACTGAAACAGGTTGACTGCTACAGAGTTATCTATAGAGTGGGTTCTGGGCTAGCCTGGGCTGTACAGTGAGACTCAGTGAGGAGGAGCAGTGGGAGGAAGAGAGGAGAAGTGGAGGAGGGGGAGGGAGGAAGGGGACAGAAAGTGGCAGCACCTCACCTAAGAGCAGATGTGACGTTGTTCTCTGTCTATTTGACTGGCTCACCTAGAAGACACAGCCCTGGGTGTGTCCCTGACAGTATTGCCAGAGAGGAAGACCTTTCCTGATTGTGGTGGTACATCCTATGGGTGAATGAAAACATGAAAAAGAGAAGACCACCAGCATATCTGTCTCCCTCTCCTCTCTCCTTCTCTCTCTGCTTCCTGGCTATAGACAGAGTATGACCCCACTTTTACCTTGGTGATAGACTGGGCCCTCAAACTTGTGAACACAAGTAAATTCTCCCTTCTCCTCCCCCACCCCCATAAGTTTCTTTTTTGTCGTGTGTTTATCACATCAGTGTGGGAAGTAATTAATACACTAGTTTTGGCCAAAAATCATGCCATGTGCTGACTCCCCAGTTACCTATACTAGAGGCCTGACATTGTCGGCGCTCTGCTTTCTGGTCTCGTGTCTGCTTCCTCTCCATCACTACAGACAGCCTTCCACACCAGGCTGATGGATACCGTGAGTACTGGGAGTCCTTGTAACTGGGCAGGACATAAGCATGAGAACTTGACTGGGCTGAACTGGGTCTCTCTCTCTCTCTCACACACACACACACACACACACACACACACACACACCTTCTGGACCTCCAAAAACAACTGAATGGAGTCACAGTTTCTACAGCTAGTCAATGAAAAATGTCCCAAGAAGCAGCAGAAAATCCAGGGGCATTTCCATAGTGACTGTAACTACAGTCCACCTAGGCAAAATGCTTTAGGCTACAGCTGACAGAGCCCAAGGAGGAAAGGTGAACTGACCGGTGGGGATACTTGTTTATCTAAGCAAAGGGTCTCAGGAGGCCTGAGGAGGCCAGTCTCCCACACACCATCTTGGTTTTAGGCTAATGCTTCCCTCTTCATCTTGACTTCATTGTCTCAGACTGTGAGTTTTGGGTTTTGTTTTGTTTTGCTTTGCTTTCCTTCCACGCAGCTGCTATGGAAGCTACTGGAAGGCACTAGGCTCACACCCTTCCTGTTTGCTGTCAAGGCAAAGGTGTTCTCCCCGACAGCTCCAAGGAAAGAAAGGATATGGCTGATCTGAACTGAGTGAAATACTAACCCTTTGGACCAATCCGACTCATCTCAGAGGAAGTGACATGCCGTAAGTGGTCCAGCCTGAGTTAGGTACTCACTTCAAAACCAGGAGGAAAGGTCCGACATAAGAAGGGCAGTCCCTGCTTTGATAGAATGGCTGTTCAAATGAAGCATTCCCCTCAACCACAACCCCACTGTTTTGGAAAGTTCTGGGTAACTGGACGTGACTCCCTAACAACATGGCCAAGAGAAAATTACTTTAACTTGGATCCTTTCTTCCATAGTTCTTGGACTTTAGGGTGGACAAGAACAGCCTAGCTAGTTTTCCAGGCTACCCCTCCAGTCACTGATTCTGTACCGGACACACATCCAGGGATGGGGTAGGAGTCACCAATTTTAATGAGTGAGTCGTGTGTTTGATAATTCCTATAGTAGAGAGAACGACTACAGATCTTTGCTTAGACCTGTGTGACCAGAACAAGCTAAGATCTGTCCTTTTGAAGGAGCTAAGGAAGTGGCCTGGTAACCAAAGAAAGAGTGACACAGCCGGGTCAGCCCTGTGAACCAGGGTAGGAGTGAGGTCCCTTACCATATGATGGAGGCCAGGACAGAAGCAAAGGAAACACACAAGATCCAGTAGGTAGGGCCTTCTCACACCTATGTCTCGACGTGTCCATCTGTCTTTCCATGACTTTTCAGGAAAAAGAAAACAACAAAAACAACCACAAAAGCCAGGCTGAAGAAGAGAGGTAAGCTGTCCACAGAAGGCAGGCCAGCAAAATGGTTCAGCTGGTAGAGATACTTGCCTATAGGCCTGCTGAACTGTACCCCAGATCCCACAAAGTAGCAGGAGAGGAGTGACTCCCAGGAGTTGTACTCTGACCTCCTGGCACACACACACACATACACACACTACACACACACACACAAGATAAATGAAGGCTTGGGAAATGGGCAAGCTACTTATTTTCCCTAGTTTTAATTGTCTCGTGGATTATGCTTAGCAATAAAACAAAGAAGTAGTTTAGCTAACAAGACCCAGAGTCAGGGGCTGGAGAGATGGCTCAGTGGTTAAGAGCACTGGCTACTCTTCCAGAGGTCCTGAGTTCAATTCCCAGCAACCACATGGTGGCCTACAACCATCTCTAATGGGATCCCACTCCCTCTTCTGCTGTGTCTGAAGACAGCTACAAGTGTACTTACATACACAAGATAAATAAATCTTTAAAAGAAAAAAAAAAACAGAGTTCTCATCCAAACCTCGGACCGTGGGTATAAAGGTATCGCTGTGCCCCCGTACAGTCTCTGGACTGTAGGCAGGCTCTTTTGTCTGAGGAGCGGAGTCCACTGAGATGACCTCAAGAGGACTCTGGATCCCCACCTCTCCTTGGCACACCTTTCTTCTTGTTGTGAATATTTTTTAAAGTTTTTCCTACCAACTAAATTATTCCAAATATTTTTACCTATAATTCCATGTCATTGAAACTGAAAAAAAAAATATTGCAATTAGTTTTAAAAGAGTAGTATCCTAAATTGAAATTCTACTTTCTCCTCTAAGCAATAGGAGAAGCTAGGCATCCTTTCTCTACAAATAAAATCTATTTGGGACCAGGAATTACTTCCTAAGAACTCCTACAGCGTTCATCATGTAGATAAGCAAAAGTGTTCCTCTCAAAAGAAATTAGAAAGATTAACAAAACTATTCCTGAGAATACACTAGAGTACATTCAGACACTGAGAGATTGTGCAGGAATTTAAGCACTACTACAGAAAACCACATAAGGGCAGAAGGAAGGGCCCACTAGTACTCTTTCTCTTTTTAGGAATACACAAAGCTACATGTAGAAAATGAGGGCTTTTAGTTTAAAACATAGGGAAGAAAATTTGCAGAGGAATGACTCTAATAAGGAGGGAATGGGTGGCTTTGGGTTTTTGTGGTTTTTGGTTTTTTTGGTTTGGTTTGGTTTGGTTTGGTTTGGTTTGGTTTGGTTTGGTTTGGTTTTCGTTTGGTTTGGTTGTTTGGTTGGTTTGGGTTTTTTTTTT
>NW_022196899.1:22717642-22730141 GCF_008632895.1 Mastomys coucha
CTCAGAAATCCACCTGCCTCTGCCTCCCAAGTGCTGGGATTAAAGACATGTGCCACCACTGCCCTGCTTTTTTGGTCTTTTTGGTTTTTTAGGTTGGGGGGGGGGTGCCTTTTCCAGTGCTCATGTTTTCGGTTATGAACAGGCGTTACTCAGTGCCTGTGACTCTCAGGAAGCCATCATCCTGTTCTAACCCTGTCATCTGTAAAGACGGATGCAGTCCTGAGTCCTGATTTGCAAGTTATGAAGATCACGGTATTAGTGATCTGTAAGAGACTCACTGTGCCTGGCAAAGAACACACTTCCAGCGGATGTTATCAGACTTACTACTCTTATAATCAGGTAGAAAACCAGACCCTCAGGAACCAAGTTAAGGAGACCAGCAAATACCATTAATGTGTTCAAAGGCCATCAGCATGGTTCTAGACACCCACCTGGTAGCCCTGGTGTTTGAGTTTTTCCACCTGTATTCCAAAACTAAGGTGCAGGCTTGCATTAAAAGGTGAGGAAGTACTTGGGACCAGGACACAACTGCCATTTGGCAACCAGCTCCTCTCCTTTTCCTCAGTTTCCCCACACTGTCCTTGTTCTCCCTACCTATCTTTATACTAAAGAAAATGAGGTCTACATCTCTCACAATGAAGATGTGATACACACCATTGGCTTAATCTATGGTTCTCCCAGAGATGGGCTGCAGTGGGCAGATGTCTGATGACTACCCATGGTCCTCCCAGAGATGGGCTACAGTGGGGCGATGTCTGATGACTACCCATAGTCCTCCCAGAGATGGGCTGCAGTGGGGTGATGTCTGATGACTACCCATAGTCCTCCCAGAGATGGGCTACAGTGGGGCGATGTCTGATGACTACCCATGGTCCTCCCAGAGATGGGCTGCAGTGGGCCGATGTCTGATGACTACCCATGGTCCTCCCAGAGATGGGCTACAGTGGGGCGATGTCTGATGACTACCCATAGTCCTCCCAGAGATGGGCTGCAGTGGGCCGATGTCTGCTGACTACCCAGAAAGTGGGAACCAGCAGGAAGAAATGCTTCATTTGTAGTGCTTAGGACAAATATGCCACCACAGCTGTTACCAAGCTACTTGGGTAATACCAACAGGCACTCAAAATTCCTAGAATTTAAATAGACAGCTTTCATGAGTTGCCCAACAGGCTACTAGTGTTTTGATGAGGAACAAAGGGCCTGAAGTCAAATGAGTGAATCTAGACCACAATTACCACCAACGAAGCTGCAGAATTATTCAGAAAGACACAGAATGATTCCCAGTAACTTGTGCAAAAGAGACACACTTGTTATGTGCATTCATAAGGCTGGGCTGTACTTATGTGTATACATAAGGCTGGCCTGTACTTATGTGTACACATAAGGGTGGTCTGTACTTATGGGCACTCATAAGGCTGGCCTGTACTTATGGGCACACATAAGGATGGCCTGTACACTGTATGCATATATAAGGTTGGCTTTTGCTTATGTGCATGCATAAGGCTGGCCTGTATTGTGTGCATACATAAGGCTGACCTGTACTTATGTGTACACATAAAGCTGGCCTGTACTTATGGGCACACATAAGACTGGCCTGTGTTCTGCCAAATGCAGCCTCCAGAGGATGGTTGCCCCAGATGACAGGACGGACCAGCAGCACCAGCACATTCTAAAAGTCTGTTCGAAATGCAAAATCTGGGCCGGCAACATGGCTCAGTGGGTAAAGGTGCTTGCTGCCAAGTCCAGCAACCTGAGTTAAGTCCCTGGGACCCACATGATGGAAAGGAGAGAACTGGTCCTCTTGTCTTCTGTCCTCTACATGCACAGTATAGCATGCACGTGACCACACACATGTAATCAACGAAAAACAAGAATTTCCATCCTTTGGTTTTTTTTTTTTTTTTTTCAAACTAATGTAGAACTCAGGCCTGACCACATGGATTGATCAGAATCTTCACTTTATCAAACAAATCCCTGGCCATGACAACTGGGTGTCACCACTCTTCTGAAGCTACCTCGGACGTGATTTGTGTCCTCTACAGTCCTCCAGGAATGGCTTCGACTTCCCACGTTTTCCACTTCTACAGAGGGGCACGAAGCAGTGACTAGTGCCCCCCAATCTCCCCTCACCCTTCCAGACACGGCCACAGTGCCTGAACTCTGGGTATACACGAGCTAAAGAAACCTAGATTCCTCAAGAGCTGCTATTCAAGCCACGAGCAGCATGTGCCAACGTTCCTCCCACAATCCCGCTTCAGTCCCCGTGAAGCCGCACATCTGGCTGTCACACACTCTTTTGTGGGGCCATTTCAAAGGCGGTCCTGATGCTGCCTCTCCCCAGGGCCAGGCCCACAGTGGCCTCCCTGTCCTCCCAGCATGTGATGTCATGAGCATGAATGTCCTGCCAAACAGTTAAGATGCTACAGCTCATTGTGTACATTGTATAGAGAAACACTGATGGGCACATTAGTTCTAATTAAAACAAGAAAAGAGGCAGGCCAGGACAGAGCCGGACCTTGTTCTATTGTTATACCACACCACCACCGATGCAGCACAAGTGTGTAAACGTGCATTCTCCAAGCTCACAGACTTCGCCTTTTGTCCCAGTCTTGTCCCCAGCATCTCCAGCACTTCCCCAGAGACATTCTCTGTTCTAATTTGGTTCCTATCAAGTTCTTGGAAAGCGTGATGGAACCATCCAGTTTTCAATGCAAAGGTGCCTCCACACTCTATTTGGGATGGGGTTGGGGGGGAGAGAGAACTGATAGTCTCGCTCTCAAAATCACCCAGTCTCCAATGACTATCAAAGAAGGGACCAAGGGCAGGATTTCTGCACTCCAGAAAAACATGAGAGAACTGATTTTAATTCATTGTCTCTCAGAGTGTGACAGTGGAGGCCACCCCAGCAGTCAGGGTGCAGAACACACAGCATCCGTACCCTTGGCTCCCGCACAGATCTACTGAATGAGGGAAGAGGATGGTGAGTGCCTGACCCCCAAGAGTCACAGTGAGCTCTTTACGTGTGTAGACTGAAGGCTTTAGCTTCAATAGGCTTAAATCCCTTCCAGTTCTGTACAGTGGCCGCCTGACCCTCACAAGCCACATAAACTCCCCACTCATTGTCTCATCCAAAAAGCAGGGACTGTGGGGAGGATTGAAGATGGGAAGTTTCTGACAGGGCCAGCTCTCCAGAGCACAGGCTCCCCACTCCCTGCAGTTTAGGTAGACAATATATATTTGCAGTATATTGTTTGGGGTGTGCTTGGGTGACAGGGGAAAGAATGGCTGTCTCCATATGAATGAAGATTTGCTATAACTGCTCAAAGAAATGTATTGGCCCCGGGCTAATGAAATCTAACAAAAGCAGATAAAATTAAATTGAATTTCTCTTCGGATTACAGAGACAGAACCTACTATTTGCAGCTGGGCTAATCAGCCCAATGGCATCTAGCCTGCAGGTACTCAGCCCTCGCAACATGGCGGATCCAACTGAAATGTGCTGGAAGTAAGAAACATACCAGAGCCCAAAATCCTCATAGCAAGAGAACATTGTGGCAAAGCTGATCGCTGTATACATATTGAAATGAGAATTATTTGGACGAACTCCATTCAATAAAACACATTAAAAATTATTTCACTTGTTTATTTTAGCTTTCTCTTATTGTAGCTATCCGAAGTTTTCAAGGTTCAGACATGGTTTACAGCTTCCTGTTGGATGGTGGCATTCTCAAAGAGCATCTAGCCTCCTACCTCAAGCTGATAAGGAGCCCTCACCTAACATGCAGGCATGACCTGAAAGATGAGGTCCTCAGTTAGGCAACTTCACCAAGGACAGACCTGAGGTTCCCTCCTCTCATGCTACCTCCTTCTGAGAAAAAAACACAAGTTCCCAAGAAAATGAAGTCCTTGGCTGCTGCTGATGGGTTGAGAACAGGAGGCCTTCAAGCTTCACTTGCCCACTGTCTCCACAGGCTGTCTGTCCTTCCGATCATAATCCTGGTAGCCCAGCAGGTATAGTGAAGCAGAGAGAGTCCTCTGACCTGACTCAGAACCCTACGAACACTGAATCAGAACAAGTCAGTTTTGTTAATATGAAGGTTTCTGCGTAAGTGACTTAGAAATTGTTTCTACCATGGTGTTTTGGGATGGGCATTTCCAAAGAGAGTGTTGGTCAATCTTAAATATACACTATACTTGATAATGAAATTAGTGCTTTTAACCTGTGTGTGTGTGTGTGTGTGTGTGTGTGTGTGTGTGTGTGTGTTTGGAGGGAGCACATGTGCAATGGTACACTTGCATAAGGAAGAGAACAATCCTGGATGTCCTTCCTCTCTTCCAGTCTTTTTGTCTCTTGTTACCGATTCTAGCTGGCCCACAGCTTCTGGTAATTGCCCTAGTTCTACTTCCAGTCTCCCGGCTTTTACACGGGGGCAGAGGTGGGGTATGAGCCAGAGGTTAAAGTCAGACATCTTTGCCAACTACTCTTATATTTTTTGTTGTTTGTTTTGTTTCATTTTGGTTTTGAGACAGGGTCTCTCTATGTAGCCCTGGCTGTCCTAAAACTAACTTTACAGACCATGCAAGACTCACAGAGATCCCCCTGACTCTTTTCCCAAGTTACGGGATTAAAGATTCGAACCCCAGGTTGGGTTCATTATCTCTTTTTGAAACAAGGTCTCTCAGTGAACCTAGAGTTTTCTACCTGTCTAGACTCCCCAGGGACCCTCCAGACTACACACAACACACACACACACACACACACACACACACACGCAGAAGAGAGAGAGAGAGAGAGGACGATCGCACTGGGATTACCAACTTCTGAGCTGGTGAGATTTGAACTCAGATCCGCCTGCTTAAGCACTAAGCACTTTACCCACTGAGCCAGCTCCTCAACCCCTAAGGGTTTGTTCTTTGCTCAGTGACCAGAAATTAATTTATTGAGAGTTTTTTCTTAATCAGACAATACTCTGAATTCAACAGAAGACTAAAGATCAGCTTTGGAGACAGTTTGTTATTTTATTGCACAGATTTTTACCTGAACAAATGCACCAGACCGAGCTTGGAGTGTCCAGAGTCTTAGACACTGACAGACCATCGGTGTTTACACCCACGAAGCCAAATTTAACAGTACAACTTATGTTAAACAATACTGCTTCAAGATCTCTAACAGAATGGAAACAGAGATAGAAGGGGAGAAAAAGGTTTTTAAATGTGTTAATTTGAAGCATATACAACCGTAGAGTTAAAAACTACAGCATACAAACCTGGAAAACGTAGGCAGTCAGTTAGAGTTATCTTCATACTATTACTTATTGCATATTAACGTCTGCTTGGTTCATTTCCTTCATATTGGTGAATTGAGAATTTCAGGAAACCCGTGGTTATAAAAATGATCAATCTTGAAAAAGTACGTACAGAAAAATGTAAAATTGCAAACTAAAAAAGGAGACCCAACCCCTCAACTTATAAAAGGGGAGCTTCCCCACAGAGGGAAAGCTCCGAGTTCCCCTCCCACCCGTGTTCCCAAGTGTCTATCTCTTACAAGTAAGTGACCTTGATACTAAGCTGAAGGAGAGGAGAGCGGTCTCCATGAGGCTTCCATTGTCATTGGTAACCCTTTGAAAAGCGTCTTTTATTTCTCTCCTGATCCACACCCAAGTCAGAAATGTTCCCAAGACATTTGAATTTAAGAGAGAAACAAAATATTTTTTTAATCAACAACAATGGAATGCCCGAGGAAAGAGCGAACAGCCGGCAAAACGAGGGGGGGAGATGGGGGGAGCTACGTGGGCATTATCTGAGCTAGAGCTTTCTTTGAAGGCAACCAAGAGGTGGTGGGTGGGTGGGGTGTTACGACTGCAAAATGCCAGGCAGGATACTTTCTAGAACTTTGGCTTTAGTGCCTGGCAGGGAAGTGGGCTTCTCCCACTGTGGCGAGCAAACCCAGGGCCCAGGCCCAGCATTTACAGCACCTCGGCGGGCAGTGGAGCAGCCCTCTTAGACATGGGCACTCTTGGCATGCGTTGGAGAGCTGGAACCAGAAGAGTAATAGAAACGGTTTTCTCCAAATGACTGTGCATCCCCGGAGCAGCAGACGATGACACAGCCACCCACCAGGCACAGCACCGCACCGATCCAGCCGGCGTACAGCGAGTAGCCAAAGCTCACGATGGTGATCTCTCGGTGGGCACATACAGGAAACCAGATGGTGGCGACAATGGCGCAGAGAGCTGGGGAGACAGGGAGAGAGGGGTGAATGGACACACTTATCACACACCAAGTGCACCGGGGTAGGCAGGTTTACTCATGACACGCCCCTTCCAATCAGAGCCGCCAAAACAGAGCACCTTTCCTTTGGCATCCTCTGCTCTAAGAATGCGATGACTTACAGGCTTGTGTCCAGTGGCTGGTCCTTGTTTTGTCCTCAGATCGCAGAGACAAACACCCTTGTAGAGACAGTATAATCATTTATGCCCAAACCCTTATATTTGTTTTCACTTATATACATCGTGTCACTTTTTGTTCCGGTTCTGTGTGTGTGTGTGTGTGTGTGTGTGTGTGTGTGTGTGTGTGTGTGGTTGCTGTTGTTTGGGTTTTTCAGGTTAAGGCCTCATATAGCCCAGGCTAGCTATGTCGTGTAGCCAAGGATAACCTTGATCCTCATTCCCTGAGTTCTGGGACTTCAGGCATGAGCTGGTAGAACCAGTTTATGAGGTACTAGGGATGGACCCCCATGGCTTGTTAAGTACACTCTCTTAACTAAGCCTTAATCAGTTATTAGTACGCATTGTATGACTTTTATTCAAAAAAGTATAAAAAGCAAATAAAAACAAGTAAACATAAAAAAAAATCTAAGCCTTATCCCTAGCTCTCTACAGTTACAATTCTATTCTTAGACTTGCCTGATGATATTAGGCTTTATGCATATTAGATTTACGCATCTGTTCCGCATCCCACACTCTGAGTTTAGTGAAGGCAGTGGCCATGGCTCATTTATGTCTGGAAACTCCGTGTTCGGCTCAGCACCGTTCCTGGCTAAATGACTGAATGATCAATCAGATTCTTCACAATTGGGAAGCAAGATGTTTTCCCTCTTCACTTTCTATCCCATTTTTCTCGAGGGACTCAGTCCACGTTACAAAGGTCTAGACCAACGAACTATTCCTCTTCTCTTGCTAGAGCAAGCATTGCTAAGTGATGATGGAGGACCAGGCAAGGGTCTGAGTTTGTGTGGTGCCGTTCATAATCACAAAATACCGACACAGAGATGAATAGTCCTTGGGGTAAAAATAATTTATCTACTTGCGGTTTTTAATTTTTGATTATGTGAGTTACATGTGACAGGGAGCACACCTGCCACAGGGTGTGTGTGGAGGTCAGAGGACACTCTCAGGAGTCCACCGTGTGAGTTCCAAGGATTGAACTCAAATCATCTGTCTTGGAGGCAAAAGTCTTTACCTCCTGAGCTTTCTTAATAGTCCAGATATTTTTTCAAGGAAATGTAAGCATTTAAACTGGCTCTACTAAATAAGATAGCAACAAGCTATATAGGCCCATTCCACTTATGCCATGGGTCCAGTGAGATCAAAAAGTCTGAGCTTTTTTTATTTTAATTATTTCCGTTCAAATGGCCACATGTGTGTAATGACTATTTCATAGGATGACATACCTCAAAGCAACCCCACAGTTCCCTTTAGTGTCCTCTGATTTCTCTCAAACACAGCAGGATGAGATTTTAGTAAAAACTTTAACTGGAGATGGCCCGTTAGACTTGCTAGACAGGAAACTAATCAGAACAACAAGATTTCTAGCCGGTATCCTAAAAGCCACAGACAAATTCAAGATAGAACACTGCCCTGCCAGCTCAGCAATTGCCACCTGGGGTGCCCTTGTCACTTCCAATTCGTCAAACTATTATGGTTTCTACCAAGCTTTTTAATGTACAATATCTGCCCAAGAAGAAGAAATACAATCTGCCTTTAACCTCAACTGTAAACTAAGGATCAAATCTTACCCATGTTGAAAGACTTGAAAGGTCTCATCCAATTGCTGTGTATCCTTCAACACTTTTTATTAATAATGGACCGACTAAGTGCTCCCCCTACCCGTGTGAGCAATGTATAGATACAGAATAAAAAGAGGTCATTCCAACCTTAAAGCCTACAGAGGCAAGAGACTGGAATTGGAAGGGTCTGAACTGACCAAATTGATTTTCTTTTTATTTTGTTTTTAAACAAGGCCTTGTATGTCCCAGGTCGGTCTAAACTTGTCTCATGAAGAGAAAAACTTTTCCTCTATTAGGGACAGTTTACAGAAATTCTCTTCCAGATTGTTTCAGCCCAAGAAAATCGCTATGAGTTTTCCATGACAAGAAGCAATACAGCAGAGACTCCTAGCCCTCAAAAGTAGGCATTCACTCTGCTGTGGACAAACCCAGCAATCAGCAAGAGATAAGAGGCACGCTGAGAGGGACAGGGTAAGGACAGAGATGGTGGCGTGGCGTAGGGAGAAAAGGTCCTGTTCCCTGACAACTGATTTAGGGCAGGGCAACCAGTCCATCCCACAAAGAGCTAACTGATTTGTAAACATTGTTTCAATTACGTGTTACTCTTTGGGACTCCTTTGTATTTACACATAAACTCATGCGTATGCGTGCCCACCCACGCAAGCACTTAAAACATTGCTCACCTTTGTGAAAGCTAAGAACAGTCAGATTAGGTTTAGGTTGTCTACAGCAGGATCAGAAATGGCCCCCAGTCCAGTTGGCTTGCCTTTACTTCCTAAGCATAGACAAAACAGCTTGGAAGAGTCAGGCTCCAGGTTCCAAGAGTTTCAAGGGCTTGGCTGATTCTGAGTGTGTCAGCAATGCTGTTGGATTTACTGTGTGTAAATTACTAGGGGAGGAGGAAGAGATGCCTGTACAATTATAGAATGACTGCATAGGATTGGATGCGTAAGTGGGTGGGCAAATAAAAGACGGATGGATGGATGGATGGATGGATGGATGGATGGATGGCACAGACAGATGAATGAGAGGTAGTCTCATTTTTGGTTCCCCTTTCCCCCTCCCTACACCCCGGTCATAAATTTTAATGTGACTTTAACACACTGAGAGTCACACACTCACAGTTAACCTAATTAAAATCTTCCCTCTCTCATAATCCATGCAAAACAAGGAGAACGAACCCTAGGAGCTCTTTCCTTCCCAGCCGATGAATGAACTCCGGATGGAATTCCTGTGGTACTCAAGATTGAACCACATCAAAACCGGCCAAGAAATGGCAGGTCACCGCAGAACATGAAAGAGACTAGAGGCCGATGCACAGTGACCTCTGACTGAACTCGAAAGGAAAAAAATGTTAAGACACAAACAAAAGAGGATATACTCCATTTCAGCGGTGGCTTTTGAGGGGAAGGGGTTGCTGATTGACTGTGAGGTTAGAAAATTCAGGTCAAATCATCACATCACTGAAAACTATGGACCAGTGACCATTGAAAAACCGCAATCCCTGTTGGCTTTCTCAAGGACTTCTTTGCACATTTGTTTTTATTTGGGTACCTACCTGCCCTCTCCCCAACCCCACCCTCAAAAAGCAGTTCAAAATGGTTCTGATATCTGGGGGGGGGGGGGAAATAAAAGTTTTTTTATAAAAAGTTACAGTTACCCATAAGTTAAAGAAAGAAAAATGATTCTGAGTTCGAGGCCAGCCTGGTCTACAGAGTGAGTACCAGGACAGCCAGGGCTACACAGAGAAACCCCTGCCTCAAAGAAAGAAAGAAAGAAAGAAAGAAAGAAAGAAAGAAAGAAAGAGAGAGAGAGAGAGAGAGAAAGGAAGGAAGGAAGGAAGGAAGAAAAGAAAGAAAGAAAGAAAGAAGAGCAACTGGATATTCTGCCTTCTTTATTTTATATCAGAATTTACTTTTAAATTAAGTCTCTAGAACTAAACATTGATTTTTTTTGCACTGTGATTTCTTACTACTTCAGTAGATGCCATCCTTACCTGCACAGGAAGGAGCAGGACTCTGTAGTCGGTTTAGGGGATGAGACAGGGGACTAAAGGAGGGGGAGAAGGAAAGAGAGAACACATATACACACACACACACACACACACACACACACGTAAAACCCCTTCCTCATTAAAGATTTAAAAAGTTTGTCTGTAGTGTGGACAATTTTCAAATAATATGATATAATGTATTCCTTACTTGACAGGACATTTCTTTGCCAAAAGTTCATGATCTATTGTAACTATATGCAGAAATTAAGTAAATGAGATCCACGCAACCTCTCAACTATGTATACTTTTTAGGTATACAACTAAAAAAAAAAAAATAGCAAAAGAAAAATAATGTGGGCTGAGGAGTTTCGTGTTCAGTGTGTAAAAGCACGAGGACTTCAGTTCAAATCCCCAACGCCCACAAAAAAATCTGGGCAGAGCCACGGTGCCTGTAACCCTAGAACCACAGGGAGCCAAAGAGGAAGATCAGTGGAGCCTGCTGACTGCCGACCTAGCCCCAGGGTGAGTGAAACCTGTCTCAGGGGAATAAGGCAAAAAAGAGCAAGACAACTGAGGTCCTCCTCCTCGTACTCTGTCAGGTGCACAACACAGCATGCACGCACAGCATGCACGCACGCCATACCGCATCCATGCATGCATGCATGGACTCACACACAAAGAGTAAAAGAAATGGTGAAGTTGAATAAAATGAATGCAGGTGTGTCTGATTTTTTTTTAGGTAACAAATGAGAAAAAACAAAAAAAACAGAAAAAGAAAACGCCAACAGATGCGGGAAATCCTCAGTCACTGGTGTCTCTGCTTCCATGTGTGCTTCAAGTCTAGCTGCATCCTACACGGGGCAGGCACCAAAGGGGCTTTTTAAAGAACCGTTAAATTACCTGAGTTTTTCTGACTATATCCTCCTTGATATGCTGACATATTCACCAGAAACATCTAAGGCCTCGGCAGTAGGGGACAGAAGAGTTGATGGGGGATGAGCAAGCCGGATGAGCAAGCCGAGAAACTAAACTGTGCTGAGCTGCACTAGGTCATAAGTCTGAGGGCTCCAGAAATGAGGAGGGGTAAAGGACCGAGTGATGTTTCTCAGTGAATTGTGGGATCATATTTATCTGCTGTTCTTTTCCCACTTGAAGCTAGAAAAGCTTGGGTTTTTCTTTTCTCGCCCGACATTTTTCTTAAGCACTGACGTCAGAAAGCAGCCATCCAGGGACATGCCCCCTCTCATGAGGGTAATCACCAGGAAAACCTAGCATTTATAATTGCCATCAAGTCGATGGAATATTGGCGTGTGTCATTTTCCTGGCCAACGTCCAACACTGACATTTTTCCTGTTTTTAGTCCGAGTATCATCAGCTACTTTTCCCTATACTAGTCCAAAACAAGCCTCATGATTATCTGCTGAATTAGTTCATTCTTATTTATTGTTTGTGTGTGCATTACTGGGGGTTGAAGCTAGTTCCCCAGTCACTCTACATTATGTCTGTATCCAGATACTTGTTAATATTTTTTCAAAAAAAAAAAAAACAATCCCAGAATTCAGAGTCAGGAAGTGTTCACACAGCACGTAGGGGCTCTGCTTATGGGCAAAATCACTGCAAACTTAAAGGCCACTCCTTCTTTCCACACACAAGATTATCTTTCCCTGCAGGAGATCTGTGACTATGACAAGCCATTCATCTGACATCTGCCCCTACCCTTATTTCTAGCACAATTCACCATTAACCCTGACAGCTGAGACAACTTTTTCCACCTTGAATAAAGCCATCGACCCAGATGTTTAAAGGAAAGAAGAAAAAAAAATGAAAAAAGTTCGCTGGGGTGGCCAAGTCCCATTTCCTCCCTGCCCACTCCCTGAGAGACATCCAGGTGAAGGGGACTCAGGATCCCTTCATGATAGGAGAAGTGGACATCTTCTCGTGCGGGCCCCCATATCCTGATTTCTGTGCTGGGAATATTTCCATTAAGCCAGGAGGCAGGCGATACTACTGTATTATCACGCCTCTCCTCTCCAGTTCTGTGTGGACGTGACCCTCTCAGAACTCAGACATTATTGGGTTGGCCCTCTATTTCCTCTAGCCAACAACAGCCATAATTATGCCAATCATGGCCCTACAACGTGCCAGATGCCATACTAAATATTTCCCATACTCCATTGCACTGTTTTTACTGAGCTAGAAGGGAAGCATGTCGTTACAGACGTGCCTGCTTCCTTGACACACTTGAAAGCAGTGGGATCCTGATTCGGTTACAGTCGGTTTGATGCCAACTGACAAGATGGGATGCTTAGAACCCAGCGCCTGGTGCCCTGGAAATCGACAGAGTGAGATCCCTGATATCCCTGATCTGGGGCATCTGGCACTCCTTGAACAATGCAGAATTAAGTAAGCTTCTACTCCCTCCCACTCAGACTTAAGAAGATGGAGCTGCCCAGGAGCTGGCCAGAAAACAGGCTTCTTTTTGGGCGGGGGGGGGGGGG
>NW_022196899.1:22730170-22748923 GCF_008632895.1 Mastomys coucha
GGGGGCGTGTTTCGAGACAGAGTTTCTCTGTATAGCTCTGGCAGGCTTCTTTTTAAGCTTTCAGAAACCTAGAGCTGTTCGGGACCAGGGAGAACCGATTCTGGTTCCGCTTCCACTTCACGATCACCATGACAGGCCCATTCCCTGGCCTCACAGCTCCTGGGCCACTTTGTGCCTTCTGCTCAGCAGTCATACCTCAGCAGTGACCCCTGGGACTGGGCAGGGGCCCAGCACCAACCTCTCCCCAGAGAGTGGAAGAGTGGAAGAAACAAACCCAGAGCTGCACACAAAGGGAACCTTCACAGGCTGGCTTCTCCCACCCATCCCTGAGGGTGGCAAACAAGGGATCTTATGGCTGTGGGGTGGGAAGACATGAAGGAAATCAGTAGGTGACACTCTTGAGACGATGAGCTCCAGGGCCAACTCTGTCTAGTTAAAGCAACTCGAAAACCCAAAGAAGGCAAGCAGAAACCTGCTGAGGAATATATTTGACTGCACTCAAAAGGGAGAGGCGGACAGTTCCAAAACGTGGAAACCGGACTCTGACTGCACTCAAAAGGAGAGGCGGACAGCTCCAAAACGTGGAACCGGACGACAAGTCCCGTTCTGGTGATGAGAAGCCACTGTGCAGCCTCCTGGGGTCAGAGTTCTTTTCTCCCACAGATTGGATGGAGACAGACGAACGGACTGACATATGCACGCCCTCTTTCCAGCCCTACCTCGCTTTCCTCAGCTATCAAGCCATCTTCCTATACCAAACCACCTTAAAAACACAAAGCAAAACTTGGGCTGGCAAGATGGCGCGGTGCTGGGTAAAGGTCTCAATGTCAAGGCCCGCAGCCTGAGTTCGTTCTCCAGGTGGAAGGTGAGAACCAGCTGTCCTCCGTGCATGTGCACACACATATGTTTAAAAAAAAAATCAAACAAACAGTAGCAAGACAAAGAAAACCAAGCAGGCGTGGTGGTGCATGCCTTTAATCCCACTACTTGGGAAGCGAAGGCAGGTGAATCTCTGAGTTCAAGGATAGCCTGGTCTACAGAGCAAGTTCCAAGACAGCCAGAGCTACATAGAGAAGCTCTGTCTCAAAAAAAATAAAGAAAGAAAGAAAGAAAGAAAGAAAGAAAGAAAGAAAGAAAGAAAGAAAGAAAGAAAAAAGGAAAAGAAAAAAGAAAAAGAAAAAGAAAGGAAAGACCTCTATTAATCTGGAAGGTTTCAAACCACACATTGCTTCCCCCACCATCCCCAAAATAAACGAAGCAAAGCAAGCAGCTCATTTGCATCCATGCAAGCATCCATCCACTTCAGTTGTCCCTTGCCTTCCCGCCGGCTTGTCTGCAGTTACTTTAACATGCTGTCCCACTTCTGGAACGCTCATATGAAAGCGTTCAGAGATGAGGGCTTACGTATCCCAGGTTATCCTCATTAGCCAAGAGGAAGAACTCCGACCCTCCTGCCTTCCCCTTGCAAGGGCTAGGATTCCACGTGTGTCGTGTGCTTTGTCTGGCTGGTGTTTATTTTTGCAGTGCAGGAGACCAGACCCGCAGCGGGGAGTTAATTCAAGCTCCTGTGTACAAGTATGATCAGCAAAACTGAACGAGCACGCACTTCCTCAGCCTAGGTTGCTCTGCCCCTACAACCCACGGCCTTCTCGTCAATGCTGACCCCTGGATTCCTGTGCTCTGGGAAACCCCTGCGGTGTGACGTAGGGTAGGTACCTTCCTCTCTGCTTACTGCACGGAAGCCTTTTTAAGGTGACCACCGACCATATCTCAGAGTGTCTATGCACGCCAAAGCAAGCATTCCCTTTCCCCATCAGGGACCCCATTGCCTACCACAGTGCCCACTATACTTGATCAATGAACACTTACTGAACAAAATCTTGATCCATCACCTACTGGTCCACCACCCTCCACGCCTTTCCTTTGTGTTCCTCTTTTCCTGCCCTCTCTTCATGCATCCATGAGGCTCTCATTTCCTATTGCAATGAGAATCACCCCCGGGAGCCTCCTAAAAATATCTTTCCTGACCTGATCTCCAGAAAGCTCCAGCCCAACTGACTTGCTATGAAGTTTGAATACAAGTCGCTCAAATCCGATTCTATTGTGAAGCCTGCTCAGAGAGCCACCCCATAACCCACTTCCTTCAGATTCTTCTGGGTTGTCATTTTCTTATTAACCTATCAGCTCCTCTCACAGATGTAGTTAGAGTCCCGTCTAAACTTCCCCTGGAATATGATCTAAAGGGATACAAATGTGGGTTTCTGTCGCCAGTGGGTTCTCTTGAGTCCTTTCCACGTTTCTCTTGAAGCAGCCCACAGCAAGATCTGAGCTTTCTTCACATCCACTGGAGTTGTGTGCCCAAGAGAAAGCTTACCCAGTAGAATAAGGAGCACCCCAGCCAGCTGGGCTCGCCTGTACTTGGCCACTCCAGGCTCGTGGCCCATTCGGATGCAGGGGAGAACGGTCAACAGCAGCAAGATGGCCGGCAGGCCCAACACCGAGGCGGCAATCATGAGGGCTCTACAAGCCTGCACATAGCCTGGGAATGAGAGAGCAGAGAGGGCGGGTTAGACTGGGGGAGGGGAGGCCCTCCGACTCCTGAGTCCCACCTCTCAGGAACTCAACACCACCCTCCTCCTCCTTCTTCTTCTTCTTGTCCCCTCTGGGACTTCAAATTTGATAAATATTGTCCAAGATCACCCCACACCTTCAACTCAGGGAGAATGCTAGAAGAACAGAACCCGGATGGAGACACAGACACCTGGCCATGGTGGGGAGCAGGCAAGCATTTGCTTGAATTACTATAACACCTTGTTAAAGATTCACCTAGAAATTCAACAAGGTCTCCTGTGACTTAGGGTGGCTGACTCCAGTCTACCGTTGCCTGACCTGCTTGTGCAACGTTAGCAGGCCAGTTACCTACTGTATCCCACTCTTGTCATCTACAGAGTAATGATAATAAGAACCCCACACGACTGCCTAACAGTTCTACTGACAATCAAACTCACAATTCAATGGGTCTATAGAAAGATTTCTGTGCTAAGAACTGAAAACAGTGATAGCAAACAGGCCTGGCATTATTTCTCTGTCTCAATGTGATAGATTGTTTTTTCAGGACAGGAACTCGCCATGGTCCAGGCAATTCTCCTGCCTCAGTCTCTCCAGGACTGGGGTGATAGGCATGAGGCACCACACTCAGCCTAGGGTGGTATCACTGTCTTCAGAGTACTATGTGATTCACACTGAATATCACTATGTGATCCTCAGTTCACACTGGGTGTGACTATGTGAGCCCTGAACTACACTGGAAACTCAGACTAAGATTTCACCTCTCTCCCTCCTCCCCGGAGGCCGCTGTCACCATGACTCCCACCCCCTCAGTTGGTCAAGTTTCATTTCCTGCCTCATTAACTAATGGAGCTTGGGCGCATTTGTCCACAGGTCTGTCGATGCTTAAAAGGTGTATCTCTAACCCTGGGGATTCCTGTAGAGTAGATGCCTGTCTCTGTCTTCATGCCCACACAACAGATGGCACAACTATCAGTGACGGGAGGGAGTTGAAAGAGAAATGTAGAGCAAGGGTATCTACTCCATGCTATCAAAAATGCTAAGTGAGAACGTACGGAAGATGCACAACTTCCTGTAAAATACACAAGATGACTGGATACCAGGGGAATTTCACAGATTTAAATTCACTGTTTTACTCGTACATTATTTATTGTTTCTCACTGGAACACTCTCCAGTGTTGCATTTATAAATGGACATTTACCTCTGTCCATTAGTTTCATTTGCTCAGGCAGAGATAAAGCTAGTGGCCCGAGGGGGGGTGGGGGCTGAGATAAGGGCAATGCCAAGAACTGACCCTAGCTCTTTCCCATGTACCAGGGCCCCCGTGTCACACCCAGCCAACCTCCCTTGAGTGCCAACACGCAGCATCAGCACTGCCCCCTAAGGTGTGTCGCCTGGGCTCTCTTTCAACCACATCTCGTCTCATCTCAAGAATGAGATAACATATCAGATATCATAGCCTGGGCCCAGCCCTCCCTCACAGCTGGGAAGAGAGCCAGGACCCACACAAAGGCAGCAGTCAATACAAACTGATGCTCCGAAGTTTACGGCACAAGGCTGTCCGCGTGCTACAGTACCAAGGCCACTTCTAGAAATGAGAAGATGGAGACAGAGGGGTGCTCCTCCCCCACACGATGATGGGTAAGGTTGGGGATGCAGAACAATAAGCTTCTCCACAAAAAATACACTCCCTGCCCCCCAGCACAGCCTGTGTGTTCTGGAAACAAACCATTTGGCCTCGCATGCTCAGCAAGTGTTATTTCAGGGGCAGGAACAAAAATGATTTTTATACATCACTAGACGTCTCTACAGCCATGCCCAGCTGTTGGTAGAAAAAAACGACGTTTGCCCTTTCTAGAGCAGCTCCTACTTCAAAGCCAGACTTCATTCCTTGACCCCACTGGCTCCCACAAGCAATCCTGAAAGATAACTGGTTGGCTTGGTTTAAATTCTTTAAAGAAAATCTACTAGGGTTTATTGAGCTGAGCAACTTGTCTCGGATAACCCAGATTGTCAGGGACGGAGTCTAACCCAGGTCTACCAAAGTCAGTGTTAACGGAAGCCGAGCCCACACCAGTCCCTAATGCCTGTTCTTCTGAATGTCTGAGTGGAGAAGAAGGGTAGCCAACGCGGGGCAGGTGTGACGGGCACTGTGTGGTATTCTATGCGGTAGAGGCAAGGGGAGGACCAGGAGAGAGTGCAAAGAGAATTTAAAATGTGACTGGGGGCGGTGGAGGAGGGGTGGATGTAGCTCAGTCTGTAGAGAGCTCGCCTAACATAAACAAAGCCCTGGCTTCATTTCCAATACTGCATCCTGGGATAAAGGTAATAAGTCTGCAGTGAGTGAGCTGGAAGGGGGGGGGGGTGAATTCCAAATGTCCTGTCTGGAAAAGAGGGCACCTAAGCTCTAAATAGGGGGCACCGTCTCTGGAACGCTGTCTCTGGAGGAGGCACAAATGCGGCTGTTCTCAAGACCTTAGGGCTGACCTTAGGGCCTGGCTATGCCCTTAAATATACACATCACCCAAGGCAAGAGGGAGCTAGGCCACCTCGCCTAGGTGACGCTGAAGCGGCAGCGGGTGACAGATTTCTAGCAGGAATCTACAAGTGGTGCTCACAAACCACCCAAGCCGTCCAGCTGGCTATATGTTTCAAAACGGTTTCCAAAAACTTTCCCATGACACCCAAAGGAAGATGCTCCCTCCCGAACTCCCTCACCCTGGGTTTCCAAGGCTGGCCAACATTCCCTGCCCACCACCACCATCACCACCACCACCACCACCACCACCCCTCTGCCCCCCTCAGCCCCGCCCTCTGACCCTAGGCATTGATTTGTGTCTCCCTGGCAGAGTTTCCCTCCCCCAGGGTACTTGTACTTCCCAATACCTAGCAGCCTGCTGAGCAGAACTGGAGAAGGGTGTCACCCTGGCAGAGGAGGGGTGTAGGGAGTGAAGTCACTGCAGCCTGCGATTGAGGAATCACAGGGGCAAAAGAGAGGTAAAGATGGTGACAAGTCAGATAAGCAGGTCCTGAACTGAGAGAACCATCTTGGATTCACTAATCCCGACAGTTACCGGCAGGCCAGAGAAGTCCTAACCTCACCGGGATGCCTCCGGAGTGCCATGCAGTCTAAGAAGCTCAGCTCAGCCTACACCTATTCGAAAATGCTCTTTGTTCTTTCCTCCTCAAGCCTATCGACTATCCAAGATGGCTCTAATGAGAAGCCCACTGGAGATGGCAGGGGGCCAGGACTGTAGTGTCTTTGGTCAATTAGCTTGGGCACCTGGGATGACAAAATCATGGGAATTTAACAAGAGTGATTCCCACCATGTGGGATGATGATTCCACTCATCAAATCCTCAAGGCCATTGATGGACGAGTGTTACCAGTGGCCAAATTGCCTTGATTATCTCATGTTTAGATAAAGAAACGAAGGCTAACCTTTAGGACTAAATTCTCCTACAAGGTTGGATTGAAGATGTCAAAACTGTATCCGGAGGTCTCTGAGTCTCCAAACTTCTGAGAACCCTGTCTAAAAACACCCCCATTTCTGGCCCAACCTGCCTCTGGAAGCTGCTTGCAAACTCGGGGTCCTTACCCGGGAGGATGAGGATGTCCACCAGAGGCTTGCAATGGTAGAGACCAGTAGCCATGACGCAGTCGGCCCACAGCCCCTTGGAGCCCAGTTCGTCCATTTTTCGGCAGGTGGGGATGGTGTAGCTACAGGTCACCACCCAGTCATTGGTGGACGTTGTGACGATGATGCCAATCCAACCCACGAAGCTCGTGACGAAACCCACCACCTGCAGGCAAGTGGCTACCATGGTGGCCGCAGCGACGTCCACACAGCTCGACCCACACGGACTGTGCCCCCTGCGCCGGCCTGGACAGAGCCTTCCCTAGGCTCGCCCTCTCTGCCCTCCTGAGCCGCTGGCTCCGGGATACTCGAGGTGGAGAGAAAGAGAGAGAGGCTGCGAGCGCTGCTGCGACGGCGTGCAGCGGGGACAGGTGCGCCTGGCGGGGACTGCAGCGCTGCTGGGCAGCGCCTCCCCGCCCCCTCTTTAAACTCCGTGGCCCGGGCTGGCAAACGCCAATCCGCGACAGCCCCGAGCCGAGCCGGCCAATCGCGGGCCAGGCTTCTGTGCGGGGTGTGGAAGGGAGCAGGGGATGAGGAGGGGCAGCAGAGAGCCCCACAGGCCGGTGACGCACTGTCAGCGCCGGGAAGTAAATTAATCCCATCCCGACAGAGACTCGCAGAGTGAAGGGGATGCGCCCAGCACCTGATGGGTTTATTAAGCGTAGTCTCTCTTCTTCAGGCCCCTCTCATCTCTGTCGGTGTCTCCCTCCTCAACTTCTACCAACTCCCCGCTCGCTCCCTCTTCTCAGCTGTGGACACTTCCAAGGGCAGTGTAGTACAGTTTCCTATGCCCCTAAGGAACAGATGGGACACATTCAGAACCCCGATGTTACCATAAGGAAAGACCGGGGAGATAGCTTAGTAAGTGAGAGCACTTATTGCGCTTGCACACGAGAGAACCTCAGTCTCAATCCCCAGCACCCAATGAAAAGCCTGTCATGACCCCTAAGTCTGTAACCCAGTGCTGTTGGACTGATACAGAAGGATGTCTGAGTTTGCCGGCTGCCATTCTAGGGCCAGGTTCAGTGCGATTCTGTGGCTCAAGGAAATAAGGTAGATGAGGATAGAGCAGGGCACGGGACATCCTCCTCGTGCACACCTGGGTGCACACACATACACAGCACACATCAACACGCACGCACACACTCCGCAAGAGACAACACAATAAAGATGCTTTCCCGTGGTGCCAGCGGAGTTAAATCTGGTCACAAGAATGGTGACAAAAATTACTCACAGGACTGTTACTGATACTCACTACGCACATGTGGTTTTATACTACAGCTTATTGAATGGCCCACACTTTGCGGTGGGAACGACTGTCAGTTCTACACAGAAGAAAGAGACCCCAAAAGGGAAACTTGCTCCTCAAGTTCACACAGCTAGGAAGGAGAATCCGTGGGCCTGTCTCATTCCTGTCCCTGACCGTTCCTGGGAATCCATCCTAGTTATCACGTTCTGGGTGTTCCTAAAGCGCTTGGTGTTCCATTTGTGATACATTAAAAGCCAGGCACTCTGCCCAGACCGCTGTAAATAAGTTAGCTTCTGTCTCCACAGAGAAACCCGATAGTCCAGATTGAGTGGGAAGCAGAAGCTATCAGCAAAGGCTACGTGGCAGCCCCCTTCTCTGCACACATTCAGATAAGGTTCATTCTGCACCCTTGGGCCGAGGGAGTTACTGGGGATGAACCCAAGGACTTGAGCAGGCCAGGCAATGTTCTACCATTGAGCTGCACAGTTTTAAGTCTTGAAGGGGTTTGCTTGTCTTACTGTACGGCTTGATCTAGTCACCTGAGCCTCTTCCCCATCTCTCCTTATTCTGTTTAAAATGGTGGCAGATTCAGCAAATGTACATTCTGCTCAACGTCCTGAAGCCTCTGATGCCAAGCAGGCACCACTGGTGTTGAGCTTGCTGCAGCTATCCCCATGATGGGGTCATACTTGTCACCAAGTCTTCAAGGCGAGACTGCCCTTGATCAAGGAGACAAGTGGGGCTGTCTGTTAGTCTATGTGACTGGTGGGTTGGTCTGGGAGCAGGCTGTCTCTTAGCCTATGGGACTAGTGGGTTGGTCTTGAGGTGAGAATGGCAAACACTTCATTAGCATTACTATGGACTGTAGGGGATAGCACCTACAATGTGTTTGACGCTGGCCTGGTGCTGTTGATTGACAAAGTCAGTCTCTGAGCTACTCAGAGCAGGCTGCATAGTTCAAGGCCTGACTCCACCGCTACTGCCTATGGGACCAAAGCATTTCACATTGCATTTTAAAAGAATATTATATTTGTATTCATTCCTTGAGAATTTCATGCGTTTTTTTATTACACTCTTATTTACTTATTTTGTGTGCATGCATACATGTATGGGTGTGTGTGCATGGCACATGGATAGAGGTCAGAGGACCATTGCAGAAATCAGTGCTCTCCCACCAAGTGGGTCCCAGGAACCAAAGGCAAGACTTCAGGCTTGATGGCAATGTCTTTTCCTGTGAACCTTCACATGGGTCCTATGCGATGTTTCTTGGCCTTCTGTCATTTGTAAAGTGGGATGCACACGATCCTACCTTATAGTTCTCTTTATGGGTATGTGAGTCACTATACATACGGACCTGAAAGCAATGTCTGGTGCAAAATCCTCAAGAGATCTAGCTCCTGGATTACGATACGAAGCTCAGAATTCTTGGTTTTGCTTTCTCCTTTTGCTTGTGTCAGGTGAGGGCCTGTACAAACTATTTTATAGAAATATATCCCCTTTTTGAAGAAACCATCAAGTCTACAGATTATTTCATCATGAAATCTACTCATCTGGATGTTGACAGATATTTCCTTTAATATCCAAAACTAGCTTTGTGCTACGTACAATATAAAATATAAAAACCCCAAGCTCCACCAACTCATTGCAAAACTAGCTACGAAACTTACATTCTTAGAACTCTGTTAGAATTAATGTTCTACACATGACAGCTCAGTCAATCAGAGTTGAGCAATGGCCTACCCATACCCTATTCATGGGTCTCACACACACACACACACACACCACACACACACACACACGCGCGTTTGCAAAGTCGGAACTTTAGCACAGAGTAGTAAAGTGACTTACTAAGTTGTCAACGTTTCTGTCTTGCAGGGTGACACCCAGGGGACATATTACCTCTAGATCTGTTCCTTTATCCGTGTGACTTTCATGATCTCCACTTGGAAACAAGAAGAGTGAATTTCCCACCAGGGATATTGTGAAGACAGAGGTAGCATAAATCACATAAAAATGCAAGACACATGTAAGAGACCAGACACTGAATAATTAAGTTATTGTTATCATTTTCTATGACAGACACACAAAATGGTACCTGAGAGAGGCCAGCAGAGATACAATAAATTAACCATGAGCAAAAAGGCTATCCACGTCAAAGGAGGCCAGGCAGCCACAGAAGTACAGACCATGGGCCACAGCAGCTGAAGATACAGTCCCATGGCCAGGTGCTCTGAGCTCTAGGTTCTGGGTAAAGCTCACCAGCTTTCTTGTGGTTTTGTTTTCTTGCTTTCTTTCTTTCTCTCTTTCTTTCTTCCTTCCTTTCTTTCTTTTAAGATTTTATTTATTATTACATCTAAGTACACTGTAGCTTCTTCAGACACATCAGAAGAGGGCGTCAGATCTCATTATGGATGGTTGTGAGCCACCATGCGGTTGCTGGGATTTGAACTCAGGACCTTCTGAAGCAGTCAGTGCTCTTACCCACTGAGCCATCTCTCCAGCCCGGTTTTGTTTTCTTTTTTCTGCCTCTCTCTCTCTTTTTTTTTTTTTAATTTGACATAGGGATTCTCCCATAGTCCTTGCTGTGACTGTGTCACAAGTGTCCCCAGGGATCTGACTTCCCACCTAATACAACGCAGTAAATGAGCATTCCAAGCCCCACACAATCTCAAGCCCGGCTCCAGTGTGACAGTGAATCCAACCACACCCAGACAGTGTCACCAGTGGTTCCCAGTCAATCCCAGCTTGGTTCCTTTACTCTCAGAAACTCTGGTGTTACCTCTTCACGCCCTCGCAGTAGGACACAGAACTAGAAAGTTCCAGAGGAGACCTGAGTTTCCATCTTCTGACCTTAAACCCAAATCATATTCGGCATGAAATTTTTTGTTCTTACTGAAAGGTATTTGAAAAGAAAGGTTTGGGGGGGGGGGGCAATTAGTGTACTAAAGCACAGATGTGTGTGAAGAAAAACAGCTGTGTTAAACTAGAGGCCATTCAGTTAGTGCTGCGCGTGGCTGACTCAATGCCAGAGCTTTTGCTGGCACCTATTAGCGCATACTGAGAAAGATGGGCGAATCAGTGTGCTCTTAGCGCCCTCTAGTGACTTGTTATTGTATAGGTGGTTTTCTGAAAAGCACTGAAGGGAGCTATGAGAGGGAGGAGGATGGATTGACCTAACCTCGACGTCCCACTATCCAAACTGGTGACAGATTTAACTAAAATTTTCATTTTTCTGTGACACTTTTTTCCGTACGCTAAAAGTATGCATTTCTTTAGGAAACCAATATATGAAAGCTCAAGGTGTCTATGAACCCACTTCTCTAAAAGTCCTTCTGTGTGGGGTAGGAACACACAGGACGTGTTTGTGCCAGAGTGGGATCAATGACTGTGAGTGTGTGCATGTGGGTGTGTGGCACATGCAGACGCCAGAGGACAGCGTCGAGTGTTGCTCCTTGGACACGGCTCACCTTCTATTTTTGGTTTGGTTTGGTTTGGTTTGGTTTTGGTTTCTGTTCTCACTGTCCTGGAAGTTCAACAAGTAAGCTAGCCTGGGTTGACCAGTTAGCTCCAGGGACTGTCTGCCTCTGCGTCAGACCTCGTGGAGCTGGAATTATGGGTAACTGTGAGTTGCCTGATATGAGCCATTTCCTCAGTCCCCAGACAGCCTTTTTTTTTTTTTAAACATAGGGCTGGAGGATCAAACACAGGCCCTCTTGCTTGTAGGTATCTATTAACTGAGGCAGTTCCACAACCCATTGAGTACCTTTAATTGGATCTATTTTTTTATGTTTTATTGAATATTTTATTTATTTACATTTCAAATCTTATCCCCTTTCCAGGTCTTCCTTCCAGAACCCCCATCCCATTCCCCATTCCCCATTCCCCATTCCCCTGCCTCTCCATCATCCACCCACCCACTCCCACCTTCTCTCCTTGGCATTCCGCTACACTAGGGATCAAGTACCCTCAGGCCCAAGGGCCTCTCCTCCCACTAATGTCCAACAAGGCCATCCTTTGCCACATATGCAGCTGGAGCCGTGTACTCCTTGGAGCGTGTACTCCTTGGTTGGTGATCCAGTCCCTGGGAGCTCCTGGGGGTCTGGCCTGTTGACACTGTTGCTCCCGCCATGGGGCTGCAAACCCCCTCAGCTCCTTCAGTCCCCTTTCCAACTCCTTCATCAGGGACCCTGCACTCAGTCCAATGGTTGGCTGCAAGCATCCGCCTCTGTTTTTGTCAGGCTCTGGCAGAGCCTCTCAGGAGACAGCCATGTCAGGCTCCCTTCAGCGAATCAAACTTCCTGGCATCTGCAATAGTGTCTGGGTTTGATGACTGTATATGGGATGGATCCCCAGGTAGAGCAGTCTCTGCGTGCTCCACCTGGGAAACAACCTTTCCTTCTGTTTCCCCTCCACACTTTGTCTCCACATTTCCTCCTGTGGGTAGTTTGTTACCCATTCCAAGAACACTTTGGTCTTCACTCTTCTTGAGCTTCATGTGGTCCGTAAATTGTATCTTAGATATTTCGAACTTTTAGGCTAATATCTACTTATCAGTGAGTGCATATCATGTGTATTCTTTTGGGACTGTGTTACCTCACTCAGGATAATATTTTCAAGTTCCATCCATTTGCCTAAGAATTTCATGAAGTCATTGTTTTTAATAGCTGAGTAGTACTCCATTGTGTAAATGTACCACATTTTCTGTATCCATTCCTCTGTTGAAAACATCTGGGTTCTTTCCAGCTTCTGGCTCCTAAATAAGGCTACTGTGAACATAGTGGAGCATGTGTCCTTATTACATGTTGGAGCCTGGGTATACATACATCTCCTGGGTATATGCCCAGGAGTGATATATCTGGGGCCTCAGGTAGTACTATGTCCAATTTTCTGAAGAACTGCCAAACTGATTTCCAGAGTGGTTGTACCAGCTTGCAATCCCACCAGCAATGAAGGAGTGTTCTTCTTTCTCCACATCCTCACCAGCATCTGCTGTTGCCTGAATTTTTTATCTTAGCCATTCTGACTGGTGTGAGGTGGAATCTCAGGGTTGTTTTGATTTGCATCTCCCTGATGACTAAGGATGTTGAACATTTCTTTAGGTGCTTCTCAGCCATTCGGTATTCCTCAGTTGAGAATTCTTTGTTTATCTCTGTGCCCCATTTTTAATAGGGTTATTTGGTTCTCTGGAGTCTAACTTCTTGAATTCTTTGTTTATATTGGATATTATTGGATGTAGGATTGGTAAAGATCTTTTCCCAATTTGTTGGTTGCCGTTTTGTCCTATTGACAGTGTCTTTTGTCTTACAGAAGCTTTGCAATTTTATGAGTTCCCATTTGTCAATTTTCGCTCTTAGTGCATAAGCCATTGGTGTTCTGTTCAGGAAATTTTCCCCTGTGCCCATGTGTTTGAAGCTTTTCCCCACTTTCTCTTCCATTTCAGTGTATAATAGGATGTATTTTTAAACAACAAATTTCTCTGGTGGATTTAAAATATTTGATGATGCAAAAACCTCACATACATCTACTTTTAGAACTTTGGAACTAAAGATTCATGATGCAAGCAAGTATCTCAAAAAAAGACTTAAAATACTGCCGAGCTGTGGTGATGTAAGCCTTTAATCCCAGCACTTGGGAGGCAGAGGCAGGCAGATCTTTATAAATTCAAGTCCTGCCTGGCTTATAGAGTGAGTTCCAGGACAGCCAGGGATACACAGAAAAACCCTGTCTCAACCTCCTCCCCCCTAAAAAAAAAAGGACTTAAAATACATTAAATGCCCCATGGATTCAGAATTTTGCCTATTGTGGGGTTTTTTTTTCCACTGAAACCTGAGATGGTGGCACAGCCAGGCACCCATGAGGACACTAAAGAATACATACTTATCAAATAGCACTGAATTAGAAAAACGGATAAAGACATTGCCAAGACCCCAATGTTCCAGGCAGGTTCCATTAGAAAAGGAAGACACTGTGTGCAGACATCAGACAGAATCAGCACTGCTTTGGGGAGTGGGCAAACGGCAGACTCTAACTCTCTGTGGTCCCAGTCACTCACCTGCCATCCTGAGACAGAGGGAGCTTTCCATCAGAAGACATGTTGACACTGCTCAGCATTTAGTCAGAACCTCTTTGCTTATTTGGGGGTACCAATGGCCTCTTCTGTAAATCTATCAGCAGAGTGAGTTTCGCATGCTGCTCTATCTAGAGCTTGACATTCCACTGAAAGTCAGGCAACCTGGCACACCTACAGCCTTGGATACCCATTGTAGACCTGAGTATCAACGGGAGGATTGCACAAGCTCAAGAATGTGTGATTAGTCCTGGCAACCCAGCAAAATCCAGTCTCAAAATAAGTAAAAAATCAATTTTTTAAACCAGCTATTTAACTACCAGAACGTATTAAAAGCCTCACTGATGGGCCTTCAACTTCAGCGAAACCATTTCTTCAAACACCTTCATTTTTACTTTTTAAGTTTTTTTCCATACACAAGTACAATGTGTTTTGGGTTTTTTTTTGTTTTTTTGTTTTGTTTTGTTTTTTGTTTTTTGTCATATCTACCCCTCCTTCCTTCAATTCCTCCCATGTTCCCCAATAGCTTCCTTTCAAATTCATGCCATTTTCTATACATGCCTGTATTCACATAAGTACAGGGCTAACTGCTTGGGCATGGGCCAGTCATCAGGGGACTTGTCCCTACAGAAAACTGATAACAATAAAGTACGTGAGTCCTGGTGGGGGGGGTGGGAAGCCCCACTGTTAAGTCCTGTAGCTAAAGGAGGTAAGAACAAGGATTGCCATTAACTCCACAGAACACTGGTACAATGACCGGTTTGTCAAGTTTTAAACATTTTACTGAAAACACGTGTGGTATAGCATGGCCAAAGCATCACATGTCCCCTGGCGTTCATTCAGTGCGTGATTAGAAAGAATACACTGGGGGAGCTGGCTTCAGCCCGAGAGCACGTACTGCTCTTGCAGGGCCCCTGAGTTTGGTTCCCAGCACCTTTATCAGGAAACTTACAATCTCCTATAACCCAGATCCGGGGAGATTTAATGCTTCTGGCCTTCTTTGGCATCTGCCAGCATGTACACAGACCCATGAACACACATAATTTAAAGCAAAAAAAAAAAAAAAAGTCTTTGAAAACAAGAAATTCTGTTATTAATAATATGTAGCTATTCCATTTTTTTATTGATTTAAGTTTTATTGCATTATGATGAGAAAAGATACATAATTTTGAATTATCTGAATTTGTTAACATTTAAAGACATATTTAAAGAACAGTAAGAGAGGCTTTTGGTGGCTTTTTTTCTATCTTCTTTTCTTTGGTTTTTTTTTTCAAGATGGAGTTTCATTACGTAAGCCAGGCTGGCCTCTAGCTGGTAATCCTCAGGTTCTCTATGCTAGGATTACAGGCATGCCTCATCATGCCTGTAACTTTTTCTTTCTGTTTCTTACAGAAAACATTATTCTACTTTAATAGGTTATCCTGAATGCTTGGGCACCAAGAATCGAGAAGATACTACTGCAGGGTTACTAGAAAACCCGTCTGGAACACCACCTCCAAAACAAGACAATTAACAAGTAGATGAATTAAAAAGAAGAAATGGGTACTGGGTTTGTAAGATGGTACAGCGGGTAAGGACACACACTGCCAAACCTGATGACCCAAGTTTGATCATGGGACCCATAAGACAGAAGGAAAGAACCAACCCAGGAAAGCCGTTCTCTCATCATAACACATCTGCCACGGTGTGTGTGTGTGTGTGTGTGTGTGTGTGTGTCTGTGTGTGCGTGTGTGTGTATATATGTGTATCTGTGTGTGTGTCTCTCTCTGTGTGTGTATGTGTGTGGACGTGAAGTAGATAAATATGTAAAACCATAGTAGGTGATGGATCAATAAACATTAGTTTAACAAAAAGTTAATTGATTGGTTATAAAGTTTGTTACTAACATGAACACAACAGTGAAATGCAACATATTTCATCACCCACTACGAAATCAGAGTTTGAAATGAAAGCGGGCAGCACCTTATTGCTCCAACTACAACAAAAGGTCTTTACTTTGATTTTTGGACACAGGGTTTATTTGTGTAGCCTTGACTGTCCCAAAACCCGCTCTGTAGACCAGGCTGACCACAACATCAGAGATCCACCTCCCTCTGCTTCCCAAGTGCTTAGATTAAAGGAATGCACCACCAAGCCTGGCTGAGAAAAAGACTTTTAAACAGCCAAGATAGCTCTCTGGGAAGATTTTACACCTTCACGTTTAATTCCACAGAAGAAAATCTTTGCAAAACTTAGGTTGGCCACTAGAGGGCTCTCATAGACTCCCATTGCTACTAGATAAGGAGGACTTTAAAATAACTTAGGCAAAGAAGTGTTAACAAAACACTATCAACTTCCCTGGCACATTCTTCTCCAGGGCCAGTCGACAAAATAGAGCCGAAAGATTTTAAACACACATATTTTTTGACCCAGCTTCAGTAACTTTATCTAAGAAATTTGTAAAAAATTCAGCTAATGGGTTTTGCAATTTACATTTCAATAAAGGGTCAATTAAGAACTAGATATGTTGTAAAATATTCTCTTTTTATTTTATGTGTATATGTGTAAGTCTATGTTCATGTGTGCACAGATGTGTGCAGGTGCCCAGGGAGGCCAGAGGAGGGCACCAGAGCTCTGGAACCAGAGCTACAGGACCATGCAGCCTCCCGACATGAGTGCAAAGAACGGAACCCTGGCCCTGAAACAGCAGCAACTGCCCTTCCTCACTGAGCCGTCTCTCCAGCCCAAACTATCATATCCAAAGTGCACACTACGAAAAATCATTTCAATATATCTGTACAATTGGGGATTTTTTTTTAATCCATAGACACATATTCGGAGAATACATACTACAATTTAACAAATAATTCCTTTGACCAGTGATATTAGGGTGTCTTGTTCTCTTATTGTTGCTGCTGTTGTTGCTGCTGCTGTTGTCTTGAGGGTTTTTTGTTGTTTTTGGTTGGGTTTGGTTTGGTTTGGTTTAGTTGGTTTTTCCAAACAGGGTTTCTCCATATAGCCCCGCTGGTCCTGTAGCTCGATCTGGCCACCAGGCTGACCTTGAACTCAAAGACCGGCCTGCCTCTGCCTCCCTGGGATGCAGAGTGTTGGGATTAAAGGCGTGCACCACCACTGCCAGGTTCTTTTGGGTTTTTTAGATATTTGCCAGTAAGAAACATGAACTGTCTTGATAAATAGGAAATTCTCTTAATTTTTAAGTGTAAGGTTTTTTAAGCATGTGTAAATATCTGTGGACTGGTGAGATCGCTCCATGGGTAAAAGAGACATCACCAAGCCTAATTGCTGGGAGCATCATGGGAAAAGGAGAGAATTGACTCTCACAGATTGTCCCTTCGCTTCCATACGCATTTCATCACACACACCATATACACATACACACACAGAGACTATACATACACACATGAACACACACATAGACTATACATATACACACTACACACATACACACACAGACTATACATACACACATGTACACACACATAGACTATGCATATACACACTACACACATACACACATAGACTATACATACATACACACACACACACCACACACACCATATATATATCACACACACCACATACACAAACACATATACACACAAACACACACACATATACATATACCATATACACATACACATACACACCACACACAAACACACATACATACACACAAACATACACATATACACACACACATATAGACACACCATATACACATACACACTACACACATAAACACACATACATACACATATAGAGACATATACAAACACACACATATAGAAACATACACAAAAAGTGCGCACACATATGCACACACACACATACATATACACAAACATACCACACACACCACATACACACCACATACACACACATAAACACACATACATACACACAAACACACACATATAGAAACATACGCAAACACGAACATACACAAACAAGTGCACACACATATGCACACACAAATACACACACATATACACAAACATACCACACACACCACATACACACACATAAACACATAAGCACACATACATACATATACACACACAAACACACAAATACCCAAACACACACACACACATAGAAACACATACAAACATGCACATACACACACATACACACACATTCACACACAATCAATAATTTTAATGTTTGATAATATGTAAGTTCTATCCTCAGATATCATGCAGCCATTGTTCCCCCTCCCTAGCTAGGGATGGGACCTAGATTATTAAACATATTAAGCACGTGCTCTGCCACTGAGCTATCTTCCCAGCCCAATGGTCATCCCTCCTGCGTTACAGTCCTCCTCCATAATAGGATGGATATGGTTCAAAACCCAGGGATGGGGCAGGAGAGATAGCTCAGCAGTGAAGAACACTTGCTGCTCTTGCAGAGGATCTGAGTTCAGGCCCCAGCACCCAGGTCAGCAGGTCACAACTGCCTATAACTCCAGCTACAGGAAATCCCACACCAGACACCTGAAATGGAGTGCACATACTCACACAGAGATACACACAAAAATGCATAATTAAAATAGACCTTAAAAAATAATACTAAGGATATGCAGAACATAGTGGCACAGACCTTTAATCCCAGAGCTCTGAAGGAAGGATGACTTTGAGGGCAGCCAAAGCTATACAATAAGATCTTGTCTCAAAACAAAACAACAACAAAAGCCCCTAAGGATATAAAATTCCTAGAAGGCACTCATGATACAACATTACAAACAACCCAGTTGTTCAGAACCCTCTCCCAGCCAACACCTAGTCAACCTCTTGGTCACCTCTCCTCACCAAGGCTGCCACCCGGCTGACCTCTTGAGTCACCTCTCCTCACCAAGGCTACCAAGCTTCTTCAGTCCTGTGCTGCATTCCTAGCTCTCCGCTGTGTGGGCAATGGCTCCCCCCCTCCCCCGGTTACTTCCACCATTTAAGACTCAACACTCTTCTTACATGAGCTCTAAAGGGTCCCCATACAGCCTTGTGAATTCTCCTACCAAAACATGTCTTCCAGACTGGGGGATGGCTCAGTGGGTGAAATGTTTGCTGTCCAAGCATGAGGACCTGGGTTCGGATCCTAGCACCCATGCAAAAGGTTAACAGATTCTGGGGGGGGATTGATAGCCAGCCAGTCTGGTCTAAACAGCAAGAGAAACTAACTTATCTCAAACACGAGGGGGGGGAGGGAGGGAGGGAGGAAGAGAGAGGGAAGGAGAG
>NW_022196899.1:22749339-22756593 GCF_008632895.1 Mastomys coucha
AGGAGGGGGAGGGAGGGAGAGAGAGAGAAGGAGGAGGAAGAGGAGGAGGGGGAGAGAGATAGAGAGAGAGAGAGAGGGAGAGAGGGAGGGAAGGAGAGAGAGGGAGGGAGGGGGAGAGAGAGAGAGAGAGAGAGAGAGACAGACAGACAGACAGACAGACAGACAGACAGACAGACAGACAGAGGGAGGGAGAGACAGAGAGACAGAGAAAGGCAACCAGCATCTGCCTCTGGCCTCAACATATACAAGTATGAGCAAACACACCCCACAAACACACACTACACATGTACACAAACACACACACACACACACACAGTTTTAGTTCCATGTTGGGCAACACGAGATGTTTTCACTGTTAAGTGTAATGCTGTATGTGGCCCACAAGCCCCTACCCTAGGCTCACACAGCAACTTCTGCCTAGATATACATTCATCAGTCACAGGTTCCTCTCCTCTCCCACCTTTGAGGATGGGGGTGAAGTGGACCACGCTTACTGAATCTTACTGACTCTCCCATCTTTGAAAACTCAATTCCTCTAAAAGGAGAAGCTTCCCAGCCTCTCTGCTGAGACACCCCTGTGTGCTGCTGCCCTGTAGACCTCTGCTGTTGAGCTCATCGACTGGGCTTCGGGTGTCTGGGAGCTCCTGAAAGGCAGAGGCCTGTCTAACTCATTGCTATCTGTAAGTCACTGTGTGGATGTCAGACCAGAGCAAAGCGATCCTTGTCTGAATTAAATCCAGGCCTTTACCTGTCTCCAACAGAAATTTCTAGCTTTAATGTGTAAGGTCAATCATGATCTTTGTAAGCAACCTCTTGATCTATGTGTGAGCAACCTCTGTGATGTCCCCCAACTGCTCCATCTCTTAGCTTTTGGTCCTATGGGTCACTTTCTCTCATTCCAGGGTTAGTGTTACCAACCGCACAATGACAACATGACCACATATCACTTGAGAGACAAGGTTACCGAGCCAAGACTTGGTTAAACAGGACAGCAGCGGTCAGATTGGTGGAGTAGGAAGCTGGAGCCACGTTCCCCCACAGGAACGAGGAAACAAACAAAACCTTGACAAGGCCAGCATTTTCGGTGCTCTGTGAAATGGGGGAAACTATGCAGCAGCTGAGCAAACACACTTACGCAGCCAGGGTGGGAAATACCACCTTCGAAATGACAGGGAAGTCCTGAAGAATTTTCACGTTGGGCCCATCCCCCTATCTGGATTGGCAACCAGAGTCAAGTTCCCTCTTTCAAACCAGAGCAGGAACAGACCTTATTTGAAATATATTGAGTACTGTTTCGATCTTATACCTGACACTTAGAAGAAAGTAATTCCGTTCATGAGCATTGACCCCCTCACAGAGCCTCACAAGGAACTAAAAGTGTCCCAAGGCCTGGCATCTCTGACCGTGTTCTTCTCCCTGCTTTGGGACAGTCATCTGCTTGACTCTTCCTAGGCAAGCGAATCACTAAGGTGTGTCTGTCTAAAAGCTCGTAGCTTATCCCCGCCTGATCAGGATGCAAGAGATAAGAGCTGAGTCAGCAGCTTTTACAACGTGCTGTTCCAGACTCCTAAAAGATGCCTAGAGTTTCCCAGTCACCATCCTGAACTGCCATTCACCTGACATTTCAGGAATAGCCTAGCCTGCGGACGGATCACCCGGGGGTGAGCCACCATCTTGTGGGAACTGGCTTATCCCCTCAAGCAGTGAGGGTTTCTACCTTCAAGCACTGTGTAAAACTGGAGCTGAGATATTGACCAAGCCGACCACACCTAGGCCAAGACCATTTGGCTGTGCAGGCCTCTTGCCCTGGGATCCAATTCTTCCCTATATGAACCTAACACTCATATCAATGTCCCAAGGACAGACTGGAGAGGTCACCGACCTCTTTATTTGTAGGTCCCAATGTGGCAATAGCCATTAAATTTCCTTTCTGCAGTGGCTGGGGAGATGGAACGATCAGTACAATGCTTGCCGCACGTGCAAGGGGACCTGAATTCAGATCTCCAGCACCCATGGAAAAGCCAGGCTTGGTAGTTCCTGTCTGTAACCTCAACACTGAGGACAAGGAGACGGGGGAACCCCAGGCTGGCCAGCCAACAGCCAACTTCAGTGAGCTGCTGGTTCATTATCTCCAAAAGTAAACAGTGATTGAGGAAGAAAGATAGTCAACAGCGACCTGTGGCCTTCATGGACACAAGCACACACCCATAAACAGGTAAACACACACAAAGAGAGAGAGGGGCCACCATTTTTTGCTTTCTATCATTGATTTAATTGGTGTGTTTGCCTATATGTCTGAACCTTGTCTCTGGGTCTCCCAGAGCTTGGGTTTTTGCTGAAATAAGGCAATAACTCCTCTAGGGTGGATATTCAGATACTACATACAAAGGACACGCTCATAGATGTCTCAACAGAAGCAGTGGCGATGAAAACACTTAGCCTTGGGGCTAGAGGAGCAGCCTGGTAGGAAGAGTGTATGCCTGGCATACCCAAAACCCTAGGTTCAATCCCAGCACCACATAAACTGGGCATGGTGACACATGCCTCCAATTCTAGCACTCTGGAAGTAGAGCCAGGACAAACCCAAGTTCAAGGTCACCCTTGGCTACATAGCAAGCTTAAGGTAAGCCTGGGGTACCTGATGCCCTGTTGCTAAGAGAGAGAAAGAGGGAGGGGGAGAAAGGGATGGAGGGAAAGAAAGAAAGGGGAGAGGGAGAGAGGGAGGGAGGGAGGGAGGGGAAGAGAGAGGAAGACAGGGACTACCTAAGGACTATAGAGGTTGAAGCGAAATTCTTTTGGCAAACAGAATATACAAAGGAATTGTGTTCGTAGAGGAGTTTGGAAATCAACACAACTGCCCAGAAAAGACTTGAGAAAGCCTGGAGCATTCATCTTGGATTGATCCCAAAGCGAGAGCAACCACAAGCCGACCTTTAGGATCTTCTGAGCCTCACTGAGAGGTGAAAGTGTGCTTAGGCATCCAGCTGCAAAGACTGCAGGGACACAGTTGGGCATCTCTCTCTCTCTCTCTCCCTCTCTCTCTCTCTCTTTTTTTTTTTTTTTTTTTTTTTTTTTTTTTGTTTTTCAAGACAGGGTTTCTCTATATAGCCCTGGCTGTCCTGGAACTCACTCTGTAAGACCAGGCTGGCCTCGAACTCAGAAATCCACCTGCCTCTGCCTCCCAAGTGCTGGAATTAAAGGTGTGCGCCACCACTGCCCGGCAGTTGGGCATCTCTTAACCTGTTATGGTTTTCTGTATTTCTTTTTTGGATTTTAGAGTTTGGTTTGTTTGTTTCCTTCTTTGTAGGCTTAACTCCTGCTCTTCAATAAAACTCAAAGTATTCGTTAAACATGGACAAAATAGGCACTTCAGTGGCCCCTACAATAAATAATCTTTATAAAAGTAATCTAGGAGGCAGGCAGATTTCTGAGTTCGAAGCCAGCCTGGTCTACAGAGTGAGTTCCATGACAGCCAGGGCTATACAGAGAAACCCTGTCTCAAAAAACAAAAAAAAAAAAAAAAAAAAAAAAAAAAAAAAAAAAAAAAAAAAAAAAAAGTAATCTAGGGGAAGTCTCCAAACAAACAGGCCAGTGTAGCTCTTACCAATTAAAAAAAAAAAAAAATGAAGCCAGTAAATCCTGGGGAAAGAAAAGTTCACATACTTAGCTGAAAACAAAACTCATTAAGAGATACAAAGAAACAGAAACATCACTCATTCCAAAGAGCAACCATCTTCCCGGCATAACCGCATACCTTTAATCCCAGCCCTCAGGAAGCAGAAGCAAGCAGATCTCCATGAGTCGCTCCAGGCCACAAGGGCTACCCAGTGAGACCCTGTCTCATAAGAAGAAATGCTCACCAAAAAGACAGACTAGGAACATCTCTGGTGAAGCACAGATAGCAGAAGTGGCCGCTTCCACATGAAGACGATGTGAACATTTACTTTTTCATTCCCGTGACCCAAGCATCTGACAGAAACAATTTAAGAGAGGGTTTTATTGCTTGAAGTTCAAGGAAAGATAGTTTATCGTGTGGAGAAGTAATGGCACAGGGAGCCTGAACTGACTGGGCACACTTGTCTCTGCAACCAGAGAGCAAACAAGTGGGGTTGCTTTACAAAGGCCGCCCCCTGGTGGTCCTTTCTTCTTCCATAGATCTACGACCTTCCAAAACAGAGCTACCAATGGTGGACCAAGTGTTCAAGCACATGAGTGTCTATGGGGTACGTCACAGATTCAAAGTACAATAAAGTTAAAGCACCGACTTGAGCACACAGAAGAAACTAAACCTATAGATGGGACCCTTGAAATGATCAGAAATAAAGGGGAACAAAGAGATGTTTTGGGGGGCTGGAGAGATGGCTCAGCGGTTAAGAGCACTGACTGCTCTTCCAAAGGTCCTGAGTTCAAATCCCAGCAACCACATGGTGGCTCACAACCATCCGTAATGAGATCTGACACCTTCTTCTGGTGCGTCTGAAGACAGCTACAGTGTACTTACATATAATAGATAAATAAAAAATAAATCTTTAAAAAAGAAAAGAGAAGTTTTTGAATGTGAAAGAAAGAACATGGAAGAAGGGAGATAGGGAGGGAATAGGGAGGAGGGAACAACATGGGAACAGGCAGACATGGTGCTGGAGCAATAGCTAAGACTCTACATGTTGAGACAACCAGAAAGCAGTAAGAGCAAGAGAGCAAGAGAGCCGGAAAACCGGGGGAGGGGGGGGCGGCGGGGGCGGGGGAGAGGAGGGAGGGACAAAGGAAGAGAGAGAGAGAGAGAGAGAGAGAGAGAGAGAGAGAGAGAGAACCAAGCAGAGAGATGGAGGGAAAGAGCAGAGAAAAGAGAAAGGGGGAGGGAGAGGGAAAGGGAGAAGGAGAAGGAGGAGAGAGGGAGAGAGAACAAGAGAGTGAGGGGGGATGGAATGATGTGGGCTTTTAAATCTCAAAATCCATCCCCCAGTGACACATTTCCTCCAACAGGGCCACACCTTTTAACTTTTTGCAAACATTTACCTTATGGGGACCATTCTCATTCAAACCACCGTACAGTATGGTAAACTACCTGAGGTTTGGAGAAGAAAGGGTGTTGTGGAACTTACTTAATGCTCGTCCTAAGACCTCAACTGCAATTCTTTTTTTTTTTTTTTTTTAAGTGTTTATTGAAGAAAACAAAGGAAAGAAGGTAGAAAAGTAGAGGTCAGCCATCGTCATTTGGAGAGAGGAGAGGGAGCAAGAGGTGAGAGTAAGAGACAAGGAAGAGAGCAAGCGCTTAAGAGAGCAACAACTGCAATTCTTGAGCCATCCTCTTGCATGAGCTGTGGGAGAGATGTTCCTTACCTGTCTAGAGGAACGAAGGACACGTATCCTCACAATAGCCATGGAGAATTAAGCTTCCATTTCACAAAAGAGCGATGGTTACTCGTATTCAGAAGATAGTCATAGAGTATGTCACTGGAAGAAATAAAATCAGGATTGGACTATAGGTTTACATGACCCCAAAGCCCTGTATCAACCCTACAGCTTGCAGAACATTCACTCGATATTATTTTCATTTTCAGTAACTCTCCCACGAGGAAAATTATAAATATAAAATATTATTGATTCTAAAGCAGTAAGTAATACAAGATATTTGCTCAGAAGAGATATTTCTCTAGTCCAGGCACTACACTTTCTGTAGTTTTTTTCTAATTGATCTTCACAATTACAGATGTACCTTGACCTACAATGGAGCTATTTCATAATACATCCATTGTAAAAAAATAAAAAATAAAGTCCATATACCCAATCAGCCAGAACTATAGCTCTGAAATACAGTCCAGTGTAGAGAGAACGGGCTGTTTCTCTCCACAGTCCTGTGGCTGACTGAGTCCATCAGCTCTGTGCTGCCGTCTAGCCTTGTGAAAGTGGGATTTATTGGTTAGTGCTAGTTTAAAAAAGGACCAAGCCCCCAAATTCAAATTTCAATTCAGGCTTTTGGTAGATGTGTATCGTTTTCTGCTCTGACTTGGAGTTGAAAATTGTTGTTAAATCACTTGAAGTAAGACACATTGTAAGTACTTTAATAGGCCCTTATAACTTAGATAGAATTCAACCTTCTATCTTAAATTACTAGAAATATATATACATATATATTCAGCAATATAAAGCAGGCAACATAGGCCAGTGATTTCTGAGAAAGGAAGTGAATGAGGTGAGATGTATGTGCCCCAATAGAGAGAGTCTAGTCATAGAATAGAGAGGGTAGACCGAAAGGGAACTTGACTCTCCTGCTAAGTTGGAGAGAGTTGGTAGTCTGAGTGGGTCAAGGTAGCTAGACTTCAAGGAGAGAATCACAGCAGAGAAATCTTGTCAGAAAGACAATTTAAGTAATCTATAGCAACACTCCTTTAAATATTTAGCTGGGTGTTATATTTTAGATGAAAATATCTGAATCCAGAAAGTGAAACACTAGGAGGAAATGTCTAAAGGAATGTCCCCAGAGTTCACATGGGACAAGGAATGAGATGTTTCACAGTAAGAGTTCAAAGGAGGGAGTGGAGCTACTCTTACTGACGTCATACATGCCCAGCCCTGGGGCTCATGCTTGCTTCCCTAGTGCCACCATACCGGGTCCACACGTGTTTAGGACACTGAACCTGCTGACCAGGAGTTCAAAGATGTTCTCAGATCTAGAGCAAGTTCAAGGCTGTTTGAGATCCTATCTCAAAACAACAAGATAATTTATATGACTTAAGGACAGAGTCAAAGACCAAGTAGGTGAGTCATTTGTATGTAGGGAAAGGAAACATAACTTGAAGAAATAATGGCGGGAAGATACAGATATGTAGGTACAAGGAGCAAATTTTTCAACCAAATAAGACTACTGTGTCACACATAGAAGAGAAGCAGATGGCATGATTGAGTTCCAATTCAGTTAGCACGGGCTGTGGGTGCTAACTTTTCTGGCCAGGCTAGAGAGGTATGATTACACCCAAAGCCCAGAGGGGGTAGCATGCCATTGGCAAAGTCGTCCCCTAGAAATGAAAGAGGAAAGAAAACCTGCCCAAACAGAAACCGGATGGCCTTTATCACCACCAGACTTGATCAAAACTCGCTAACAGGCATTCTTCAAATAGAAAGGAGGGGATTTTATAGATATGAAGATACAAAACTTACTAGAAAAATTAAGGACACTATCAAATTCAGTATACTCAAGTACTGCAATGGGGGCATGCAAATAAATCATTCCTATACTGTTGATAAAAAAAAAAA
>NW_022196899.1:22756603-22763255 GCF_008632895.1 Mastomys coucha
AAAAAAAAAAAGACCAAAGACCAAAATATTGAAAATAAAAAAGCTGCAATGACTTGTTGAGAGATATGCAATGGAAAAAGTGCCAAGTCTGTTATCAAAAAATAAAATATATGATAGTTTATAACTTATTAAAAAAATTAGTTTTTAAGAGGCTGACAGAGATACACTATTGTGGGTGGGTTAAACCGCACCCAACAGTCATAGGTGACAGCAAAAACCCCAGAGCCAGGGGTGAGTCCCCTCCATATAAGTTGCTGGCTAGGGAGACCTAGAGACTCCCAAAATATAATAATGCCAGCGATTGTCACTGCTCTTGGCTGCCTGCCAGAACTGGATAGTAAGACCTTATCGTTAAGGACACCGCATATTTTCACTTCTAGACACAGAGAGAAATCAAGCTGGGACTGGTCTAGAAAGTTCCTCTGTAGTGGCTAGCCCTCATGGTGCCAGCATATGCTTATGCAGGTTGTCGGAAGACAATTGCCATCCAACTCGTATTTGACTGTGGACTCTGTGGACGACAATTTTGACCAGCTATAAAGATGAGCCCAGTGGTGAATAAGTGGCAAGATTGTCATGGAGGTAACCAATCTCTTCGTTGTTGGATTTTTCTGCCCATTGCCCAAATGGGAAATTCACATCTGGCACTGTAAGCCAACCAAGACCCAGTGGCTGGGGAGAGATTATGTCCTAGTGGGGAAGCTACCGATGTTTTGCTAATGTGGCTGTCAAATTGCCTTTTAAATAGTTATGTTTATGCTCATAGATTATTGACAGTGTTTTTGGTCTTGGTCAGAGAAACTTTTGGGTTTTTTTTGTTTTCAAAATGGTGACTGCAGAGATTCATACATGGTCAAAGTACTGATAATAGTACTTACTTATTGAACTCCCAGTCATATGGGACATCCATATTGGTTATTACCCCCTCTAAGGCCCAATAAACATGATAAAGGAATAACTAGAAAGAAGGGGGTGGAGGGAGGGAGGAAAGAAGAAAGGAAGGAAGGGTTGGGGAGCGGTGTGGAATTCTGACTTCCAGGCGTGACTTAACTTGGCACTCTTGGATTGACAGCATCTGTGACTACTTACACAAGGCTCACAGGTTCGTTTGCTTTTTAAAGATTTATTTATTTTTATGGGTATGAGTGTTTTGCCTGCATAGCTGCCTGTGTACCACAGGAGCTCCCGGTGCCTGAGGATGTAAAAAAAAAAAAAGGCGGCAGGAGCGGGGGGGTGCGTTAAATCCCCTAGAACTGGAGTTATGAATGGTTGTGAAGCAGCATGTCAGTCTGCGACTTGAACCCAGGTCCTCTACAAGAGCAATGAGTGCTCTTAACCACTGAGCCCCAGGATTCACACACAGTTAATGATTGATGGTGAGAGAGATTTTCTTCACAGGTGTGGCCACTACTAAAGTGTCCATGCTGCTGAAAACCACCGCCCATGCCCAGGCCGCCATTCCTAGTGAAACCCACTGGGACACACACATACGTGAAAGTATCCTTGGGACATACACATGAAAGTGTCATTGAGACCATTCTGAGTTACACAGTGAGATCCTGTCCCCCAAAAAGAAAAAAAGAAATCAAAAATTACACTTCAAAAGAATTATCTAATCACAAAGAAATACACCAAGAAGGAAACACAGGGTCTGTAAGAGAACCAGAAAGCAAGCGCATGGCAGTGGTGAAACCTTCTGACCAACACAGTGTGAATGTAAAGTTAGTTCTCCAACAAAGGCACACAGGGAGCTGGAGAGCTGACTCTGGTTAAGAATGCTGTGGCTCTATAAAAAAAAAAAAATTGTTCATGTGTACGAGTATTCTTCCTGCCTGTGTACACGCATTCAGTGCTTGGGAATGTCAGAATCCGGGACCCAGAGTTACAGATGGTTGTGAGATGCTATGTAGGTGCTGAGAATTGGACCCTGGTTCTCTGCAAGAACAGCAAAGGCTCTGGAGAGATGCACCAAGTCGGAGCTCACTCAATTGCCAGCACGTACATCGGGTGGCTAAACCTTCCTGTATGTACTTCTAGTTCTGGAAGACCCAGCTCCTCTGGCCCCCTCTGGTGCCGGTACTCTTGAATACAAATTGACAGCTCTCTAACAGGCCCACCCTCTGGTGCCAGTACTCTTGAATACATATTGACAGCTCTCCAGCAGGCCCAAGCATTGGCAAACAGGGTGCCAGCAGATCTGTGCCACCCCTCCTCCCTCTCCCTCGCTAAAACCATTAGATTACATTCCTAAAGCTAGCCACCAAGGTCTATTCCCTTATTTGCCTGACTAAAACTCCAAGGTCCAACTATCAAACCGCCAAGGTCCAGCAATCAAAAATCATTATTTGGCTACACTGACGACCCTGTCCAATCATGATTTACCCACTCATCCTAGCACAGAATCCCACCCCTGCTCCCCCTCCTTAAAGCCCACACCTACAGACACTCTTGCTGCCCGCCTGATACAGAGGCAGCACCCACGTACACACCTGCTTGTCCCTCTAGGGTAATAAATCTCCTTTGTGCTGAGAATTTGGTGTCTGGGAACCAACCCTGAGGCCCCTTCACCACACACACACACACACACACACACACACACACACACACTTTTAAAATAAGATGAATTTTCGTTTTTTGAAGAGAGGCATCTCCATTCATTTTGCTTACTCATTTTGTCTTTAAAGACACAGAAGGAAAAGTTTAAAGATGACTAAGGGAGTTGCTCAATAGAAGCCAGAGAAGTGCATAGCATGATGCCCTGGTTCAATGCATAAGGCACACACAGAGAGACACTACACGAGGAAGGAAGGAAACGGGGGAGGGGAAAAAAAAAGTCCCAAGCAAAGGAAAGCTAAGCTATTAGGACAATCTTTTCTGACCACAACGGTGTGAGATTATAAATCAATAAAAAGAGAAAGTTGAAATTTTCCCCAGTTTGTGGGAAACAAATCATAGCTCCTAAAATGAAAACTACACACACAGAAGTTCAATGAATCAAAAAGGGAAAATTAAAAAATTTTTCATTTGAGACAAATGAATACAGAAGCACACTATGCCAAGACTCGTGTGCAGCTAAAGTGATGCTAAGAGGGGAAGTTTATGGTAATAAATGCCGACATTTAAAAAAAGAAAAGATTCTGTAGGGCATCAAGATGGCTCAGCAGGTAGGTAGGAGCACTTGTCTCAAATCAGACAACCTGTGTTTGATCCTCAGAATCCAGAAAGAGAAAGAGAAAAGAGAATTCCACCAGCACATCCTCTGCATTCAGGCGAGCACCCTGACACGCACACATACACATTAATACATATTTTCAATCTTATTATTATGTCTCATATCTACAGAAAGATGACTAAGAGAAGACTAAGGACTGTAGAAAGCGCCGGGCAGTGGTGGCGCACGCCTTTAATCCCAGCACTTGGGAGGCAGAGTCAGGCAGATTTCTGAGTTCAAGGCCAGCCTGGTCTACAGAGTGAGTTCCAGGATAGCCATGGCTATACAGAGAAACCTGTCTCAAGAAACAAAAACAAAAACAAACAACCAAAAAATGACTGTAGAGAGAAGAGAGTAATAAAGATGAGAGAGAGAGTTAAACAAGACACCAGAAAAATAACTACTCCTCTGAGAAATCCACTCAGAAAGTGTGCCAAGCTACAACATAAACATCAAACTCAGCTGCACTCCTACGCCTTAACAACAAAAGACTGCTAGATGGAAATTAATTTATTCTATGCATTGTAAGAATTATTTAAGGATAAATTTAACCAAGAAAGAGAATGATTTGCGGACTGAAAAACTACAAAAAAAAAAAAAAAAATCCTGGGTGAAATTAAAGACCTAAGTGGAGAGACATCCCAAGGACACCATCCCTAAAATTTAATTTTGTTGCCATGGCAACAAACCCAAAGCATTCCGTATGTTTAGTGCAATACTATCAGAATTACAATCATTATGAAAGCAGAATAAACCCAAAGGATACCAAATTATCAAAGTAGTAAGAATAAGAAAAATCTAAGGTCCAGCATGGTGACAACACATGACTCCAGCACTGGAGAGGGAGGGGAGGCAGATTGCTGAGTTCCAGGCCAGCCAGGCCACACAGTGAAGCTGTTTTTTAAAAAGAAATTTAGAAGGCCCACAAGTCCTCACGTTAATTACTCCATGTCAAAACAGTGTGTTTCTGAGTAAGAAGAGATATGAAAGAGCCCAGAAATACGCTGAAGTGAATTTTACTTTCAAATATGAGTACAAAGATCATTTGATGGGAAAAACAGAGGTTGGGTTTTGTGATTTATTGTTTTCAATAAAACGGCTAGGAAAACTGGAAGCCGACTTTTTTTTTTTAAGATTTATTTATTTATTTTATGTATATGACTATGCTGTCACTGTCTTCAGACACACCAGAAGAGGGCATCAGATCTCATTACAAATGGTTGTGAGCCACCATGTGGTTGCTGGGAATTGAACTCAGGACCTCTGGAAGAGCAGTCAAGTGCTCTTACCTGCTGAGCCATCTCTCCAGCCCCGGAAGCTGACGTTTAAAGAAGAGGAGAGAGGAGACTGTATTGCATCATTCACAAAAGTGAGAACTGACCAAGGACCAACCTCAGTGGCTGTGAACTTGGCAACAATCAGGACACCAAAAGCACAAGTAACAAAAAACAAGTAATGAACTGGACTAGTACATTTTAAACTTGCTTCAACGTTGATGGACTGTATCCCCTCAAACTGTGAGCGGAAAGACGCCATGCCTTCCTTAAGTTTCTTTTGTTTCCTATTTTGTCATGGCAACAAGCAAAGTAAGACTACAGTGAAAAAGACAAACCAGAATGACAGAAACATGAGCAAGTCATATTCTGAAAAGATGAGGAATAGCGGATGCTCAGCATGCAAGAGGTTCCATGTTTAGCACAATAAAGAAACCTAGACTAAGGGTGGACTCATACAATTCAGCAGAACACAACAGAAGCCAGTCTTTTAAAGCAAAGGACTTGAAGATGTCTCCAAAAACACACAAATGGTTAATAAGGACAGAAAAGGAGGTTCAATATCATTGGTCACTATAGAAATGCAAGTCAAAACACAATGAAAGCCTACTCCATATGGTGTGGATAACTATTATTGATAAAATGAAAAGTGCTACACTATCACAAGAATGTAGGGATACTGTTTTTCTAGTGGACATATAAGGTACATCTCTAAGGACATTTAGAGGCTCCTCGAATAGTTGTAAAATTAACAGTTGAAATATGAACTTAAAATTTCCATAAAGACTTTTCAATCAAGTCAGGCAGTATTCGCAAGAACTAATAAGGCAGAAACAACCCAACAGCCATCAGCAGACAAAGGGATAAATAGACCATGGGATAAACCTATAAAGGAGGATTAGTCAGTGGTAAAGGATGCTGTGACCTGGATAGGTCCTAAAAGCATACCAACTGGAGGAAGCCGGACCCTAAGGACAAATATTTTCACTCCATTTAAGTACCTAGAAGAATGAAGTTAGACACAAAGTAAAGCAGGATTTACAGCTCAGTAACACCGGTAGTCTGGAAATAATTATGACAGCAGTTACTGAATGTGCACAGTACCACTGAACTACACTCTTAAAATGGCCAAGATGTATGTATATTTATATCACAGAAAGTAAATTGTACAGAGTATTAAACTCGCATTCTCGGTGACTCTCAAACCCCCGGTGACAGTTATTTCTCAGTGTTTGTGCCCTTACGAAAACCCCTCAATGAATACTGAGCTGGACTCAGAGACCCGTTTTTTTCCTTCATTTGTTTCTTGAGACAGGGTTTTCCTGTGCCGCCCTGGCTGTCCTGGAACTCACTCTGTAAACAAGGATGGCCTAGAACTCAAAGAGATTCACCAGGCTCTCCTGAGTGCTGGGGTCAAAGGCATGTGTCACCACACCCAACTAGCAACCCATTTCTAGCCCACAAAGGCAAGTGAGTGGGTGACTTAGAATCTTGGTCTAGTGAAACAGTACCGTTGCTTTCTTCTGGGTGACCTGTTTGGGTGAGTCTGGTTCCACACTGCCATGCCATCAACAGATACAACACCCACATGAGCTCACCAAAGCTCTGGCCTAGTCAAGCTCTAATGACATCACTGAACCAAAAAAGCACACAGCCAACCCGATCCTGTACTTGACCCTCAGATACTGGCACTGCTAGCCCTGCGGTTTGTCCCAGTAGCAGGACAACCACAAAATCCTGGTACTTTCAACATCAGAAGAATTATGTAGAAGTTTGTAATTTATAATAAATATTCCTTGTTAATATGTGCATAATGAAGTACAGAGAAAAACTGGGGCTGGAGGAAGAGTTAGGCAGTTAAGTACACTGCTTGCTATTGCAGAAGACACTGGTTCGGTTCCTGGCACCCACATGGCACCTCACATCCATCTCTTCTGTCCTCTGTAGGCACCAGCCATTCACATGGTAAACATACACACATGCAGGCATTCACACACAGAGAAACAGATAAGTCTGTTTAAAATAAAAGGAAAATGTCCATCGTAGGGGGACAAGAAAGTCAGCAGTTGATAGATACACCAGGATGATTTGAACCAAACTTCATTGGCATTAGAAGATTTTATTGGGAATATCATCCAATCTATACAAGTTATGTACAAGGCATGAA
>NW_022196899.1:22763434-22783962 GCF_008632895.1 Mastomys coucha
ATATAAAATATTTATTTCACGTGAGGTAGAGGACAGTTTTGTGTGTCATGTAATGCAACCAACCACAGCAATTTTAATCATAAAACTATATATGCATTGGCAAAATTATCAATTGAACTATGCTCAATGTAGCTAATTTGTTTCAGTAGTTGCAGAAGGGACCATTCACTTACTGCCTTTCACAAGTTAGAAACTGAGGGATAATTGAACTATTACCCTGCCTTAAAACTACTAAGGAAAGTCCTTCCAGCAGAAAAGCTAATGGTGACTACATTTATCACAAACTCTAACAACTCAAAAGATGCCCTAGATTTAGCAATTATTCTAATGGGGTGTCTTCATGACAATTACTTTAAATGTGCTGTGCTTTATTTTCAAGTGAGGTATCTTATATTGAAGAAAAAAAAATCTTATAAATTTCTTTTATACTAAACTAACTTTAAACACTATTTTGTTTTCTGGGCTTAATTTTAAAATGTTTTATATTTGATCACTTTCTAATTCCAAAACTGTAGCACTATATAAGACATTTAATTCTATTTCTAAACAAGCTTCAAATTGTATTACATATTTTAAAAGCCATTTAAGTGGGAAGATTAAAAAAAGACTGTCCTTTTAAACAAGATACAATACAAAATACCCATATATGTTTTTCTTCCAATAGTGGAAATGCTTAAGTATTTTACACTAGAAAAAAAGTTTTTTAAGCTCTGTTTAAATATCTCAGTTCCACAAGTAAATATCTAATGCAGCAGTTCATATCACATATTGCTGATTGCTTCCATGAAATCATTAACAAGTAGATCCAAGTTCAGGAGCAGATGTATAGAGCATGAACACAATTTTGTTGTCAGTTTAACGTCCTGCCCTAAAGATTAAATGCATAACGGACAAATAAAAGTGAACATCCTTCCCTAGTCGCTCAAAGCACAACACGTGGAGCTGGAGCAGACCTTCCACAAGAGGAAAACCCTTCAGGACTAGATGTGCAGCTCTTGCTGGGGAAATACCCCGGCACGTTTCTTATTACTTGTGCTTCCTTTTCATTTGTTCTTCTGCAGACAGGAGCCAGAGACGCACAGACACTGGGTGCTCTGACGGACTCTGGAAGGATGTGAGGAGCCTGCGAACACCACGGCTGCCCACTGTTTCACCGACTTGGTCTGCTTTTTAATTCACTATGTACAAACCAGTTTTTTTCATTACTCCTTCCCACCCCTGTACAAAAGAGTTTACATATAAACAGGTTATATATTAAATATGTTATAAAATTAGCTCAAGAAGCATAAAACATCCTTATCTTCAAAAACACAAGAGATTCAAGCGAAAGACTATACTTCAAAAATGTTAAAGCCCGAGCCAAGCCTACATTGTTGGCAGAATCGTTGAGGACTCAGTCTCAGCTGTGATTAGAAGGTGACTGGTTTCAAAGCCTCCCTGATGGCAGCGGGGGCTTCCGCACGTAAGTACCTTTCTTTGTACACTCCTCAGAGTCTGGACCACAGAGAGAAAGCATCTGTAGCAACCTCACTCTCTGCTCAGTATAAAAGCTAATGCCGTGCTTCTTTCACTCCTAAACATAGCTTTGCAGAATAAATGATCTCATTTCTCCCTAAACAGAGTACAGACTCTGAAGGAAAATCTGCTTGCCTAGTGAACTTGGCGTAACACGCGAGACCTAACACCAAAGCAAACCTTAAGAGAGCAACCAGCACACAAAATGAGCATGCACAAAGTGAGCTTCATATGAATATTTTAGCAGAGGTCACTTGTGGAGTATTACAGAATTTCAAAGTTCGCTTTCAAGCTATATGGTGCAATGTAAATTAAAGTTACTTTCAACAGTAGTAGATATGATATGTACAGTTGATTAAAAATTACTTTTAAGGAAGTTTAGACAGAAAACGATGGCACATCATTTCATCTTCTGGAAAGTTTCATCAAGACTAGAAAAATCACACTTACTAAGCAGCACAGGAGCAGAACACTTCCGAGTCTGTCAGAAAAAAAAATAAATGGTGCAAGTCCGTGTGTCTGCCTCCCACAGCCCAGCTGGGACACAATGAACTGACAACTAAGCGAAGACTGTTTGACAAATGCCCGTGGTTTCCTTTCTCCAGATCTAAGTAAAATGACATATATGGTCCCTGTACCACTTAACATGTTTCTCCCAAGGAGGTTAAAAAAGTCGATACACTAAATTACAGAAAACAGTAAAATAAATCCACAGTTAGGTCACAATATATTTAGAAAACAAACTCCCTTTTGGAAAGTAGAAAAGTTGCTTTTAAACAAGTATTATGAAACAAAATATGGCCATAAGCAGGTGTGATAACCCAGGGCTCTGATGTCTCAAAGCGTGGAGGACAGTGACAGCCCAAACTCTAAGTTATTCCTAAGCACAGACCTCAAGTGCACGGAGTACCATGACACAGCACGGGACACACAAAACAGAGGGTAACGCTAGCACTGCTTTCAGAAACATCCCTAAAGAACCTGCACAGGGCCAGCAGTGGTGGGGCTCAGGCCTGTCGACCCAGCACCTGGGAGGCAGATGCAAGATCCCTGCAAGCTCGAGGCCAAACAGAACAAAACCAAAGAAAAAAAAAAAGAAAGCCCGCCGAGATTTTTCCCTAGTAAATTTCAAGCCAAGCATCTGCTAATGTGAAATTCGGTGGTAAAAATGTCAGACTTTATGTGCAAAAAACAAAAACAAAGAAAAGTGCAGAGGCTGCCCTTCCCCAAATCATGGAATTCATTTGTCATCTAAAATTCCTGCTAGTAGCAGATACCTCAATTGTGGATTATTAACCTATCACATATTCTTAGCTGACTGTAAATTCCTGGTTTTAAGATTAAAGAGTCATAATGGTCCATTCGTGCAAGTTTTAAGATAACATTTAAACATACAAAAGTCCAAAATAATCTTCAAGATATTTAGTATTTTATAATTTAAAAGAAAAAATCCATTATATAAATGTCTTAAGACCTTTGTAAGACTACATATAAAAACTGTACAAGAGGATCATGAGTTACATAGGAACCAACGTACGTCAGTGGAATCCATTTTCCTCGTGAACATGAATGAGTACTTTCACACCACTATTAACAGGAAGAGTTCAGAAATCATTTTAATTTTCTGAAGTCTCACACACACAATCTAGAAAGACAAATAACAACTGCTCCTTGTGTGCACCCTCTCGCCCCACAGTATGTTGGGGAGGTGGTACTATCATTTCATCCGTAAAATTCCTCTAGGAGGAAGCCAGAAGCAGCTCATTCTACAACCTGAACAAAGTAACAACAGGCTTCACCAGGCTCTGTAATGAGAAGGATACAAAGCAGCTTCGTATCGTAAACATTACCTCTACATCTAAAGCTGAGCCTGAAATAACACATAACAAAATTGACACAGGTATCTTCCACCACATAAAGCAGTTCTGGAAAGTATGTAACTGTTAGAAATACAGGTAGACTGACTACAGGTTCAAATGACATAGGTTGTTATTACCAAGCCGACTGGAAAAGTACAAAGAAGCATACATTTGCATTCATTTGGAAATGGAAAATTTTGTATTAATATATAATCCTTACTTTTGCTGCCCTACAAATGAACAGAATGCCTAGCTACCTTCATGCAAATAAGATGTTAGAATTCAATTTTCAAAACAAGCGACAAACATGAAGCCCTGTCAATCAAATACAGGTGTATCTCTTCTTCGGCTCTTATTCCTTGGAGGTCTTTGACGATTTCACAATCTGCAACTTCAGTTCCTTTATCATCATCTCTAGCTTCTGTCTCGCCTCCCGCTCCTGTCTGAGTTCATCTTGGAGTTCTTGCCTGTCTGCCTCAGCATGGTCTAGTCTTTGCCTCAGTTCTGCCAGCTGTGTGATTTAAAACACTATGTTAGTTTTCCACCACTTTGACTTTTTCCCACTTAATCATCCTACCTATCATGGTTATGAAACAAACTGCCATTTGCTTTTTATAAAATGCACTGTTTTCCTGCACACCTTGGAACACCTAGTACTCGTGACAACTGACAGGACAGTGGACTGGAGGACTGGGAGTGTGAAGAGGAAGGAGCATGCAGCTCCCTCACAAAGGCTTATGGCGTCACTGCCTCTCCACAGCTGCCACGTCCATGTGCTCATCTTCCTGTACTTGTGACAATAGTAACACGGCTTCACTTATTATGTTTCCTCCACTTCCAAATACAGTAGGCAATAGTTTATGTTTACGAATTTGGGACAAAAGCTCATCTTACTCTATCAAAATAATGAAAAACTACGTGTTTATTCATTTATATGGTGCTATAGATTGAGCACAGGGTCCTATGCATCTTAACCATATGCTTTACCAATCAGCTACATTCCCTAGCCCAAAAAGATACAAAATTTTATATAGAGTATTAGACATTAGTAATTTAGATAACTAAAATACAGAATATCAGTTAAAAGTGAAAATAATATAGGTTAAAAAATCTTATTGGAGCCAGGTATGGTGGCACACATGCTTAACCCCAGCACACGGGAGGCAATCAGATCTCTGATTTCAACTGCACAGTGATACCGCTCTCCACACCCCCACAATGAAAACAGAATAAAGGGGGCAAGAAAGAGGGAAAGACAAAGAACACGCTACCTTAGCGACTAAAAGCTGTGCTTAGAACAACTTCCCATCCCGCACTCACCTGGGCTGCGTACTCCGCCTCTTTGTCTTTCTCCAAGTTTGAGTCACAAGTGCATTTCTGCTTCATCACCTGCTCCAGCTTTTTCTCTAAGTCTCTCTGTTCAATATAGAATTCCTCCATCCTCTGAGCATGCTCACTCTGCAAAGACTCAAGCTCTTTCTGTAAATTCTGCTGCTCTTCAGTGAGCTCCTTCATCGCCTTTGAACTGCTCAGCATCTCCACTTCCTGTAACATAAAGTAGTATTTCTTCACTTCTATCCCATTAGGAAAAAAGAAGTCTCAAGGTATCCGAAGTTCAGCTGTCCTATCATGTGTATAGAGAAGCTGTCCTATCATGTGTATAGAGAAGCGACTGTCACGAAGAACTACTTCTTAGTAGACAACAGAGCAGCTCTGAGTCCATCTGCAGTGTCTAGCCTGACTTTCTTACTATGGAAAGGTACCTTAACAATTACTATTTCTAGCTGGGCAGTGGTGGTGCACACCTTTAATCCCAGTACTCAGGAGGTAAAAGCAGGTGGATCTCTCTGAGCTCCAGGACAGCCAGAGCTACATAGAGAAACCCTATCTCAGAGACAAGCACAAGAGAACGATGGCTACTGCTTAGGACAGCTTACCGTCTGCAGCTGCTGCTTCTTCTGCAGAATCGAGTTCAGCTTCTCCTGCTGTCTCACATAGGTTCTCATCACATCTTCCATGATCTTCCCCTTGTCATCTTCACAAGTAACATCTCTGACCAGAAGCGGAGAGGAAGCGTCAGAATCACGCTTGCTCATGTCTCTTACTAAGTTACAAACAGTAGACTCAGATTTCTTTTTACTTGTAGAATTATTTGAGATCGATGGATCTTTAGAAAAAAATTAGGGGAAAAAAGTATTAATACCATTGGTAAAAAGTCACTGGAACAATCCATAAGTGAAAATAATAAAAAAAAAATTCTATTTATAAATCAGTCAAAAGCAATAAAATACTTAGGGAAGAAAATTAACAAATGTAGTACCAGATAACAACTACAAAAGAAACTAACATATGAAGACAGTAAATGATACTCCATGCTCATGGGCTAAAGACTTAATCTACTCAATGTCATCTGCATCAAAACCCCAGCTCCTATTCTTGCAGAAACTAACTAGCTCATTCTAAGATTTACACTGAAATTTGAGAAATTCAAAATACCTAAAACAACCTAGAAAAAGAGTAATAAAGTTGGGAAGAGTCACATGCCCCAACCTCAAATCTCCCTACAAACTACAGAAACCACAGTGTGGGGCTGACTGTGTTTGCCATGTCAGTGTGGAGACCTGAGTTTGAATCCCCAGAACACTTGTAAAGCTATGTGCAGTAGTAGCACACATTGTAATTCCAGCCTTCCCAAGGCAAAATAAATGCAGATATACTTGAATCCCTGGAGCTTAAAAGACAAATGACAAAAAGACCGTGTCTCAAGACAGGAGGTGGAGAGCAACACTCAAAGTTGCCCTCTAACCTACACATGCACCCCACACAAATGTATGCATCTATATGTACACAAACACACATCACATACACAGTCAAAACTGTGGTCCCAACATAAGACTAGGCATTTAAATAAGCAAAAAAGAGCCCAGAGTCCAAGTCTCGCTTTGATAGACATATACTAAAAGTGGAATGATTCACAATTCTACATGGCCTGAGCAAGAGTAACATGCAAACTTTGTAAAGCATTACTTATTTTTAGAGCAAAGCATATGGATATGTATGCATGCAAATATAATTATGAAGCTTATTGCTTTGTATGCTAACTTAAAAAGTTAACAAAAAATTTCAGAATCCAAGCCAGGAGTGGTAGGTGACATACACCTGTGATCCTAGCACACAGGAGCCTGATGTAGGTCAAAGTCAAGACCAGCCTGGGCTACCAACAAGGATCTTGTCTCAAAAACTTTCAATTGCTCTTCCAAGACAATTGAGTCAGAAAGGAACAATCTTTTCAAAAATGAACAGCAATACTAACCTATAAACAAACAAAGAAGTAAAGCTACTTCTATTAATATAAATGGTAATTCAAAATGACCTAAATATAAGATCAAAGAATTAACTATAAAAGCTAAAGCCATTACGTATAAATCTCTCTGGCCTTGGACTAGACAATGCATTCGTAGGTAAGACACTGAGGTAAGAAAGCAAATTAAACAGACAAACTGAACTGCATACAAACTGCGACCTCACCGAGACTGGCAAATCTTGTGTCTAGTGAGGATCAACCACAAAGAGAGCTCCTGGAACTCACCCGACCTAAAAACAAGCACGGGCTGTGAACGGGGCTTTTTCTCCAAATAAAATATCCAGTGTCCAGAAAGCCATACACACACACTCAACTTCATCAGTCAACAAGAGATTACAAGTCCAGATCACTCAGGACACTGTACCCTGACCACTGCAATGACTGTCCTCAGGATAGCTGGGCCAAGTGTTGGCACGGACGTGCAGACACTGAAACTTTCACGGATGGCTGACAAGTTCACAACCGTGGACCTACTATGAAACAGTCTAACAAGGCTCTCAGAAGATTAGCAGTTATACAGCCCAACACACTCCATCACTAAATATATACGAACAAGAACTGGGAATATACGTCCACACTAAACCTGAGTACAAGTTGGCAGTGCGCTTCATAATAACTACACAGGGGACACAATGCAAAGCATCCACTGCCTGAAGAGAGGCTAACAACACACACAGCCACAGAACACATGAAGTTCTTTTCTTAAAAGAAATTGTTCCTACCAGAAACACAGTAAAGAAAAACATCCCACTAAAAGAAGCCAGACCTCAAAACCACACATTGTCCTTCTTTTTATCTAAACTGTCCAGAATAGGCATATCCATCAAGACCACACATAGTCAAGGAACTAAAGGGGAAGAAGATGGGCTGATTGCTGGAGGATGGCAGGGATCTGGACAGGAGCCATGACAACCCTCTAGGAGGAAACAGCTGCATGCTCTGAAGTTCTAGAGTAGGTCAAATGTACCTCACTTAAGTGTTTTAGATTTCGTTTCTGTTAGTTGTGCTTTGCCTGTGTGTATGTTGCGTATCGTGTGTACATATATGTGGTACCAGCAGTGGTCAGGAGAAATTAGGTCCCCTGGAACTAGAGGAACTAGAGTTCCATGTGGGTGGTAGGAATCAAACCCAGGTCCTCACAAAGAGTAACAAGTGCCCTTAACCACTGAGCCATCAATCCAATCTCTTACATTACTTTTTAATCATTAAAAAAAATTAATTAGAAGTCAAACAGAATGCAAATATGTCATAATAATATATGAATCATTACTATCATAGTTCAATTCAGAGGACAAAATTGAGTCACAGCAATAACTCAAATACAGGAAGCTGTCACACTGTATGAAGATAGGCGACTGCAGGACAACCCAGCAGCCGCAGGGATGCTAAATTACTTCAACTGCACAAGCACTGAATAAGGCTAAGCTGCAATGCCAATGGACTCGGGCCGGATCTTCATGGTCTATGGCATTTTAGAAGGCATAGGAAACATACAGGTTTTCTCTGAGGCACCAGCCAGCACCTGCACCAATGTTATCTGTCTGTGCCAACCTGGCTTTACTGTATAAGCAGCCCCCCCATTCTAAACCTTCTGAACCCCGAGTCCAATGTTAAATATACTTAACATCAGCTAAGTGGCATCTCCGTTCATAGAAAAAAAAAAAAAAAAAGAAAGCTAAGGGATTCTCCCAAGAGGAAGGGAAAAGCAAGTGCCAACGTCACTGCGCTGAAGCTATCCACCATCCACTCAGCCGCCGCAGGCTGCCACCAACCTAGACAGCTCACAACTGAGGTGCAAAGAAACCACGTTCAGTTGTAAAAGTCAGAACTGTTTTAAAGTAAAAGCTGTGGTTATATAGGGGAAATTACCTTAAATATAAAACGCTTTTAAAATACTGAGTAAATGTGTCTCTTAACTAGCTGATTTAAAAACATAACTTCTGAATACTTACCTAAACAACTGTATAATTCTCTACTGGTTTTTAAATCCATTTTCTCCTGCTCCTCAAGTGAGACGTCTGGGTAAGACACTGTTTTTTGACGCTTACTACTATCATGAGGCTTGTCTGACTGTTTGGAGATGGACTTACTTGTCTCTGCCTTGGTGACCTCTTTAGACTGGGGCGCAGCAGATGTGAGTGACACATTCGGTGCAACCACTTTGTCACACATGTACAAGTAGTAGCTGGGACAGAGAGGAAAAACACACACACATTACATCATACTAAAGTATGAATTAAGACGCAACGTTGTTCTAGGACCTCAGTTCTCAGCTGCTAGAATAACCAATACAAAGAATACAGGCCACAAAACAGACTTCTTAGGAAAGCAAGTCCATACTTACGGACAGTAAAACTGAGGGATTTTTGTTATTTTGAGAGTAATTTCAATATATATTAGAAAACAAAAGTCTCTTCCTCTTTCCTCAAAACCACCTGACAATTAAAAGCATGAAACACCTGATATGATACCTCACATTTACAAGCCCAAGACTTAGGACTGCCATGAGTTCAAAGTTAGCCTGGGAACAGAGGGAATTCCAGGCCTGCTTCCCTGGGCTAGATAGTGAGACCTTTTCTCAAAGCACAACTAACTACAGGCGTGAAGCTCTGGCACTTCTCAGCAGCTCTGCTGGGGAGGTCTCAGGGGCCTTACACACCTCAGAGAGAACTGCTGGGGAGGTCTCAGGGGCCTTACACACCTCAGAGAGAACTGACTGCTGGGGAAGTCTCAGGGGCCTTACACACTTCAGAGAGAACTGCTGGGGAGGTCTCAGGGACCTTACACACCTCAGAGAGAACTGACTGCTGTGGAGGTCTCAGGGACCTTACACACCTAAGAGAGAACTGCTGGGGAGGTCTCAGGGGCCTTACACACCTCAGAGAGAACTGCTGGGGAGGTCTCAGGGACCTTACACACCTCAGAGAGAACTGCTGGGGAGGTCTCAGGGGCCTTACACACCTCAGAGAGAACTGACTGCTGGGGAGGTCTCAGGGACCTTACACACCTCAGAGAGAACTGACTGCTGGGGAGGTCTCAGGGACCTTACCCACCTCAGAGAGAACTGACTGCTGGGGAGGTCTCAGGGATCTTACACACCTCAGAGAGAACTGCTGGGGAGGTCTCAGGGACCTTACACACCTCAGAGAGAACAGGTTAAACAACCTTCCATGGATTGAATAGTGCCCAGAAGGCTTGCTCAGCAACTGTGTGATGATGAGTGTGTATGTATGTGTGGATTTTAAGGTTCAGACTGACAACTAGGGTTTTTATTGAAATATAAGCTCTTGTGAAGGATGTAGTTATTATAAAAATCTCCATGTTTCAAAGCCAATTGTTTTTAAAATTACTATGCAAGGGGTACACATTTTTAATCTCAGGAAGTAGAGACAGGTAGAACTCCGAGTTTGAGGCCAACCTGGGCTAATTAAGGAGGCCAGCCAGGGTTACTTAGAGAGAACTGGTTTCAAACAAAAACAAAACAAAAAGCAAAGTAACACATTCAACTCTTGAAGAGTCAATTTACCTCTTAAAGGTAAATCTAATAAATTGATTCAATTTCTACTTCAAGATAGAAATTTTATATATACACACACAAAAGGTGCGTTCAATCCCAATGTTCTTGCCTAATCTTCAACGGTAATTAGTTAACAAGAAAAACCTAAAGGTACGTGACTTAAATCTTAATTCCTAGAACTGTACCTGGAAGCAGTCTTCTGGCCTCTGAAGGCAATAGGCACAAATATATTCAAATAAACACTCAATACATATAAAGATCCTTAAAGAACGGTGGTGTATGCTCTTAAAATTTATCAGAATTAAGATTTCTAGCCGGGCAGTGGTGGTGCACGCCTTTAATCCCAGCACTTGGGAGGCAGGAGGCAGGCGGATAAACAGACTAATTAAGGAACAAGCAAGCAAACAACCACTGGACAAGCAAACAAATGAAGGCTCACTCACCTGGGGTGTAAAAATGAATGCGTCTGAGGAACATGGTCACCTTCCTGTTTTATAACAGGATACCATGATGGCAAGTCCATTCCTGATGGTGTATCTGTCTGCAGGAGTACATAGAAAGGAACATTATTGAGGGGAAAGATGATTTCTCTTTGTTGAATATGGTTCAAAGAATAGAACTCAGGGATTAAATCCAGGGTCCTGCCCGTGGTATGCAGACACTCTAACCACTGGGCTTCACAACCAGCCCCCCACTCCCCCCTCCCTTGGCTAATCTTCTGTCCACTTGATAGGGCTGCAGAACAAGTGTCACATTTTTTTAAGGCTCAGCTTCTACTAAGAGCTCTCCCACACTGCTATGTCTCACTCTTTGAAACTTAATGACTGCTACTTCTGGTCACAACTTTCAATACGCACATTCAAATGGCTTGGCTTACCAGAAACAATTTCATACTTTGGAAACCAATTTCAAATAAAATAACACAACCCTGAAAATACACATCATTGAGAACCTCTTACTCTTGGTGCCACTATCAACCTCCCTCTACCCCATAGCACAGCACTTACTAAGCTCTTGACTAGATACCATTCTGTAGCAGCAAGTACTCTGGACAATGAAATGTGAAACTACTGCGTTTGCTAATAAGAATTAGCAAACCATACTCCTCATAAATATTAAAAGCTGTTTTTTAAGTGCCTATAAATAAAGGAACAGGAGAATGGTAACTGGTGATTTCATAAAGTATTACTGGCTGAGAATTTTACACTCTGATTAATTCTAGTAATGACCCCTTCCATTAAGCAGGGGTCATTCTCTGCTCATATTAGAACAACATTAAAAGAATGAATTACCCTGGCTCTAGCAGCTTCCTTGTCTTGGCCTGGTTTCTAACTTGGCCTCTCCACATATTTCCACGACAGTCAGTACCCTTATCATGAAGGAAAATAGGGAGCAAGGTTTCCTGACAGAAAAGTGAAGGAGGAGCTGAAGGTGCCAAATGAAGGTTGGCAGGCAGCAGAGACACGATGTCCACAGGTCTGAGTGGGTTAAAAGACGATCACCTAACAGGTCCCCTTGGCTAGTCTCTGAGCTCCTGCCTCTGAGAGGCTTCCAATCCCATCTATCATCTGGAGGTGGATGGAGACCAACAAGTTCATAATGAAAACACAGAAGTGTGGATGTAGCCCAGTGCAGAGTACCTGCCTGGCATAAGCCAGGCCCTGCATTCACTCTCCAGCACAAGTCCCATGTACGAGGGAGGATGGCCACAAAACACTAAGAATTAGGGAAGCTGGTTTACAAGTCCCAATATTTCAGGTCAGGAAAGAACACAAAGGGAAGGATGACATATAGTTCTTATTAAAAGTAAAATCCACCCCGAATGGCCATGGGCTGGGGTGGGAAGACGTTGCTAGTGAAGAAAACCAGTGTGCATGAAGAAACCTTGGAAAGAGCAGACAAGTGCCCAGAGCCTGAAACAAACCAACAAAAAGACAAAAACACAAGGAACAACTCCTATAAACTTTACATAACTTCACAACCCAAATGTGACTTTAATGGCAGGAAAAGGTTTTAAAAGAGAAAAATGAAAAGCAATGTTGGGGGAGACAGGTCATACGTTAGACACTTGGTGTCACACGTTAGACACTTGGTGTCACACGTTAGACACTTGCCACTGAGCCAGATAACCAGAGCTCAATCTCTGGAACCCACACTGCGGAAGGAGAACTGACTCTTGTGAGTTATCCTCTGACCTCAACATATACGTTGTGGCACATGCTCCCCCTAATAAATAAATGTAATTTTTAATATTTAGAAAATTTTAAAAAGCAAAAACATGGTAATTGACATTGCTGGGAGATCTATATGTTTTCTAAGAAGTACTAGATGAGGAATCTGAAATACAAATAAGACTACAAAATTATAGGAGAAAAGAGTTTTTTCATAAATTAATCCTTATTTTTATTTTACATGTATAAATGTTTTTGCCTGCATGTATATCTGTGGATCATGGGCCTGTAGAAGCCAGGAGAGGGCATAAGATCCCCTGAACTGGAGTTACAAATGGTTGTAAGCCACCTTGTAGGTGGTGGGAATCAAGCCCAGCTCCTCTAAGAAGAGCAACCAACTAACTATTGAGCCACCACAAGAATGCTTTAAATGGTTTAAGAGTTGATTATCAAAAGGGGGAGGGGGAAGGAGAAAGGGAGAGAGATCGCAAATGCAAGGAGAGCGCACCAGCAGTGGTAGTGCATAGTGCTTGCATTTGATCCTGGCATTCAGGAGGCAGAGGCAGGGGGAATCTCTCTGACCTCAAGGCCAGCCTGATTGACAGAGTGAGTTCCAGGACACCCAGGGCTACCCAGAGAAACCCTGTCTCAAAAAATCAAAACAAAACAAAACAAAAAAGAATGGGTTATTCATTGAAGACTTCTATAGGAGTAGGCTATTTTTCTGGAAAAAAAATCCGCAAAGCTGATAAAATATTCGTTAAGATTCAAGCTAGCACCACAATTCTGATGTATTATTCAGAGCCTGGTCAAACTCAGCCACTTACTTACAAAGAAAAGCAATCAGCTGTCTCAGCCTACAGCAGACTAAGAAGAACTGACTTCTAGCTAAGTACTAAATGATAAATGTCCATAGACCACTGATAACCTGTGAGAAAGAGGAATTCTACAAGATAACCATAAAAACTGCTATCGCAAAAGACAATCTGAGGGTTCAGCATAGGCCGGAGCAAATCATTTGCTCCATTTCAATTGTGTATGACAAACTCAGGACTTTGAGTTACGATGGTAGCTGGTGGTGCTCAAGTCTTGAGTCTAGATAATATCATCAAGCTATATTCTGAATACTATTTAGATCTAAACTTATTTGAAACATTAAAACTCGCTTAAAATATTTACAATTTCAGGGATCTGAAGGGTGGCTCTTGTAGAGGATGCAGGTTCAATTCCCAGCACCTACATGGAGGCTCATAACCATCTGTAACTCCAGTTCTAGGGGTTCAAACGTCTTCTTTTGATCTCTAAGGATAGCAACCAAAAGTAGTATATATACATACATATATACAAGCAAGCAAAACATTTATACACAGAAAAATATAAAAATTTTAAAAGACACAAATGGTGGTGTTTTTTCAAAAACCTGACTTCTTTAAACTTGTGATGCTCACAGGTAGCTTAACTCCATTTGATAAAGAGTATGTTGAGAAACATCATACTCTTTAATTAATAAATCCAGGGAAATCTAAGATTATCTTGAATTAAATGAAATGTTTTGGTTAAGTTCACTTAAAAAGTGAAACTTTTCGGTCTTATATCTAAAACAAGTCTAGATATATAAATAATCCCAATAAAGCCCAACAAATAATTTCAAACTTTAAAGTTAAAATCACTGCACTGAACCACACATTTAAAGGGCTTTCCACCAGGCGGTGGTGGCACACGCCTTTAATCCCAGCACTTGGGAGACAGAGGCAAGAGGATTTCTGAGTTTGAGGCCAGCCTGGTCTACAGAGTGAGTTCCAGGACAGCCAGGGCTACACAGAGAAACCCTGTCTCGAAAAACCAAAAAAAAAAAAAAAAAAAAAAGCTTTCCTAGTAAAGACTAGAATCTGAAATCTTCAGAATAGCTTGCAAGAATTTTTAAAACTTTGACTTGGAATATGAGAACTTCAATCCTTAAATTCATTTCAAAAGTCTACTTTGACTTATGTGGTCATTTTATTAATAATACAAGCACACTATGCCCTTTTTTAAAAATCTGAGGTAGTGTCTTGTTGTGTAGACTAGGCTGGCCTTGAACTCAAGATGCCAAGGCTGCCTTTGCCTCCCAAGTACTAGCACTAAAGGCTTGAGCCACCAAGCTTGGTTATGCTTTTATTTCAGCAATTTCTCTACATTTGAAGCATCATCTAAAGCAGCTGCGTTTATGTATTTTTAAGCATTCATCCTCCTCAGTTCCTATTCTTTGTTTCTTATTCTTACATTGGTCAACTAAAAGAGTCACAGACCGCAGGTTCTAGTTTGCTGTTTGTGGCTACGATAAATACCACGACCCAAGCAACATGGGAAAAAGGGCTTATGTGACTCACACTTGCAGCTACCGGCCCATCAGCATGGGAAGTCAGGACAGGAACTGGAGGCAAACAGAAGCAGACACCCATGGAGTGCGGTTGTTTACTGCCTTGCTCCTGCCTTCTGCTCTACTAGCCTTCTTATAGAGCCCAAGATACCTATGGCTGATAATGCCTACAATGGGGTGAATCCTCCTACTACGTCAATAAGCCATCAAAAAGTGCAAATCTGATCAAAGTAATAGTCCAAATTGAGGTTTCCTCAGGCAACTGTGGACTGTGCCAAGCAGACAACTGAAGCTAGCTGGAACACTCCCTTTAACAATTACCTAATGTGCCTAGCCAATGTCTATATTCCCTATTCAACACTAGTAAGTAGCTATCTGGCCTCTCACGGTAACTTACAGGCAAGAGCATGTTTCTTTTGTATTCTCAGTGTCTAGCACCATGCCTACCATGCAGTATTTGCTGGGTGATTTTGAATGCCTAGGAGTGGCAGTGGGTCCAGGGCAGAGCATTTGCCTAGCATATGTGAGGCTGCGGGCTCCATCAGCAGCACCAGCTAAGAGAACAGGAAAGGACAAAATAGGCAGGGGAGACTGGTACAAGGTTCCTGGCTACCAAGAAACTCAAGACACTCTCACATTTGGACCTTTGTCCTCCATGAAGCACAAAGGAAACTGAACCTGTTTGGTTGCACTTTCTATTACGTATTAATGTAAATCCTAAGGAATATACAATGCCAACCGTGAAAAAGAACTGCAAGTTCATTTTGCCTACAATGCTGTGGTAAGCCATAAACACACTCCTAACAAATTATCCTAAGTACATGTTAAAAACAATTAAGCACATATTACAAAATGAAACATTAACAGTCATGCCAGATTTTCTCTTCTAAGCTTGCATTTGTGTCAACAAAGAAATTAGGTTTTTACAAAAAGAATATAATTAAATGCTACAGCAGTAGTGCTCATGCTCCTGCTCAGAAACACAAATTAGATACCAAAACGAGAGCATCTTCTGCCTTTTGTCTTACATTCAATGTGGGACAATTTACTCCTTTGTGTACTCAAACATTAAAACAATCTGCATTTTCTTACTTGGCAAGTGGAGAAGAACATCACTTACCAACTAAAGGCCGAGGCTTACTGCTCTTACTGCTGGACTGCCCGGCCATCATCTACATCAAAATTAACAGATGGCACCCTTTCACACATACAGGCAATGTTTCAGATACATTACTTCAATCCAAAGGTTCCTCTTCTACTAGACATCAAATTAACATCCATGAAAACAAAATTTAAAGGATCCCAAAATGTATAGTAAGTTTATTTTTAATAAACAACCCTTAGGAAACAATGTTTCAAGTTTTCCTACAAGTCTACATCTAACTCCGGCTCCTCGAGCACCCAGCCCTTGAGAATCAGATGGCCTGAGAAGCTCGCACTGGTTTGACTGACACATCCTAATCAGTTTCACAATGACATAGTTGAAGGAACTTGACTTCATTTTTTAAAAAGAATTTTTGGTAACACTTTAAATACTAAAGCACGTCCAAACTATTTGCATTCAAATACTCCAAACTGCACTTATGCGTGCCAGAATTACACTCAAGAATAAACTTGGTTTTTAGGTGGTATACTTGTTTTTTTAACTATAATATCAGATTAATATTATGCTCTTTAATTTGTAGTGACAGATGCTTATTATCTAAAAAACTGAGACGTCTTAACATGCTGGTGAATCTTCCAAATTCCCAATAAAAATTAAAATTAAGACATTATAAAGGTTTTTAAAATGTTTTTACATTTAGAGAGAGTGTGAGAGTATGTGTTCATATGAGTTGAATGTGTGTGTGTAGTTGAAAGAATATATGTATGTGCATGAAACAGTTCCCTTCTTCCACCATAGATACCCTGGGGACTGTTCTCAGGTCAAGACTGATGGGAATGTCCCTTACCCCGTTATCTCATTGGCCCCTCCAAAAAAATCTTTTAAAAACAGATTTTTTTTAAATGCTAAAAATAGGGGGTAAAAGGTGGCTCTGTAGTTAAGAGACTGTCTTGCAGAGGAACCAGGTTTGATTCCCAAACCCACACGATAACCTGGAAATATCTGAAACGCCACTTTTAGTAGCTATGAAAGCCTCTGCTATGATTTCTCTGCAGGCACCAGGCATACAAGTGACGTATAGACATAATTCAGACAAACACCCACACACATTAAACAACAGTTAAAAGTGCTACAAATGATAGTCATTTTAAAATTCTTGTGTTCAAAGGCAGTAAGTTGTAAGTATGTCAGTTGGTAAGTTTAACAGTCTTAATGGAATGCTCATAGGAGAACTAAAATATAATGTACATTATTATGTAATAGGTTCAACATAAATCAATAACCTTACCAAGGACTCTACTAGATAACACAGACATTAATTATTGCTTAAGAAATACCTCCTTTAGTATGAAATAATACCCCTGGCTCTGGGTCTCTTTAGCATATCTAACACTAAGACATTCAAGTAGTCGGTCAATAAATGACTGCAGAAGTACACAGAGCACTTCCTACCCAATAGTTGCCAACAACTTTCACTAAAGGAAACCCAACCCCTCAGATGGTGTCTGGTTTCCTCAGCGTGCCCAGCATATTGTGAATGATTATGTCAACAACTGAAATTAAATAGTGTTGTGAGGCAGCAAACAGCTACTTAAGAGCTTTTCAGACTTAGGTTTATGCTGCACTTACTGCGAATTAACTAACCTAATGCAACACTGAGGCACAATGATCTAAGCACCTGCATTAACGTATCTACAGTTGATCCCATGGATCGCTGGGAGTGACATCAGTGCCTGCTGCTCACACTGAAGGACATACCTCAGAAGGCCCAGGTGGAAAGCAAAGGCTACACTTCTTATAATAAATTATAGTTGTTATCGTAAACTTCATGTGAAGATAAGTCTTATTAAGGAATTAAAGAATTGAGGAAAATAAAATTTTAGACTATGAACTTTATATAAGAAACTCGAAACATCAATGTGCTGCTTTTTCCTCCAAGTGCTTAGATCAAAGTCCAGAGCCTTGACACACCAATCAAGCATCCAGCCACTGAGCCACATCCTTAGACAATAAAGCAGGGCTCTCGTGTGCTTTCAGTCACAGTGATGAAACACTGACCAAAAACAACCTGGGGAGGAAAGAAAGGGTTTATATTTCTATGACTTTTACTTCCAAATCACAGTCCATCATGGGGGCGAAGTCAGGACAGGAACTCAGGCAGGAACTGAAGCAGAAACCATGGAAGAAAGCTGGCTCAGTGGTTTACTTAGCTTGCTTGCTTCTATAAACCAGGAACTGCCTGGGGGTGCCCTTCCCACATCAATTAGCAATAAAGAAAATGCTCCAAGACTCTCCACAGGCCAGTATGATTTCAGTAATCCCCCAATTCAGAGTCCTTCAGATAACCCTGCTAGCTGAAACCAAGTAGAAGTAGCAATCTCAATGCCATAAACATATTTTTGCTGAAATACCCGTCAACTGCTTAACATGTAACGTGTATAAATCTAACGCTTTCTGTATATACAGATGTGTGCCCGAAGAGCAAAAAGGTAATGGGTCCTATGGAATTGGCTGCAAATCCCATCTGCAGGGAGCCAAGCCTGGGTCCTTAGAAAGAGCAGTAAATGTTAACCACTGAGGCAGCTCTCCAGACTTTGTGCGTTCGTGCAAGCGTGTATATGAGTGTTTGTACATCCACTGAGATGCACATGTATATATACATATGTACACATATATGCATGTATACATATATTATGCATACATATATATGCAAAAAGCGTGTGTACATATATATACATGCATTTTTTTTTTTTAAGATTTCAGAGGTGGCGCCTTTTTCCAAGCTTCAACTTTTAACTTTATTGACTCTGTATCTCAAATAGTTTTCTTTTGGGCAGCATATAACTGCTATCTCTAGCCAGTCTGGTAAAACGAGCCATTAACTGGGGATGCTCAGACCATTTGCACTTGCTGTTGTTATCAATACCTCTGCATGCCATCGACTCTATTATTATTAAGACTCCATGTGTCTACTGTTCTTTTAAAATTAAAAAAATAAATGTAAGGCTTTATTTTTCTATCTTATTTAGAAACACATGCATCTTAAAAATAAGGTGTGATGTGAGCCTTCAAAAAATGTTCACTATCAATACAAAAAAGAAAATTAGCCTTACTGTGTACAATACCCTAAATTTTCTATTTTTTTTCTATTTTGTGTTGGCTTTATTTAAATGCTAATGACCTATAAAATTGATTTCATGTTCCTTCTGACCCTTCTCAAGCTGGTTATGAAGAGAGTTAAAAATGCCAAGGCGCTGACGGTATGTGGCGGGCTGGCATGGTACTTGGGGAACTGGCAGAGCACCTTTCTAAGCATTCTCTGAAGGGCTTACTTCTCTCATGGAGCCCCACAGAGACAAAAATACACAGAGGAAATGCTGTAGTTTGAAAAGTAACTCAAGATAAAAAGAATCAATAACTTTTTACTGTGTCTTCTTAAAAAAAAAAAGCTAATGAGTCCATTTTAGATTAAGAAAATTAATGTCCTATATTAATTAAGACATACTATTCCTAAAGCATTCTAAAACTTTACAATAAAACCAAGGAACTTCTACTATTAAAAAAAAAATAACCTCTAGAGACTCAATCACCATAAACTCCCTTAAGACCCACTGTCAAAGAAAACGGTGTACGAAATAAACTTTGACCCAATCCAAACAAGTCTGCACTAGGCTCCATTATCTGAAGCCTCATGGTGATGTCAGCCAGCATGGGAATGGGCACCACCTCACGGGAGCCAGTCTACATACCTGTCTGGGTTGTTGCAGTCCAATAGTTTTAAAAAGTTTGTTTCTTATTACAAACCTCTCTCATACGTAAGTGGTAGAGGAATTCCCAAGTTCATATTAATATTTCAGTAACCATTCAGTACCATCTGACATCTCTACAGAAAAGACTTCCAATTTCCAAATGCTTTCACATCCATCCTCTCATTTGACAAATTATACTAAGTTGCATATATAAACTATATACAAAAAAGGTTAAGCCATTATTTAAAAACAGAAAACAAAAAGCCTGCTGGGCTGTGTGGCACACCTTTAATCCTAGCACTTGGGAGACAGAGGCAGGTGGATCTCTGAAGCCAGCCAGGTATACAGAATGAGTTCCAGGATGCCCAGGGCTACACAGAATCCTTGAATGTGTTCTGCCTAACAAGGGCAAGGCCTTTGATTTGACCTCAGAACTCAAATAATAATAATAATAATAATAATAATAATAATAATAATAATAATAAACAACCATATATTTTAAAAGTATTTGCTTATAACATTATAACAAGACTATAACAAGAAGCATGTTTCCTACAAATATAGCACCCTGCCAGAGAAGAGATATATGTGTGCCATTGTTCCAGTGTTCACTGCAGAAACAAAAATGCAAAACTAAAGGGAGAAATGGTTAATTTCTTTGAGGGAGGGGGAACATGAACTGAATCTCAACTGAGTGATAACACAAGCTAGGTTTTTTTCTCCACCAACTAGGAGAAAGTATTTCTAAGCTGTTTCTTAGGGACATCTGCATCACAGAGCACCTAAAAAGCAATATTCCCTTAAACGTATAAAGTAAAACTACACTACTATACTAAGAGTAGAGAAATCTGAATGTTAGAAATCTTTTTTTTTTTTTTTTTTTTTTTTT
>NW_022196899.1:22784069-22785736 GCF_008632895.1 Mastomys coucha
TTTATATGTATTGAGTGTTTATTTGAATATATTTGTGCCTATTGCCTTCAGAGGCCAGAAGACTGCTTTAGATCCCATAGAACTGAAGTTACAGATGGTAGTGAGCTGCCATGTGGGTGCTGGGAACCAAAGCTGAGGCCCTGATAGAAGCAACCAGTGCTAAGCCATCTCTCTGTCCCAACAAACACCACTCTCACCCAGTGCTGAGCCATCTCTCTGTCCCAGCATACAGCACTCTCACCCAGTGCTGAGCCATCTCTCCGTCCCAGCATACACCACTCTCACCCAGTGCTGAGCCATCTCTCCGTCCCAGAACATACCACTCTCACCTTAGTGAACCAGAAACTGTCAATCCTGGGTTACAATGGAGAATCACCTACAATTCTGTTATCAGCTATGTATAAATGACCTTTCTAATATGCTTGAAAAGAGTCTTAAGCATCACCCTTCAGGCTTATCTGCCAATGATGTACTTGCTTAGCCTTGTTCTATAAGCAGAAACTCAGTTGATCTGATTCTTATCTGGCTGAATACCTACTGATAAGGTGAAAAGAATTGGGAAAACAATACTTTTGCATACTGAGCATTCTTAAACACAACAACCATTTTTCTAAATAAAATTCATACTAAAATTTTTTTCAAACTCTCATTAAAAGGCCTTGAAATACCCATTATATTGTGCAACCCAAGCTTACCTAAAATTATATCTATTTTTTCTTTTTAAGATAAAATCCTATGTAGCCAAGGATGACCCTCCTACTTCCATTTCTCAAAACCCACCATCCATGGTTTACAAAGTGCTAGGCAAGCTCATGAATCATGGACTGACCTAAGAAAGGCTCCAAATCATTGTAGTTTCTAACAAGAAAAAGCTGAGCTCTCCACTAAGAACATGTAACCTTACCTCACTTATCCCCAGAATCTAAACATAGCTAACTGCAAACTAAATATGTTAGCTATGCAAATAAATAGCTTGCTGGTCATTACTGATACAATTTCTGTTCTTTAAAATAAGTTGCCACAGGGGCTTGTGAGATGGCTCAGCTGGTAAGAGCACTGGCTGCCCTTCAAGAGGACCAGGGTTCAATTCCCAACACCCACATTCACAACTGTCTGTAATTCTAGTTCCAAGGGATCCAATACCCTCACAGACCCACATGCAAGCAAAACACCAATGCACATAAAATATGGATATGTTATTTTAAAAAACAGTAAGTAGGGCTGGTGAGATGGCTCAGTGGGTAAGAGCACTGACTGCTCTTCCAAAGGTCATGAGTTCAAATCCCAGCAACCACATGGTGGCTCACAACCATCCCTAATGAGATCTGGTGCCCTCTTCTGGTGTGTCTGAAGACAGCTACAGTGATATTTCATATAATAATAAATAAATCTTAAAAAAAAAAAACAGTAAGTAAAAAGTTGTTTCCAATAAATATAGGTATTTTCAGGTTTCTTTTTATTTGATTCCAAAATGAGTATTTTAACTACAAAAACCATATCAAATTACACTAGTCACACTAAATATAATCTCCTTCATTTAGAAGGTTAAAGTATGCAGCACAGTCTTTGGGTTAAACAAAGTTTGAGCCTGGCAGTGGGGGCGCATGCCTTTAATCCCAGCACTTGGGAGGCAGAGGCAGGTGGATTTCTGAGTTCAAGGCTAGCCT
>NW_022196899.1:22785771-22791342 GCF_008632895.1 Mastomys coucha
TCAAGGCTAGCCTGGTCTACAGAGTGAGTTCCAGGACAGCCAGGGCTACACAGAGAAACTCTATCTCGGAGGTGGGGTGGGGTGGGGGGGAGGAATAAAAAAGTTTGATTTGATTTTTTTAAAATGAGTTTCCTCATCAATTTGGTTTGTATGGCAACCAACAACTAAAATTCTGACTCTCTGAATGCCCTGAAAAATATCTTCTCCAAGCCAAGATTGCTTTCCCCTGTAAGTACTTCAGTTTTGTACAGTCAGTAAAGAATTCAAGAGCCACTGTGTTAAACTAAGCACTCATACTATTCTTCAAATGCAGCTTCTGCAGTTTCAGGGAAGATTTCTAGCCTTGAAGTCAGAAGACCTACCTTCACCTCACTCTACCAGCTGCCAGCTACACAGCAGACACGCCTGACAGGAAGAACAGTCTAAGTCACGTCCTTCACAGACCCCTGAAAACTACCTCTCTCTGTTTAGAGGAAATTGTAAAATGGACAGTAACAGCGCTTTTAAAGCTGCTTAAGTATGTGTTAGAGAAACCTCATTTTTCTTCTAAAGGTTTGACTGGGAAGTTTCTTGAATTCCCCTAACTTCCTTCAGTTCACATACAATTGTAAACAGCACAGCACAAAACCTCCAGCAAACTCAGAAAAACCAAAGAAGGGCGGCGGGGGTTGTCTATCATCCCTTCCCAAAATCAAAAAGTGTATCTGTACTACTACATCCCAACAGAAGGACAGCTTCAATTTTTCTTTTCAAATCAAACTGGACCATATTTCTCAGATGGGTTTTCGCCCAAACACAGAACAGGTGATTGATTCCAAGAACGTTGTCAAGAGTAATGAAGACCAGAGCAAGAAGCTCTGGCAAATAATCCAGCCCCTGTCAGACGTGCAAGGATGTGGCTCTAATCAGCTGAAGCAGGCCAAAGTATACAGGTCACTTCTGAGGAAGACTCCAGCACTACGTAAGTTTTCCACTTTGAAATAACAGCATCAAGTCAATCCTGCTTTAAAACCAGTTCACATCGCACCTGGAGAACATATCTTAGTAGCCGCCAGCGAGGAATGTCAGTGATCACTTTTAGGAAAGCAGCAAGCTATGCTAAGGGAAAGTCTAGTTCTCTCCATGTTGTGCTTCAGCCGGAAACTGCCTCAGAAGACATTGGAGTTCACGCAAAAGCTTAAGCACAGAACACCCAATATTAAATTACAACTTAAGCCTATCTTAAAATTAAATATGATATTATACTATATTAAAACTGCGGTAAACAACCCTGAGTTACTTAATAAAGTTTCTTCTACTAGCCGGGAGGTGGTGCCGCACACCTTTAATCCCAGCACTTGGGAGGCAGAGGCAGGCAGATTTCTGAGTTCGAGACCAGCCTGGTCTACAGAGTGAGTTCCAGGACAACCAGGGCTACACAGAGAAACCCTGTTTTGAACAAAAAAAAAAAGGTTTCTTCCATTAAATGGAGAGTGGTGGTTCAAAGGCAAGAAAAACTAATAATGGAAAACTTTAAGTTCTTAAAATGTGGCCCATCTTCTGTTCTAAAAATTAATTACACAAAATTTACACGAAAAACAGCTCTAGAGTAATGGTCAATACATTTTAAACAGTGCTAGGTATATTACATATTAATTTTAAATCAAGTAGAAAAGCATATAAAACAACCACATCAAGGTTTAATACTTCAAACCTTTGTCTTTCAAGGTTCAAAATCTTCATTAGAATAAAGACACTATCTTAGCCTACCAGATAATACTGTGGAGTAATGCTTTAAGATCTCTTTGCAGATAGCTTTTCATAACAGTATTTTATTAAACTGAAATAACCTTTATTCTACCTCTATATCCCAATTTTTCAAAAGCATTCCTTTCTTTTTGAGTTATAAACAAAGTCTTGGTTACTAATACCAAATTACTCAGATAAATGTCTTAATTTGATCTGAGCACTGATCAATCCTCAATCCAAGCACAAAAACATCCAAAACCATTGGTACAGCTTCAAAAAGCAATTTTGAGCCTACCACCAGACCGGTTTGCAAATGGAGATTGCAAATGGAGATAACACAACACCAAAGTGTGAACTATCTTGAGTCCCAGGCAAGAGATTTAGTCAAGAAGCAGGATGTGTGAAAGAGACTGGCCAAAGAATTCACAATGGCTGCAATTTCAGAAGTGTCATTTTTGACTGAAGACTCATTCTCTTACCTGTAAAATGGGAATGATTCTACTTCTCTCAGATCAAAAACTACACAGAAAACATTATGGCTAAAAACAAACAAACATGACACTGATGGGTTTTTGTTGTTACACGTACAAGCTGAAGCATTAGCTTCATAATACAAAGCTATAGGCACAGAATTAGGATACCATTACTATTCAAAATTCCTACTTAAAAAAAAAAAAAAAGAAACTTGCCTTCGACTGGATTCTCTTCCCATTTCTCATGCTAAACTTCTCCTTCATTTCTTCTAACATTATCTTCAGTTTCTTTTCTTCGGGTGTCCCTAGGTATTTTTGGTTCACATGAAGGTAACAGTGCCACTTGGCTGACTCAAAGCCCCAATGGCAAGTTCTCTTGTCAGGGGATCTGTGCGAATGCATGACGAACGTCTGGGGAGCAAACATTCCACAGCACTCCAGACACTGGATACAGGGAGCATCGGGCTGAACATAAAACTGAGGTGCAAAGAGACCCTGACATTTGCCCAAGCATTCATGTTCCACTTCAAAGGCACTGCCAGTTTCCTTTAACTGGGCCAAAGAACTTTTAGCAGGAAGTATGCTACCATTTTGAGGAAAAGTTCGTGGCCGCAGTAAAGCATTACAGAGTCTTTGTGCATCAGTCAACGTGATGAGCCCACAGGATGGGGCAGTGAATGGAAGTATTCCTAAGACCTTTAAGATATGAAGCTGGTCTGAAGTACACCTTGAACAATAGATGTATAGCTCATCACATACTGTGTTTATCTGCTGGAGTGAAAATTCTCGAAGGACAGAATTTAAGACTTGGGGCAAACACAGTCTCTTTTCTCCTCCAACTTGAAAACAAGAAATAGACTCCCCTTCCAAAACAGTCTGAGTGAGCTCTGTGGAGCTATCAGAAGGAATGAGAAGAGGACCGGGAAGAACCTGAGGAGACGGAAGAGGGAGGAATAGAGTGGGTGACATGCTTTCCTGGGAATATCGAGCAGAAAATGCTGCTGGTCCACCCAAGGAACTCTGACTGCTTAAATGGAATTGTGCCAGCGTGTGTTTCAGACTGGGGTTTAAAGATTCAGGTAGAGAAGTGCAGTTTCGCTTATCGTGCCTGCCATCGGGCTCCACGGATGCATCTCCATAGTCATCCAAATGCTCCTTCTTCACCTTGGTCAGTGTTTTCCCATTGGCATGAATGTCTGTCATCATTTTTTTCACAGGAGGACTGCCATCATCCTCCATTCCGTTCAGCTTTTTATCTGAACCCTGAACTAGGGAGAAATTAGACTGGAGGTTTTCCATGGCCACACTGGTGCTTTTAAATGATTAAGTCTGCAATTGGCATGTTGTTCTCCGTTCCTAATTTGAAGAGAAAAGGGTAATGTATACAAATACTTATGACTCACTTAGAAATGCTTAGTTTCCAAAGATGAATTTTCTTACTCAGTAGATTGTACAACTCTGTTTTGGTTTAGCTGTACCTTAGGATATAATTGAAAATGCTACAAAACTTCTCAGTTTGCTTCTAATAACAAAGAATATAATTATAAGCACACTTCTGAGAAAATTCTTGTTTTCTTGAGTACTTCAGCTATTTGTATTAAAATAAAGCTAATTCCTCAATTTAAGAAGTCCAAAGTTTGGTGTAATGGTAGAGTTTGGTTGGTTTTGTTTTTTAAGCAAAGCACGTGGAAAGTTTATACCATGACTGTATCCTGAAACTACACCCAAACATGAGTTACAATGATGCAATGGGTTTAATTTTTGCCAAGAACACCAAAAAAGAGGCAGGTTTCTTCACTAAAAATGGTGGTCTGCTGCTCTGTGCCGGAAACGTGAAGACTCGTCTAAATCTCCACACCAGTAGGAGCCTGACTCCACCTCAACTTTTATAGTTAAAAATATACATATACTAAATAAAAAAAGCTGCCCAGTTTTATCTTCAAGGATTACAGTTCATTCTTCTTTTAATTGATCTGGAAGAGAAAGGGGTGGGGAGTTACATTTGAATTAGCTCCAGAGACCAAAGGGTCTTTAAAACCAGTTTCTTAATCTTAAACTCAGTTCACTTTACCAAAGGTAACACTTGGGTGGTTTCTTCCAACCAACACCAGTTATCTAAAAGAAACTTCATCTAAATAGGAAGCAGTTCAGACAGCGGATAACAGGAGCATTAAATTCTATCTCTCCAAACAAGGAAGAGTACACAAATTTAGAATACGAATAACCAAAACTCAGTACCGGAGGCTTTCTCAATTATGCATGCCATTTAAATTTTAAAAAGTAATCCTTTCTCGTTAGAAAAAAAAAAAAACCTGTAGTTTCTGCTCCCTCCTCCCCCAAAAGATACATATTAATATTCCTACCATATGTAACTAAGTCTCAAGCAGACTAATTCATCTAGTCAATATATACTATCTTTTTGAAATGAAGAAGAAAAAAAAAACCTTTCCCTTTAAAAGGTTAGAGAATTTGCCTAATGGAAGCCAAAAGCTGTAAGACTCCATGCCTGGAAATCTCCATCCTTGAGCAAGACTAATCCGGGACAAAAAGCACAAGGCAGACAGACCTCACAAAGAATGCAAATGGAGGCAGAGTGGCGAAAAAGAGTATTCATCCACTTCCCTCCCTGGAGAAAACCCAGGAAAAGCCGATAAATAAAAGGCTTTGCTTCTAAAACTCCCAGCAATTTACGTTAACACAAACCCAGAGAATGACGGACGAAAGCCACCTAGCCACCGTACTGTGACTTTCGCCACTACAGGGACACCTCAGCCAAGGCGAGCCAAGGAAAAGGGCAGGAGGCATGACCTAGACCAGGGGCGCCCCCACAGCCCTGCGCACTCGCAGAGACACCCACTCATCACCAACCCGAAAGCAGGGAGGCAGGGGACTCCCCGCGTCTGGTGAGGTGAGAGGGGGGCTGAGGAAGTAGGAGTCCTCCCAACCCCCAACCTCGGTGACTGGGATCACCCTAAGTGCCCTCCCCACATCGCCCCACTGCGGGGGCCGCCGGTGGAAACACCCCACGCACCCGATCCGCTCCGCGAGAAGTTCTCTGGGGTTACCTCGGCGCCCCAAGGCTGCGCCTTCCTCCCCCCACCCCCGCCATGACCCACCCTGAGCCGTGGCAACCCAGAGGGGCGCGGGCAGGTTGGGCGCCAAGCCCGGAAGCCCGCGTCGCTAGACGCTTAGAGCTGGGGGCCAGCCCGGGGCATCCCCGCCGAGCGCAGACGGCCGGGGGATGGCGGCGATGACCGGTGTCCAGGTCTCCCGGGTCCCGGAGGCTCGGGTCAAGTGCACCGCCATGCCCCCCGCCACCTCCCAGGCGACCCGTCCCAGAATCCCCGAGGCCTGTACACCCGTGGGACAC
>NW_022196899.1:22792515-22793147 GCF_008632895.1 Mastomys coucha
CGCTCTCCCCAGCGTTGCCACCTCCCCACCACCACCACCGTGCTGCCACCCTCCCCCAGCTCGCCGTCCTCCCCCCGCCCCGGCCCCAGCTCGCAGTCCCCCGGCCAGACGTCGCGGGGCCCCTCGCCCCCGTGGGGCCTCCCGCCGCGGCCGCCCTGCCAGCTGCCGGCGATCAGCCCCGCCTGGCCGCGCTGAGGTGGCCTCACCCGGCCGCCATCGTCCGGGAGGGCCGCGGTTTCGGCCCCGCCGGGGCAGACCTTGCTTGCCCCAGCTGCTCTCAGCTTCCCTAAGTGACCCATTCTAATTCATTCACTAAGCACTCTGGTTTGGGGTTTTCGAGTCTTTTCTTTCTTTCTCTTCTTTTTTTAATTTTCTTTTCCAGAGACGGTAAGAGGTGGAGAAAGAGAACCACTTTCGGCTGCCACCTCGAACCGCCGGCGGGGGTGGATGAGGGGACTTCCTAGCCAGCGTACCCAGGATAGCTCGGGATATTCAACTCTGTGAAGCTCGCCCGACATATTTCGAAACACCAAGAAATCCCCTTTTCTCCACCCCACCGCAGGATCAGGAACTGAAATAGCGCAGCGAGTAGCACTGCGCAGACTTAGGGAACTCAAGCTTCGGCGGCCGTG
>NW_022196899.1:22793157-22796314 GCF_008632895.1 Mastomys coucha
TTTTCCTTTTCTCGCCCAGTTTATTTTACCACTTCGGGGTTACTCGTGTTTGGCTCTACATTTGCAGTTGTCCAATTGGGAGTACTCTTGTGCTTGAAGATTTTTCGTCCTTTTTTAACCCCCACAATAGGTCTAACAAATGTCACCTCTCATCACCGCCCCCGCCCCAGCTCCTGTCGGGCCCCCATCTCCGTGCTCCCAGGTCATGCCCCTCTCCCACCTCCTACTCGCCGCTTCTTGACTGCCTGTGTGAACATGAATAATTCCACAGCACTTCCCATCTGTTATTGCCATAGAGACAGAAGCTCAGCAAAGATAATGATGTTCTGTGCAGAGCCAGTGGGGGGAAGCAGCATCTGCGAGTCTGGGGGAATAGAGGGTCTAACCGCCAGAACATTCAGAGAAGCCTGACTGGAAGGAAAGCTGAGGCGCAAAGCCAGGGCAGCCCTGAGACTAAGCACCTGGCCACCTTGCACCTGGCTCTGGATCTAACCAGAAGAAACAAATTTAGAAACCCAGAAAACTGAGGTGTGTGTGTCTTAATCGAGTCTGAAACGGCAATCAATGATAAATATTTAGTACTCATCTTACCAGCCATAAAAGTAATTACCTGCTAGCGTGGCCAAAGGCCTGAGAAACAAAATTAATTGGATAATAGTCTTTTTTAGAAAAAATCAAATACATTATTCTCTTGTTCCTTTGTCCTCTCCAGGAATCTGTTTTTGAGAAAAGGGTCTTTTTGTGCCTGTGATTTTATGTATATCAGTTGAGACACTAGTGACAGCCGTGTGGCTGGAATCAATCAAAACCAAGCTTTGGGGACTTTTTCACCATTATTCTTCAATTACAAAATAAAATTTACTTTGCCCTTGAATTCCCTAGGTCTTAGCCTAAAGGTAAGGTTGGATACAAGCTGAACTAAGCAAAGTCAGTCTGAAGAGCTCTGCTGCAAATGGGTAGGCTTTTTCTGGTTTTGTTTTTTGTTGTTTTGGTTTGGTTTTTTTGTTGTTGTTGTTTTTCGAGACAGGGTTTCTCTGTGTAGCCCTGGCTGTCCTGGAACTCACTCTGTAGACCAGGCTGGCCTCCAACTCAGAAATCCACCTGCCTCTGCCTCCCAAGTGCTGTGCTGGGATTAAAGGTGTGCGCCACCACAGCCCGGCGGCTTTCTCTGAACCACACTTTTAAAAGACTATTTTAGGGTTTTCAGAATTATCAATAAAATGTATAATGTAAAATTAAGGCTTTGGATGTAGCCTAGTTGGTAAACTGCTTGCCTGGCCCATATCAAGCCTTGGGTTAAACCCTCGAACTGCATAAACAGGTAATCCTTATATTCAGGAAGTAGAGGCAAGAAGATCAGATGTCATCCTCTTCTACATAGTAAGAGGCTAGCCTGGACCATCTCAAGAAAAAAAAAAATAGAGACACTGAAAGCAAATGACAATAGTCCTTCATTACAGAAACAGATCTAAACAGCCGCAGAAAACATAGGCCTTAAGAAAAATCACGGGGGTTGCAGAAAGAGTTCACTTGTAGAGAAAGCTTCTACGATACAGGCAGGACGTCCTGTGTTTAGTTTCCCCAAGACCCATGTAAAACCCAGACATAGAGGTGTCCACTGTAACCCCAGCTCTGAGGAGCACAGAGAAAGGCAGATCCCCAGAGCCCACCGGCCATCCAGCTTAACTGGATCCAAAGGAGATCTTGTCTCAAAAATTAAGGTGGAAAGCTGAAGAGATGGCTCATGAGAGCCATCTTGCTCTTGCAAACGTCAAAAGTTTTAATTCCTAGCACCCACACAGTGGCTCACAGTGGTCTATAACTCCAGTACCAGGGCATCTGACCTCCTGGAGTACCTAACATGGATGTGACACACATACATACATGCAGGCAAAACTGTTCTAAAATAAAATAAGATGGAAAAAAATGCCCAAGGAAAATGTCTTCAGCACTGTCTGGTGCAGTGAAGAGAACGCATGACCAAGGCAACTCTTATAGCATTTAAATTGGGCTGACTTAGAGGTTCAGGGGCTTAGTCCAATATCATCGTGGCATGATGGCAGGCATGGTGATGAAGAAAGAGTTGAGAGCTACATCCTGATCTGCAGGGAGAGAGAGAAATACTGAGATTCACAGGGGCTTTTGAAACATCAGAGCCCACTCCCAGGGAAACCCTTCCTCCAACCAGGCGGCAACTACTCCATCAAGGCCACACCTTCGCTGCCCGCTGGAGCTGAGCAAGTCCTGTGAGAGCATTCTAGATGGTGGAGTGGGACCAGTGTTTGGTCCTCTTCTGTTACACAGTAAGGTCTGGGACTAGAGATACCTTCAAATCCCTTCATTAGTAGGTGTAGCTGCCTGGTAATCATAGAAACCAAGAATCTACAAATGTGAAAACAAATTAGAGGTTAGGGTTACAAGGGTGAGGTCGGGAACACTGAGCAGTTAAACATGAGGCTTACAGCTGGAGAAGAGAAACCCAAGTGAACAGATAACAGGAAGGTTCAGGGCTCAGAGCAAGTGTTGGCAGGCTGACTGGCTCCCTCCACTTCCAACAAGAGTCATCCACCGAGTCCAGAAAAGAGGCCATCAGTTAGACAAAGAGTTGAGGTGAAGGAACCTGTGAAAACTACAGCCACTTCTTGGGAACTAGCCATAGACCTTAGTGGGAAAAGGCCCATGATAAACTGCAATCCGGTCACGTAAGTAAGAGGAGAAAGAGGACAATCTAATAAGCAGCTAGCAGACCCCATCGAGGTCCAGCACTGGCAACACCTACAGTATCAGACTAGCAATTAGTCAGAACTCACAACAACAGCTGACAAAGCAAGGCAGAGATGGGGAGGAGAGGGCTTCAAACTGTGACCACGTCCCTAATTGAACGTATAGAATGAAGAATATGTGGTCATCTCCCAGGCTAAGTCAGGGGCTCAGCGTATATTATGCTCAGAGGATTAGCTGATCTGAATAGAAATTTTCTTTGTCTAGTCTCTGCCATAAGTCTTAAATTCAAAACAGAAGGAGAAAGAAGAGAAGAAGGAGAAAGAGGAGGAAGGGGAGGAGGAGGCCCTTAGAAGAACATCTTAAGCCGGGCGGTGGTGGTGCATGCCCTTAATCTCAGCACTTGGGAGGCAGAGGCAGGGGGATTTCTGAGTTC
>NW_022196899.1:22796324-22797814 GCF_008632895.1 Mastomys coucha
GAACACCTTAATGTGTCCCCTCCAGAGCTCATCTAATTAACCTTTCTTGTGTCCCCTCTGGAGCTGCTCTTGCTGCCAGAGCTCTGCTTAACTTCTGACATCTTTCTTCTTTAGGCTTTTCTCTATAATAAAAAGTACTTTTTAAAATCGCTTTCCTTAATCTTTGAGTTTCATTCTTTGACTTCTAGAGTCAAGAACTCTAGCCAACTGACTCAAAGGAAGCTTTGTCTGACCCTGAGCACAGAACTCTGAGCCCTGAGTAACACACACCTGAGCGAGTCTCAGGGCTGCTAAGGTCAGCCCTTCTCTCTGCTACACCATGACTTGTGCAATAGTTTGGGGCAAACGCTTTCCTTTTGTCTTCATTAACTGATCCCTCATCACTTTTCTTGGCCTTTTAGCTGAGAGCAAGCATGCTACTGATCTATCAGTGCTAATCGATGAGGATCTGCGTCCAAAGCGGCATGCACTGAAACATCCAGAATCTCGTGTCCCAGAACAAAAATTTGGATCAGGGACACACATGGGTATTGATTAAAAACAGTATTGAATAAGAGAAAAGCACTCCCCGAGTGGAAGTGAGCTAGAGAGGAAGGAGAGGTCCTTTTAGGTCATTTACATAGCACTGCCTCCTCCAGATCCCAAGGGCTCTTGAGTACCCTGACCCAGGTAACTAGAGGTCTGTGGTTCCCAGCCAGTCTGTCCGTCTATCATAACTCTTGACGGCTCCTTCTCCCCCCGACCCCCGTTCTCCCACCACTTTCATAACGACCCCGTAATATTAGTTACAAGGAATGGGAAGGTGAGAAAGGGTAGGGACAAGTGTAATATAAATTATTTTATTTTTATAATGGTTAGGGGAAGAAAAGTAAATGTTAACAACAGTAAACAGTAATGAAGGTATACTTTTAAATATATCTTCTCTGTTGAGTTTTGGTGTATGGCTATGTATTATAATGCTAAATCCTGTACCCGAAGGTCTAGGCCTACGTGTGAATTCTCACATTTGCCAACTTCTGTTTGTGCAAACCTTGTTCCTTTGACTGAAAGCTATTGATCAGATAAAACTGGTTACAACCAATTACTGGAGGGATTAGAGGTAGGTGGGTTTTGAGTTACCCGGTTAGGGATGGAGAAGAGAGAGGAGTGGGGAGGGGAGGGGAGATGGACCATGAGTGCGTGGCCAGGAGGAAAAGCAAGTATCTGGGGTATGCCAGTAGGGAGGTAGCCAGGCCAGCAGTTAGAAGAGTAGATTAGGGGGTGACCCCCCAGTAATCATCAAAGCCAAATAAAATAACCATAGTCTGAGTCTCATTTCCTTGTAAGACAGTCAGGGACAAGTTCAAAATGATTCTACTATTCTATTGATTCCTCTGTTCCTGCTCCCCGAGGACAGCAGAACCCATGTGAAAGACTTGTCAGCAGCCGGGCATACCTGGGAGGTCTTCCACCATGGCCTTTCCATCTAGTTTTCCTGTAGCTTTTCATTG
>NW_022196899.1:22797824-22877824 GCF_008632895.1 Mastomys coucha
GAGGGGAGAGGAGGGGGATGTGCTCTGCCTCCCTTGCAGCCCTCCCCTTCCCATCCTTTTCCTTGCAGGATCTTCTCTCCCACATTTGTGCAATGCTGCAGTCCTCAGCAACAAGAAATCCCTCCTCTCCCTGCCCAGGTTTTCTTCCCTGCTTGGCCTCTCCCTCCTACCTGCCAAGTCAGTACTGGATTAACAAGCTCCCAGTTCTTTAAATTCACGCCTTAAAAACAAGCAAGTGATTGAAAAGTTAACCTCCTCCCCTGGATAGTGCCACAGCCTGCTTTGTCTTTTCCAGGTTTTAACTAAACCTTATAAAACTGGCATGGGAAGAGGAGAAAACAAAGAAGGGATAGCCAAAAGTGGAAAGTCTTATTAGATGTTACTTTCCTTTTTCAAAAAATATTATTATTTTATGCATATAAGTATTCTGCCTACATGTGTATCTGTGTATCAAGCCTGGTGCCTGGGGAAGCCAGAAGGTATCAGTTCCCTGAAACTGGATTTACAAATGCAACTTTGTTGGTGCTAGGAATCAAACCCCAGTCCTCTAGAAAGAGCAGCCAGTGCTCTTGACTACTGAGCCATTTCTCCAGCCCTCAACTTCTCAGTTCTTAAATCGAGGGGGAAAAAAGTCTAAAAGCAGGGTCACGGTCACATTAAACATATGTCAATTATGGGAATTGCAAAAGCGATTAAGAAACTCGGCAAGGTGTGCGTGCCTGTGTGCAGGCACATGTGTGTGTGCCTGAGGTCAGCCTCAGCTGCCCTGCATCAGATGCCAGTCACCTTGCTTATTGAAACAGGGTTTGTTGGCCTAGAGCACACATCACTACACCCGTGTTTGTCGTTGTTGTTGTTGTTGTTAGATGGGCTCTGTAGATACACTCAGGTCTTTGTGTTTGTAAGGAAAGCACTTCACCCGCCTACAAGTCTTTTCAGCACCATAAATCAAATATGTATCCTTGATTTGTGTTATCTGAAAAAGGGGAGGATCATTCTGGGCCTGTGCAAGTGCCACATTGTAACACATCACCTGCAGTTTGAAAGATGCTCCCTAGTTAATGAAGCCGACTCAGCTGAGTAGCTCAGAATGCTCCACACATTTGTTTACTCCTCACACCAAGAGGAAGGTAAGGGGGAGGTTAGGTCTTGTGCCTAGCCTCATCACTGTTTGGTGGCCAAACAGGAGTTAGAACCATATGCTCTCAACCAACAACTGGGCGGGTTCTGTCTCTCATCCCTGCCCTCTTGCTGAGCATTCAACAAGGTAATAAGGACTGACAAAAAGTCAAATACTGAGACTCCTGGATAGGGCTCAGGTTTCATTGCCCGCTGGGAGATGGACCCTTACTAAGTACAATGCACTTCTTGTTTGAGTTCCTTTTTGCCTTTTTTTTTTTTCTGCCTGTATAGATGTTCATTGGGATGTGTAGATCCTGGGAGTGAGTGAGTGCTTGTTTGAAGAGCTAGGTTAATCTAGCATGATATTTTACTCACTATTTTTTTTTTTGCAATAAACGTATTTTCATCAAAAAATTAAAATGAAAGACAGTGTCTCAGTGTGGTGCCCCAGCTGGAAGGTGACTTGTTATGTAGATTAGGGTGGCCTTGCAATAATCCTCCTGTCTCTGACACCCCAGAACTGGAATTACAAGTGTGAGCCAGTTGTAATGCTTATCTTAGTAAATACTTTGTAGTTGCTGTTGGTTTTTTTATTCCGCATCTTGGCGTTTCATTACCTTACAACTTAAAGCTTAAGAAACCATACATTGAAAAAAATGATAATTGTTAGCATTTATATGGTGTTTACTTCCACTAGGCTCTATCCTAAGCATGTTACATACAGTAACAAATCTAATTGCCATGACAAGCCTATGAAGTAATAGCCATGATGATCCCATTTTACAGATCAGGAGAGTGGCACAGAGCTGTACTCAAGATTGCACTTTGGTAAATGTCTACCCTTGAACTACAAGAAAGATTTACCCTTGCATTTCAAATATGAATTATAGGCAAGATAAATTTGGTTATATTTTCAAAGATGATACAGGCAGGGCAGGTGAGATTACTCAGGGGATAAAGGCACTTACCATGTACACCCATTGACCTGAGTTCAATCCCTGGAACCCATGTGAAGTTCAGATCTCTTCATGTGTGTTTGGTACACACACACACACACACACACACACACACACTATACATTCACACAATAAAATGTTATTAAAGCATGCGGAACTCCATTCTCATGGCATTATATGCTTAAAATCCCCAGAAGACATGTCAGTTTCATTGCCATATAGATTAAGCTGAAATGTGTTTCTTAGAAGGAAGGAAGTGGTCCTGGTAGTAACTTTGATCACTAGTCTCTAATCCCCTCATCAGTAGGCCATTTCATCCCCACCGTCCTGACTGAAAGTGAGTTGTTCCACCCAGTCTGCTGCCTACAGCAGACTAATTAGTCACCTGGCAGCAGAGTCCCGGCTGTAATGGAACACAAGGTAAGGAAGTTTCCATCAAAGGAGACTATGGAGACAGGCTATACAACCTAGAGAAGGGGGACGGCTTTGAAAGAAAAGAGGGAGAAGCCAATGGATATAAATGCCTGTCCTCTCGTCTCTTCCCGTGTAGTTTTCTAAGTTGCCTAGGAACTCTACCATTGTCTTAGTTAGGGTTTTACTGATGTGAGCAGATACCATGACCAAGACAAGTCTTATAAAAGACAACATTTAATTGGGTCTGGCTTACAGATTCAGAGGTTCAGTCCAGTATCATCCAGGCAGGATCATGGCAGCATCCAGGCAGGCATCATGCAGGCTGTGCTGAGAGTTCTACATCTTCCTCTGAAGGCTGGTAACAGAATGCTGGCTTCCAGGCAGCTAGGATGAGGTTGTTGTTTTGTTTTGTTTGTTTTCCAACATAGGGTTTCTCTGTATAGCCCTGGCTGTCCTGGTACTCACTCTGTAGACCAGGCTGGCCTCGAACTCAGAAATCTGCCTGCCTCTGCTTCCCAAGTGCTGGGATTAAAGGGTTGTGCCACCATTGCCCGGCTAGGATGAGGGTCTTAATGCCCACACTCACAATGACACACCTCCTCCAATAAGGCCACACCTCCTTCAATAGGGCCACACCCTCTAATAGTGCCACTCCCTGGGCAGAGCATATGCAAACCATCATGGCCACCATGAAGACCATCTCCTCAACTAGATGCCCTTGACTGGAACTAAGAGCCAAATTAGGAAAGTTCACTCCCCTCTGTTTCTCCTCTTTCTGGCGCAGATTTGCCATGGGACCAGGTCGGTCTCATACCTGCTGCAGTACCCCTACCTCCTGCTCCAGAGGGCTGGATTTAAGTGGGCACCGTCATGTTCAACTGAAACCCCTTTCTTTATGATGTATCTGGCCTGCGGTGTTGTGTCGTTAGCAAGAGGGAGTATGTTCAAAGAGATGGCTCTCTAAGAACTACCAGTAAAATCAGCAGAAAGGGAGAGAAAGCAGGAGAAAGAAAGGAAGAAGGGGAGGAGAAAAGCAAGGCACGGGGTAGGGGAGTGGGAAAGTCACTTTTCTATGTGTGTGCCAGTGCGTGCAGATGTGAGATCAACCTTGGGCATAGTTCCTCAGGTGCCAAGCATCTTGCTTGCTGTTTGACACAGGGTCACATATGTATCTGAAACTTGCTGTGCAGGCTACCCTACCTGGCCAGGGGGTCCTAGTGATTACCTCTCTCTCCCTCCCAGTCCTGAGATTACAAGTGAGTACTACCACGCCCAGCTATTTTTTGTTACTGTTTTGTTTTGTTTTGTTTTGTTTTGTCGAGACAGGGTTTCTCTGTGTAGCCCTAGCTGTCCTGGAACTCACTCTGTAGACCAGGCTGGTCTCGAACTCAGAAATCCGCCTGCCTCTGCCTCCCAAGTGCTGAGATTAAAGGTGTGTGCCACCACTGCCCGGCCATGACTAGCTTTTTTATAAGAGTTCTAAGGTTCGAACTCTGGTCCTCAGGCACTCTCTCCTGGACCCTGCAAAGATCGTTTTAAAGAAAAAAGGTGATTTTCTTGTCTGAGTGCAATTTTACTCAGTCGCTTTAACAAATTCACAAGACGAGTGAACTGCTCAGAAGGCTTAAGCCAGTCAGCAAGATCAGCAAGGTTATCTCACTTTTGGAAATTTACGAACCAGGCCCATTCTGCTCAGAAAGCAAGTTATGTATTTAACTTCCCTTTTCTTACTTCTTGACCACAAAGCAGCCTTCTGATTGTAATGGGGCTTCCCAAACCACTTGTGTGTGGGGAGATTCCGCGTTAATGACATGTAGCTTCCTCTCTAACACTGTGGTGTGAGGCTTGTGTGTTCATGGTTAAAGTGAACCTGGTCACAGACCAGATCCAATCTTGTTTGTTGACAGAGTCGGGTGTCAGAACCTAATAGGCAATGGGCCAGGTCCCAGTCAACTCATAGAATGCTGGTTTTGTCAACCCTTGGCAGATGGCCAAGTATCTCCACACCAACTCCTCAACGTGTCTCTCAGGGACATACCCTCAAATTAGTGCTTCCTAATGTGGCAGAGGGGGAAACTGGAGATTCTAGATGTATTCTGGAAGATCCTAAAAGAACTTAAGAGGGAGGGGCTGGAAACAGAAAGCTACTAGATCCACAGGCACCGTGGACATGCCCCTATCCCAGTTGCTCAGAAGGCTACGGCAGAGTCTTCTGATTCTTGCTGAGTCCAGAAATGTGTGGCCAGCTGGGATAACATAAATAGGAAAGGTTGGGGAGAAAGAGGAGGAGGAGGAGAAAGAGAGAGAAAGAGAAAGAAAGAAGAAAGAACAGAAGATGAAAGGAAAGAGAGAGAGAGAGAGAGAGAGAGAGAGAGAGAGAGAAAGCGAGAGACAATGCATTACAGCCAATGTTTTAATCTCTGTGTGTTTATACGTGTGCTCTATATGTAGGAGCTAGAGGGCAACCTCAGGAGCCACCCACCTCCAATTTCTGAGACAGATTTCTCAGTGGTTTTGAACTTCCCAAGTAGTCAGTGAACCTCAAGGACTGCCCTCGCCTCTCCAGAGCTAGGGTTTCCAGCCACCCAGGCCAGCCCACCCTGCTTTTTTTAACCTGGACTCTATCAACTCAAGTCCTTGTGCTTGCAAGGCAAGTACTTTACTGAGTGAGCAAACTCTGTAGCCCTGTTTTTCAATATTTTGAGTCTCACTATGTTGCCTGGGCAGCCCACAAACTCCTGAACCCAACTCTTAGAGACCTCAGCTTCCTGTGTAGCAGAGAGCACAGGTGTGCACCCCCACACCCAGCTAAAACCCACTGTTTTAAAGTAGAATTTCGCCTGGATGGAGAAAAAAAAAAAACTATCAAGTTTCCAAAATAACATTCCTCAAAATAAGATTTTCCAAGAACCCCCCATCAGAATCTTCAGGCACCAGAAATTCCAGATTAGAGCCTCCAGGGTCAGGATGCAGGAATCTTCCCATCCTGTTAGCTTCAGATACTTTCTTGTCCTCTAAGCTTGAGAAGCTCAGCACCAAGGGAGGGAACATATAATAAGGAATATAATAAAAATCTAAAATATGCAATGAGGAAGAAGCAGAGAATGTTCTCCACCTGAAGTCTGACGGAGGAGGCTGCAGCACAGGACCACCCTCAGACAGGCCACCTGGGCTGACAGAATGGAAATACAGAGACATACTTACCTGAGGGTAGAGGCGGTCTCTACATTTATGCTTCTGTCTGAAGTTAAGTTGCCTCAATAGCATCTGCTGCACAGAACTGGACAGTTAAGAAAGAGGAGGGCCTGGAATAGTCATTCTCCTTGCTGGCCTGGATTCTCACCTTCCTCAAAACAGTCAAGCTGCCCTAACCTTTCCTTGGAATAGAAACGTTCTAGAGATAGGAATATTTCCCCAAATAGTATTCTTTCTAAACAAGTCCATAGAAAAACAAAGAACAAGCGGGGTGTGTGTGTGTGTGTGTGTGTGTGTGTGTGTGTGTGTGTGCACACACCTTTAATCCCAGAACTTGGGAGGCAGATACAAGTGGATCTTTGGGTTCGAAGCCAGCCTACAGAGTGAGATCCAGATCAGCCAGGGCTACACAGAGAAACCCAGTCTCAAAACATCAAGCAAACAAACAGAACAACCTAGATTGAAAGGTTGAACTACTACGTACACAAGTTGATTACCTAAGTGAAACTTTGGGGCTGTGGTGTAGTTAGAGTATTTGCTTCGCGTATGTGACACCCCAGGTTTGGTTCCCAGTATAGAAAGGAGGGTATACAGAGAGGAGGAGGAAGGGAAAGATAAAACTTCATTTCCTACATGTTTTCTCACTTGGAAAAAAAAGGGATATCATATTCATGGTATTTGGACTGTGAATAGAAAATCAAGAAAAGTATAGGTTCTGGACAGACAGCACAGTGGGTCGGAGTGCTTTCCACACACTCACACCATCTAAAAAGTCAGATGTAGCCACTCGACTTCCTGTAGACCCAGTGCTGGGGCATGGGGACAGGAGGATCCATGGGCTTGTTGGCCACCTCCAGGTTCAGTGAGAGACCTGTCTCAGAAGATTGGACAGTGATGAAGCAGAACACTGATGTCCTTTTCTGATTTATGCTTCCGCACACGTGTGTGTACACCACACACACACACAACCACACACAAATTAATTAAGAAAAATATAATGAGAAAAAAAAAAGAAAGAAAGATACAATGGTTAAAAATCTGACAGGATAGGTATCACACATTTACACAGCCTTTGTTCAGTGGTTGCTCTTTTATAATTCATCCTAACAAAGTTAGTGGGTGAGCAGAAATACTGGGGTTGTTTCCCTGAGCACATCATTCTGAATGCTCACAACTCCCCCTCTAGAAGAAACCAGCCTGGTTACAGTCCCTTGCCAAGTAAAGGATGGGCATTGAAAAGATCAGGAAAAGGGACCTGAACCCTAGGCTGGCCAGCAACCAGGACTCCGTCTGACCTAGAAAGCCTGGCCAAAGGGTTCAGTCAGCCAACTACACTTGCTCTTTCTGACCTAATTACCGGAATTGATTTTTCTCTCCCTCTCCCCCTTTCTCTTTCTCTCTCTCCTTTCTTTCTCTATGAAGGTGTATGTTCTTTTGAGTCTGTCTGTACTCTTGTGGGTACACGTGGGAGCGGACACACATGGAGGCTAGGGGTCAATCTCAATATGGTTCTTCCTTCAGGAGCTGCCCACCAGCTCTCTCACTGGACCCTGATTACCTGACTAGCCTGGGCTGGCTGCCCAGGGAGCCCAAAGGGACCCACCTGTCTCTAACTCTCCAGTGGTGACATTACAAGTCCTAACTTTTTTCTATGGGTGCTGAAGGTTGAATTCAGTCTCATGCTTGCTCAACAAGCACTTCACCCACTGACCCATCTCCCTAGTATGAAGCATAAATATCTCGTATGTTTATTAATACACAAGTAAAATAGGTACTTGTAAATATATATGTGTAAAACTGACTGAGGAAGATACGAATAGCTCTGTCATTTTACCCGGCAGTCTTTCCATTCCTTATTAGCAATGGTGGGTGCTCAGTTTTTGATGGACAGTATGGGGAATATGCGTGGGAAATGATCTATTCTACTCGTGAAGTTAACTGTACTGGATTTTTACCCTCACTCAGCATGGCCTTTGTAGGAAAGGAATGTTGGCTCTGTACTCAAATCCGAAGCCCAGTTTCTAATGAATAGGCTTCTTTACATAGGTGATGTAGGTTTTAAAGAAACCACGTGGGCTCTTTAAAACTTAGTAACAATGTGAATACCCTGAGAGATCCCCCAGCCACTTTGTTGATTTTTAAAATAAATCAGTCTGTCAAATAAAACTCTAGATGATGCTTTCCTCATTTGCTTCAGTCACCACCCTCTCTTGGAGGGACAAGGGACAGGCATTCGGTATTCAATATGTAAACCTCTAACATGTTAAAAAAAATAGAATAAACATTGCATTGCCATAATTTTAAGAATGTGGGGAAATTGCTAATAGGTGTTAACATTTACTTAGCTGTGAACAGTTGTCTGCACTGAGGGACAATCAACACACACACACACACACACACACACACACACACACACACAGCCGAGATCACACCCAGCCAAAGTAAATAGTACAGAAGTGGCCAGTTCCCAACAGACCTCTGTGACCTCACCAGCAGTGCCACACCTGCTCAGTGTGCACTGAGACCTTTTTCCTAACATGAAGTTCCTCTGCCATGATCACCTCTCCAAGTTGGCTGCCTTGCTTCCAGAAAATGCCAGCAAGAATGACGGCTCCACTCAGTGTCCAGATACCAAGCTAACAGAAACATGCAGCTGCTACTATTCAGCTGGGTCCATCTCTATCCTCTCAGGATTGGTGGTTGTCTGTGTGTGTGTGTGTGTGTGTGTGTGTGTGTGTGACTGGAGTCCATGGGGGGGCTGAAATCAATATCAAATATCTTCCTCAATCACTTCTCCAAGGTTTGTTTGTTTGCTTGCTTGCTTTTCAGACAGTCTTACTACCAGAACTTGCTGATAGAACTCTTGCTGTAGCCCAGGCTAGCCCGCAATGCATGGAGATCTTCTTGCCTCTGCTTCTTTGTAGGGTAAAAGGTCCAAACCCACTTCCAGGCTCGAAAACCTAGCCAAACCCACCAATCCCTGAGCCCTGAAACACACCAGTCCCTGGACTCGGCTTGAAATCTTACCAGTCACCCTGGAAATCTCCACCCTAGAAAATTCTTCTCCCAAGAAACTCGTTCATCTATGAGCCCGTCTCTGCCTCAGCTCCTAAGCAGGGGCAGCCACTCTCTGTCTTTACGAATAAATCTCTAGTGTGAGGTTGTTATGAGATGTGACTGTGGTATCCCTCGGCTCGACTGCTCCCTTCAGAGCTTATGGGGGCGAACTGTCCCTTGGAGCTGCTCTTACAGTGCTGGGCTTGGAGGTGTTCGGACTCTGCCTCACTTTTGAAGCAGAGTTGCTCACTGAACCTGGAATTCACTGATCAGCTTGATTGATTGGCTAGCAAATCCAGGGATCCTCCTGTCTCAGTCTCCGTAGTGTTGGGATTGCAAGCGCTCGCCTTGGGGCCCAGCTTTTTCCCATGTGTTCTGGGGATCTGACTTTTAGGGCCTCACACTTTTGTGGCAAGAACTTTACCCACTGAACCATCTCCCCAGCCCTTGCTTTTGAAATCTTATGACACACGTTTGTGGGGAACGCTATTTGATTCATCAAGAATGTCCTGCAAGAAGAGCCAGCTGCCCCAGCAGGCAAAATAGTTTCCTGGCTGGAGTCTTCTCTCAGAACATCCAAGAGGGTCTCATTTAAATCAGAGAGAGTTCCCTGCTGGAAGAGAATCTGAGTCTTCATAGTCTTTGTTTGCTGAGGGGACTTTATGAGGGACATCTGCCTATACCTCTGCAGTTAGTCCCTCTCTGAGGGCCTGTAGGAATGTTTCCTTTGGTTTTCCAGTTACTTTGTTTCTGGAGGGTTGAGACTAAGCATGTTTCTACAAAGTTCCACAACTGTATGGTTCCTTTCCAGGACCATCTCCCACCAACAGTTACATCTCCTTCCACTGTACCCAGGGAAGGTTGCATTTCCTACAAATAAAAAATTTCTGTTGCTCACTTTATCCACAAAGAGAAAAGAGGGAAAGGATAAAGAGGGGGAGGGGTGGGAGAGGGAGGAGAAAGTCCAAGGTAGAAGAAAGGAAGGCTGGAAATGCTGGTTAATGTATTATTTGTTGGACCCTCTCGAATGTAAATGAAGGACAATGTCCACCTTGCAAGCACTAAGATGGTTTCCGAGGCAGGGGCATGTCTCTGAGAATGTCAAAGGAAGTCTTGTGGCATAAAGGTCTCAAATGCAAACAAACAAAAAGTGTATTACTATTTCCGCTCATGATCCCCATATAATGTATAATGAGATAATCTGGTCAAAGTCACTTCAGGGTGGGGGATCATAAAGAGACTTGTAACTGGAACCAGAAAGTCTGCAGGCTTGGAGTGGCCTAGTACAACCTTCTGTTCTTCATTTATATGTGGTATCTCTTTGGACCTGTATTCTGTCTGTGCCCCTAAAGTTAAATGTCAAAGAGGCTCTGATTGGATCAGGATGTAACTTGCTATGGCAGACGTTGCTATGGCACAGGCTGGTAGACTCGGGGTCACCTCTTGCCTAACCCATCAGAATAACAGGGTATAGGCACGGAAAAAGTGGTAGTGCCCAGCTGAGGACAGCAATGGAGCATTTGCCTAACTTGTGCAAAGACCTGGATTTGACCCCCAGAATGGCAAGGAAACATTTTTCTTTAAAGGAGTTTCTCTGGAAGGAACACAGGTGAGCAAAGCACTGAACACACCCAGTTACTCTCAAGGAATTAAACAAAGAGAAAGAAAGAAAGAATGAAAGAAAGAAAGAAAGAAAGAAGGAAAGAAAGAATTCCCTAAGTTTAAGCCCCTTGCAAGACTAGAGTCAGCTCTTAGCCCTTCTAAGTCTCAGCCTGATGACCTTGAGCATCTCAAGGCCCAGCATAAAAAGGAGGGAAAGGTGTGTGAGTAATTTAAGTTAGTTTATGTACTTCTTCAGGCACTACGGTATGAAAATTTGCCAGAGCAAAGACTACATCTTCTCCACAACCATGCCCTCCACAGGCTTGGCCTGGTCCCTTTACAGGCCACTCTCAGTAATCTATTTGGTCTTGATAATGCAAAAATTTAACGCAGTCAGCCTCTCTGCAAATTCCATACATAAATAATAATTCCTATCTGGTAAAACAGCAAAAAATCCTAATTTGTTTGCAGTGATTCCAGCACACAGTCTGCTATTTGGGATTTTTGAAAGAATTTCAGGAATGGTTTCTCGTTCTGCTTTTCCTTAAAAAACAAAAACAAAAACAAAAAAACAAAAACAAAAAAACAAAAACAAAAAACAAAAAAAAACCCCGGATGTGTGTCAAATAAAAATGACTCGCTGGAATCAGTTCTCTCCTTCCACCTCGTAGGTCTGAGATTCGATTTGGATTGTCAGGCTTGACAGCGAGCACTCTTAAACCTGCCGAACCATCTTGCAGGCCTAGAACTGTCTTAAATGAAACAAAAACCAACCACTCGTGGTCATGAAGAAGTGAGGCTCCAGCCTGCTTCTTCCACTTTTAGTCCTTGCCCTTCCCTCCCATTCAGAAGTCGGGAAGGCCTTCTGTGACCCAGAAATCGAGATACGCTGCCCTTTGCCGGTGTCTAAGAGATGCCCTTTGGAGTCAATCAATGTGGCCGGAGGCCATCCGTCCCGACGGAGAAGCCTGCTCTCCACTAGGAGAAATTTCCTGTGCTGGCTGACAACCTTAGTGTACAGATTCTTATCACTAAGTCAACACAGCCAGGCTCCCCAAGGGACGGCTTTTTTCCTGGTAGAGCATTTCCTACCGGTTCTTACTCTGTCATGTTGATAAGTGTGCTGATTTTTTTTTTTTTAATGCCACCTTGACTAGGCACTGGAGCATTCTATCGACTGTCAAAGATGAATGCGTGCAGCAGCTGTACTGCCAAAAAATATGGATTTAATTCAAGTCTACCTTTATGTCTAAGTAGGGATCTTGAATCCGGCTAGAAGGCATAGCCTGGGGCTGTGTTATCTATCTCCAGCCTATCTGTATCTGTCTCTCTCTGTGTCCCTCTCTTTCCTTTTCTTCCTTCTCCTCTCTGTTTCTCCCCCTCCTTCTTCCATTAAACCTGAATGCTTTCAAATGGAGATTCTTCTTTGATTTGTCCAGGTCCCACTGATCCCTGTCACTGGTCCAGGCAGACCTGTTCATACCCAGTAATTAGCACCAACCGTCATAGCCAACCCTTCAGGATCCTCTTGGCTCTGCGGGCCTAAGGCGGAGCCTCTGTCTCGGCAGGCCAACAGAACAAATTCTCAGACAGGTCAGAGGGGCCTGGCTACTCAAGTCAGCTTTCCCGTTTCGTTGTGAAAAGAGCTCAGCCTGTGGGTAACACTTGGTAGAACCAGAGTGCCAGGCCACACTAGCTTCTCTGTACTCTGTGATATCTAGAGTGCAAGACATCTCCATAAACACACGCACAATGCCAATAACACTCACAGCGGTTGACAAGGACTCGGGAATATCTTCATGCTTCTTCTCAGAGTTCAGGGTTCGAGCTGTCTCTTGAAGACTTCCTTACTTGATTGTGTGGTGTGTGTGTTTGAATCAAGTGCACGCACGGCCCAGGCACACGTTCCGTCAGGGTCTTTATCTGTCTACCCACCTTCTTTTCCTTACATTTCCTTTACCGAAGGACTTTAGAAGGCCCCGTGTACTCTGAGCCTGGGTAGCTCGACAAGCCGCGTCCTAATGGTATCAGGAGCCATCGCATCTAGCTCAGCTGGCCAAGTGCTTACCTAACACTCATGAGCTTCATCCTCAGCATGGCAGATCCTGGACTTGGTGGTACATGCTAATAACCCTAGTGATTGGAACATAGAGGCAGTAGGGTCAAACACAAAAGGCCATCCTTGGTACATGCTTTTACTGCCAGCCTGGCACCTCTAAGATGCTGTTTTCAAAAAAGGTTAGAAATGTCGTTTAGTCCCCAGATCCCACATGATAGAAAGACAGAACTTATTCCTACTAAGTTAGACACGCGTACACACACACACACACACACACAGATACACACACAGAGACACAAAAAAACCAAAAGCACAAAAAAGCTCAGATTACCTGTGATTAGAAGAGCAAGAACATTCAACTCGAGTGTATTTACTTTCTTGTGGTTACAAAAGATACATAGTGGCTCCTGCCTCTCTGTTTTGTGCTATTGAGATTGATCAGTATGCTCAGGCATGGTCAGGCTGAATCCATTATAAAATTTCATCAAGCCGGGCAGTGGTGGCACATACCTTTAATCCCAGCACTTGGGAGGCAGGGGTAGGCAGATTTCTGAGTTCGAGGCCAGCCTGGTCTACACAGTGAGTCCAGGACAGTCAGGCCTACACACAGAGAAACCCTGTCTTGAAAAAAAAAAATCCATCAAAGCCAGGTAGTGATGGCAACATGCCTTATCCCAGGAAGCAAAGGCAGGCAGATCTCTGTGAGTTTGAAGACAGCCTGATCTGCATAACAAATTCCAGGATAGCCAGGGAAACACAAAGAAATCCTGTCTAAAAATATAACAACAACAACAATAATAATCCTCATTGGTTTTCAACTGCAGATTCAATAGCCACTGATGAGCATAACCTGGAACCAACTGATATTTCCCCAGGGTTGTATTTTTTTTTTAATTTATTTATTTATTTTTTATTTTTTTGGTTTTTCGAGACAGGGTTTCTCTGTGTAGTCCTGGCTGTCCTGGAGCTCACTCTGTAGACCAGGTTGTTCTCGAACTCAGAAATCCACCTGCCTCTGCCTCCCAAGTGCTGGGATTAAAGGCGTGCGCCACCACTGCCCAGCGACCAAAGCATTTTTTTTTTTAAAGATTTCTTTTATTTCATTTTTATGTGTATGAGTACACTGTAGCTGTACAGATGACTGTGAGCCATCACGTGTGTGGGTGCTGTTGATCTCAGGACCTCTGCCGGCCTGCTCGCTCCGCCCCGCTGGCTCCGGCCGCGACTAAAGCATTTTTTAATTTGGGTTTTTGCTGTTGTTGATGTGGGTTTTCTTTGCTTGTTTTGAGCTTTTTTGTGCTTTTGTTTTTGTGTGTGTATCTATGTGTGTGTCAGTGGTGTGTGTGTGTCTATATGGATCTGTCTCTGTGTGTGTGTTTATGTAACAACTTAGTAGGAATAAGTTCTGCCCTTCTGTCATGTGGGTTCTGGAACTAAAGTCAGACCATTGGGCTTGCCTGTTTACCCACAAAACTACCTAGGAGGCCCCAGTTGAGTTTAGGACCCCAGCCCAACCTTTCCTCCTCAGCTGAAGTCCTCTTGAAACATCCTCACACATGCCCGGAAGTTTGTCTCCCATCGATTCTCAAGTTGACAGTCAGTACTAACCATCACCTCTGCTCTCAAATCCTAGCCTCTTCCAGCATACTCATCAGATATGCCTCCCAACATGTCTATGTTTTGCTGGGTTTGGTAATCTATGTTAGGGATCCCAGCTGCTTAGGAGGGTGCACCAGTCTGTCTGGTTTATATAACGGGACCCCGTCCACAGAGGGGAAGGGAGCTGGGGAGAGAGGGACAGGGTATGGGGAAGGGAAGGAGAGATGGAAGGAAAGAAGGGAGGAAGAAAGTCCTGTCACCCGGGGGACCCCGTATGGACCTGAAAACCCATGCATGCTTTCGTCCTCAGGTTTCGCTCACTCTTTCCTCAGCCCCTCCCCCCGTCTTTCCATCGTCCATCCAGGTCACCCTCTCCACCCTGGAGAGACTCGGAACAAACCTCTCTCTGAAATTTCAGAGACCCAAGAGCTCACGTCTTTTTACTACAAGAAAACGGCGAAGTGAAAAAGACATGAAAGGTACTGTGAGCCTACCCTTGTTCCTGGTCCCGAACAGCCACTTCTCGATCCTCTGCAGGTCACAGATCAGAGCAGCTTGCCTGGGCAGTCCTTGCTCACGCCAGAGCAAAGTGCCACAGGAAGGACTGGGGACTCTGGCTCTCTCGTGCCATTACACCTGCACAGTTTGGCTTGGGTTTTACTTGACTGATCTATATACGCTGTTATTTGTAACAGTGCGTTTTCAGACTTTTTGAAAATCAGAGATATTTGAGGGCATTGCTTGTCAATAAACACATGAGCTATCAACTGAGCTGCAACTCCAGCCGTAGCTTGTAACATGAAAATTACATGAAGAGTAGCGTATTTAAATCCTGCGGGCTTGTTTACTTTTCTTTCGATGCGGGTGTGTCTGTTTGTGTGTACCTGCGAATGTGTGATGATGCATGCAGGGGCTGGATCACTGTGGATCTAGAACTGACTAGGCCTAAACTGGCTGGCTAGCCCCAAGGATCTGCCTGTCTCTGTCTCCCCAGTGCTGGACTTACAAATATAGGTGACAATGCCCTGGGGATTGAACCAGGTTCTTGCGCTTGCCTGGAAGCACTTTACTAAGGAAACTGTTCCCCATGACCCTATTTTATTTCCTTTTAACCACAGAGCCTTGATTCCTCCTGAAAGCCAGCACCAGACAAGCATGGCTAGTACTTTATTTCTTTGCTAATAAAAAACCCTAAAAGTCGATGAACTTGAAGTATGAAAAATGTGAACATGGGAGCTGGCGAGATGGCTCAGCGGGTAAGAGCGCTGACTACTCTTCTGAGGGTCCTGAGTTCGGATCCGAGCAACCACATGGTGGCTCACAACCACCCATAATGAGATCTGACATCCTCTTCTGGTGCTGTCTGAAGACAGCGAGTGGGCGGGAGCGAGAGGCCCCAGGCAGAGGTCCTGAGTTCAATTCCCAGCAGCCACAAACATGATGGCTCACGGCCATCTGTACAGCTACAGTGTACTCATACACATAAAGCAAATAAAAAGAAAAAGAAAAAAGAAAGAAAATGTGAACATTGTATCTTAAACAGAGGCTTACTGGGTAGCTACCAGCTAAGTGCTGTGGCTCCTCTAAAAGCTTCAGGGCTCGGTTCACTGACTGCTGTGTCTCTGCTGCTCCCCGTTAAGGACTTTTTAATAAAGGACCGAAGAAGTCTGTGTAGTCACACAGGGAGGTCACTGTCCTCCTCTATGTCATGGCCTCCTAGGAGAACAGTCAATCAATAGATCGATCAATACCGATAATCCCTGGACTCCTTACCTTCTCCTAAGTCCCACCTGTGTCCTGTCTGGTTTCCCAGCACCACATTTTCCTACTAGGTTTTCTCTGTATGAAGTCTGTCTGTAGTCGATTAATTAAACCCTGTATTGACTTTGCATCCTCTGGGACACCTCTAAAAGGGTTGTATCCTTGAAGCCTCTAATATGAGTTAGTAGAACATTTCCCCCTGGCTAATGTGATAGCTAGAGTCATCCTCTGGTCCTCTGAGTTATCTCTATGCAAGCAACAACACCCACCCACCCACCCACACATTACACACACCGTGACATAGAACAGAACATCACGACTTTCCCCAAAGACCTCTGCTCAAAAAGAGAGAAGGGTGCCCTGCGGCCTTAGGCCGTGATGTTTTAACTAACCACCATGCACCCTGGCTGTCTTGTTTGTAGGTTTTCAGTTTTGCAACTTGCCAAGTACCTCGAAGCAGTGCTGTTGCTCTTAATTACTTCACGTCTATAAGGCACCACGCGATCTTGGCGCTGTGTCCTGGCTAAGTGCGGACACTGTCTCTGTCCTTTATCTGCCTGCACCAGTACGTCACAGATCCAGAGAGATCCATCGGAGTGGGAGGAAAGCTTTGGCGTTCCCCCACTGGGCTAGACTGCTGTCACACACCCTTGAAGGTGAAGAGTGGAGTTATCCGTGAAGTTTTCTAACCCGGAAGGCAGGGAGTGAAAAAAGGAACTTTTCCTGCGAGGGTGCTGCATCTAAGGTGGGTCCTTACCCCGCCCCAAAACACAGCCAATAGCTTCTAGCTGATCTCCTGTTGTCATTTGTTTCTGTATGATGGATGGATGGGTAGTGGGTACGGCGTAGCTACATTTCCAATGAGTCTGAGGAGGGAAAAAGAAGCTTCATTTTAAAGTATAGCATGTTTAATTACATGTTGAATAATGCTTCACCAAGAAACAGTTTAAACCCCAGTTTCCTTTGCCTCTGCCAGAATGTTCACCAAGATTGGGTTTATTAAATTTTCCGATGTGTAAAGAATTGTGTTATGCATCCTTAATAAGGGATTTGATTTCAGTAACCTATCTTTACAAACGTACACATTAAGCCTGGCTTTTCATCTTTTCTTATTTCCTATTTCCTCATAAAATTTCTAAACTAGGTTGACATCTAAAAAATAAGAAAACTGATTGAGATGAAGCAGAAAACATGCAGATTTTTTTTTATTTTACTTACCAATGATGATCTATGAAAAATGTGTATTTGGTGCGTATTTATTGTTTTACAAATAAAAATGTTAAATTTAAGCCCAAAAGCTATTTGATATTCTCTGTCAACTTCACAAAATGGCCCTTACCTGCAAAAAAAAAAAATTTTTTTTTGTTTTTTTTTTCAAGACAGAGTTTTCTCTATGTAGCCCCTGGCTGTCCTGGAACTCACTCTGTAGACCAGGCTGGCCTTGAACCCAGAAATCCACCTGCCTCTGCCTCCCAAGCTCTGGGATTAAAGGCGTGCGCCACCACTGCCCAGCTCTGAAAAAAAAAAAAAATTACAGTGATATCAGTGTTACTTTGGCTAACCCATAGCTCATTCTAAGACTGTAGAGCAAATTGTACTTCATCTTTTGACTGCTCTTCCATGTAAGAAAATCCTCATTTTATTTTGGTAATCAAGACTCCAGACTGTTCCAGCAGGATCGTCAGTCAGTGTGGATTTACATAATTCATCTTCAGTTGCTTTTCTATAATGAGTGCGGCTGTCTCCAGGGAGCCACCGTCTTGTGGGCAGGTAGCTATGGGTACCGCATGCAAGCTCGACTCAAACATTTCCTTTTAAACCATTCTATTGGTTTTTCCTCTCATCTCAACTGAGCCAGGTCCTCCGGTGAAGAAGGATTTTCTTTTTCTTTCCTAACAGATTTCTCTTTTCAAATTTTGACTCTCCTTACCAACTTAGAATTTCTTCTCTAGGTCCTGTTTTCCAGATGACATAAAGACTTTCTTTGTCAGACGAAGGTTTAGGGTGTATTTATGACATGTCTCCTTAAAGCTTCTGTGTTTTAAGCCAGACAGGTTCTTATTTTGTGTTTCAGTTAAGGGACTAAGGATGCTTCCCTAAGGTGCCGGACGCTCTGGGTTCCAGTCTCAGGACCCAATGGACAGGGTGTGGTGACCAATGCCTATAGTCCCAGCACTTTGGAAGTGGAGACAGGAAGATCAAAAGTTCAAGGTCACCTTCAGCTAAGACCAATGAACTTAAAGTCAACCTGGGCTATCTTATCTCAGAATATTAACAGCAACCAAGTGTAGCTATAATGCTCTTAAAATACAGCAAAGTCCTAAATACAGTAACAAGGGCTATGTGAGTGGCTCAGTTATTGAGAACTTGCCCAGCATATAAAAGGTTCTGAGTCTCACACCCAGCTTGAAGGATCTTCAGAATAGGATAGTAAATAACTAGTTTTCTCTTTTTCTTCTATACATAGTAAATAAATTTGATATCAAATTAAAAAGAAAAACAAAACAAAACAAGGCATGCTTGATGGTGCAACCCTTTGATCCCAGCACAGAGGTGGTAGAGGCAGAAAGATTATCTGTGAATTCAAGAACTACTTTAGTTTACGTACTAAGATCCAGGACAGCCAAAGGTACATAGTAAGACCCTATTTTAAAATAAATGAATCAATTAAATGAAAGGAAAAAAAAAGAAAAAACAAAATGGTTTTGTATTCTTAATACACAGTTAAAACAGTACTCAACACAGTTGAGTCTCCTCTGGGCACAAACACATTCCTTACCAGGCAGTAACCAGCCCGTGGGTGCCAATAAGTGTGGTCCTTGCCAGGAAGTAGCCAGCCTGTGCTTCACGAACCTCCTTGCCACCCTACACTTATTTCCATCCTGGCATTTCTACCAGGGATCTTGTCAGGTCACACAGGATTAGGGCTCAGACTAATAAGTTTGTTCCCACTTCAGATACCAGTAGCAAACTCCAAGCTGTGGACCAGGTCTCTGATAGACCGGCTATAAGCCGGGTGTTCCCACTACTTTACTAGGATCAATCATATGTTATCATTCAAAACGCAGGCTAACACTTGGGCTTCCTCATTTATCAGCAGGGACATTATAGGTGCCAGGATTGTGGCTCGGTTGGTAGAAGGCTTGTTTAGCAGACACAACGCTTTCTGTCTCATCCCTAGCACTGCATAACACCTGGCATAGCGGTACAGTAATCTCGGGACTCCAGAGGTAGAGGCAGGAGGATATGAAGTTCGGAGGTTTTTTATGGCTACATACAAGTTTGAAGCAAGTCTGGGGTATTTGCTGTTACCGCCCAGCAGTAACAATAGAGAAGGGTTATTCTAGAATATGGAGTTGGGAGGAGGTAGGATAGCCATAATTATACCTTACCCATGTGGAAGGCTCTATAAAAATTAGACAGGAGTTGTGATCACTCAGCCATCTTGAATTTAAAGAATTCTTTGTTACAAGCCAACAAGTAGAATAGGTGAGGCAAAACCCCTCCCCCAAATTCATCAGCATGCCGGCCCAATCAGCAGCTCCTTTGGTCTCTGTAGAGGCGGGACTTCCGATGTAACTGGAACCAGGAGCGAGGTGTGGCAAATAGCAGGAGGTGGACAGAGATGTGTGGTTATGAGAGGCAGGCCTCAAGCCAGGAGGGTTACAATTTGCAACCATGTCTCAACTCAATAAATACATAGAAAAATAAATAAATAAAAAGAATGGGCATTACAAGGAATGCAGATAAATAGGCACAGGAGCGGGAAGGCAGGAGGTCGGGGGGCAGGTTGCTGATAACCTCCTAGGCACCCTCATACGCTCAGCTCCTTAGCGCAACAGTCTGAGCCATTAGATTTTCTTGGAGGCTCCATTTTCTTAAGCAGGATTGATTTGCTCTAGGCCATTAGAGATCAACCCAAGGTCGAGGCTGAAGGGCTAGCCTCCAAACACGCCATAGTAGTCTGAGCCACGACGGATCACTGAAGGGCTAGTTCACAATGAACAGACTTCCAAGATCCAAGGTAGCCTGGGTGGGGGTTAGGGGTGGGGCTGCTCTCGTTCAACGATTCTGTAGTGGAGGAGTGAAGAGAGGTCAGTAAGGGGACCCAAGAGAGGACTAGAGGGCCGAATCTGACCTGTGTAAGGAGCTGGATACAGTCACCGGGTGAACCTCCTTCCTCTGCAAATCTACGCCATTTCCTTGGCATCTGTTACCTTCACAACTGAAATGACCCGCAAAAGCCATGTGTTGAAAACTTGGTCATCAGCCTGTAGCACTACTGGGAGGTACTGGAGCCTATAAGAGGTGGGGCTTGATGGAAGGAAGGACTGTGAAAGAGCACCCTTGAGGAGGCTATTGGGACCCTGTCCCCAATGTTTCCTTTCCCAGTCACCAGGAAGGGAACATCATCACTCCTCTTTCGCATACTCACTACCATGATATTTTGCCTTGCCCCAGGCCCAAAGGCACCAGAGCTCTCTGCCTGGGAAGTGAGACCTGTGAAACTATAAGCCTAATAAATCTTTCTTCCCTTTAAATTGATTATTTATGGCATTTTGTCATCAAGAGGGCTTGGGGGAGATAGTTCAGTGGCTAAAGTGCTTGCCAAGCAATCGGGAGAGCTGAAAGAATCCCAGGCGGCATGGAGACCTGCCTGTGATTCTAGCTTCAGAAGGCAGAGATGAAAGATCCCTAGAGCAAGGTGGCCAACAAAACTAAGCCATATCTTGAAGCTCTGGATTTGATTGAGAGGCCCTGCCTCAAAGAGTAAGGTAGGAGAATGTGATAGTTGCAAATGCTTAGCCCTGGGAGTGGCACTATTAGAAGGTGTGGTCCTGTAGGAGTAGGTGTGCTACACGTGGGTATGGGCTTTAAGACCCTCATCCTAGCTGCCTAGATGAGCTAGTCTTCTGCTAGTGGCCTTCAGACGAAGATGTAGAGCTCTCAGCTGCTTCTCCTGTACCATGCCTGCCTGGATGTTGCCATGTTCCTGCTGTGATAATAATGGGACTGAACCTCTGAACCTGAGGGCCAGCCCCAATTAAATGCCATCCTTTATAAGACTGGCCTTGGTCATGATGTGTGTTCACAGCAGTAAAACCCTAATTAAAACAGAGAATAATCACCAGGCAGTGGTGGCACATGCCTTTAATCTCAGCACTCAGGAGGCAGAGCCAGGTGGATTTCTGAGTTCGAGGCCAACCTGGTCTACAGAGTCAGCCAGGGCTACACAGAGAAACCCTGTCTTGAAAAACAAAACAAAGCAAAACAAACAAAAAAAAACCCAGAATAATCAAAACTGATTTTGGGGCTGGAGAGATGGCTCAGCAGTTAAGAGCACCCTCTGCTCTTCCTAGAGGTCCTGAGTTCAATTCCCAACAACCACATGGTGGCTCATGGCCATCCATAATGGGATTTGTATCTGAAGACAGCTACAATGTACTCATATACATAAAATAAATCTTAAAAAAAAAAAAAAAACTGATTCCGGACACCAACCTCAGGCCTCCATTTGCATGCACATATACATCACTGTTCACTTGTGTGCCACACACAAGCATACACACACACACACACACACACACACACATACACACACACGATTAAAGAAGGCTTGAGGGGTGTAACTCAATGATGGAGAGCTTGCCCAGCTTATACAGACCCTGCGTTCAACCTTTAGCATCCTAAAAGTTAAAACTAATTAAAGTCCAATCAAATGACAGGCAGGAAGCAGGCCAGACGGTGGTGAGAGAAATGGGAGATGATGTTCTAGGGATGCTCCAAAGAAGCGTGTCCTGAGTACGGACAGAAGAACAAGGGCTCAGACTGAGCGCTGCTGTCAAAAGACAGACATGTGAGCCAAGAGTCAGGGAAGCTGGTGCTGGCTGAAGAGGAGACCTAGAAATGGTTGGCAGATCCTGAGCAGCAGGAGACTACAGTCCAGAGTGTAGGGGTGTGCTCAAGAGAGGAGCCGAAGAAGGAAGCCAGACTGGGGCAGGGCAGAGAGAATAACAAGCGGGAATCTGTTCTCCTCTTCCGCTCTGTAGGTCCAGGATCAACTAAAGGCGGTAGGAGTGGCAACCACCTCTTGCTTGCTAAGTCATCTTGCTGGGCCTTGTGTCTTTGGAACACTCAGAAGATCGTGTACCATGTAGCATACATGTACCATGTTAGATACAGCATTGACTCCATTCTCCTGTTTCTGTGCTCCTGACAGTGGTTCAGAACACTCTTGAATACATGTGTGTGTTTCTGCCACTTATGAGAAAATAAAGAAAAAAGGAAAATGGTGAGGGACCCCTGCCAAGTCAAAATGTTTCTCCTGGTTTTGGTTTGGTTTGGTTTTTCCAGACAGAATTTCTCTGGGTAGCCCTGGCTCTTCTGGAACTTGTTCTGTAGACCAGGCTGGCCTCGAACTCCAGAGATCTGCCTGCCTCTGCCCCCTGAGTGCTGGGATTAAAGGTGTGTGTGTCACCACTGCCTGGTTTATTTCTCCCTGTGTCAAAAAGGAGTCAACAAATCCTTTATGTTCCAAAGCCCAAGAATCTTGCAAGTGTGAATTTAAATGGTAAGTACAGCCGTGGCACAAGCTATAGGATGTTAGTCCCAATGATGCGACTTGGTTTTTAAAGAACTCCAGGAGACTGAGGCAGCGCAACCACAAGCTCACTGCTAGACAGGATGCTAGGGAGACCCTGAGACGAGGTGGGTGGGGAGAGAACAGTAAGGGTAGGTCATGGGCAGGGGCATTCAGTGTGGAGGGAGTGGGTTCTGGGCCAGATGCTGAGACAACCCCTCCCCCCTTTAAGATTTATTTATTTTATATGAGTGCTCTATCTGCATGTACACCTGCATGCCAGAAGAGGGTATCAGATTCCCAATTACAGATGGTTGTGAGCCATCATGTGGTTGCTGGGAACTGAACTCAGGACCTCTGGAAGAATAGCCAGTGCTTTTAACCGCTGAGCCATCTCTCCAGCCCACGCTGAGACCCTTTAATACCGTTCCTTATGTCGTGACTCCCAATCATAATATTTGTTTCGTTGTTCCTTCATAACTGTAATTTTGCTACTGTTACAAACCATAATGTAAACACTGGTATTTTCTGATGGCCCTAGGTGACCCCTGTGAAAGGGTCATTCTGTCCCCCAAAGGGAGACTGCTGGTCTAGGCTATCTTAGACAGCATCCCTGTGAGAACCCTAAGTCCTGGATTAACACTCTGCCGTTCACTTTGCTTCTAGAAACAAGGATGCTGAACCAAGGTGCAAAGCTTCCTTTTCCAACGCCATGACCCCAGCCCTGGAGCAGAGACCATGGGAAAACTCTTGTAGCTCTGTGAACACTGGCCTGGAAGAACGACAACCCTCCCTCTCTCCCGTTCTCCCGAGGCAAGGTATCCTCACTGGGCTGATGGTAGAGACAAAAGCTCTGCTTTTGAGAGTAACTGTTGGAGGAAATGGATGCCTTCTGGGTCAACATCTCCTCTCTGAGCAGAAATGAAGTCTGGAGGCTAAGGCCAAAGAGCAGGAGGCCTGGTTTACCTCCAAGGGTCATCTCAAGAAGTCACAGGAGGGTGGGAGGCTGGAGAGATGGAGAGACGGCTCTGTGGTTAAGAGCACTGGCTGACCTTCAAAAGGACCTGGGTTCAATCCTAGCACCCATATGGCAGCCCACCCTTGTCTGTAACTCCGGTTCCAGGAGGTTCTGACAACCCCCTCTGCCCTCTACAGGCACTTCACACAACCTGTGCACAGAAATCCATACACCGTGCAGGCTAAGCGCCCATACACATAAAGTAAAACGAGAATTAAAAAAAAAAAAAAAAAAAAAAAAAAAAGCTGTATTCTCAGAAGAAGCCACACAGGCGGGAGCAGCGAGAGGGAGGAGGATTTCTGTGCAAGTCCCAGAAGCCAGTGTTCAGTGAGCAGCCTTGAAGCCTTCTGAGAGCGGCATCCATGTTGAGGGAGGAAACACCTGCCGCTGAGGACTGATCTGGTTAACATACCCAAAGCAGTCTCGATCCTGAAACAGCTCTGCTCCAAGACTCATATTATAAAAGAAAACAGAAACTAACAGCCCCTAACGTCACAGTACAAGACAAAACAGGAAGCTTGCAAGGAGTGAGAATCAGTCTGCCTTTCGGCTGGAGGCTCCTTCGCCTTGATTTCCGCGACTTTACCTCACCAGGGCTTTGGCTGGGACGTGCGCCTTTGCCTCGGTGCTGTGGAATACCTCAGAAACCCACAATGACTCACTTTCCGGGCAGAGGCAGGCCTGGCCTAGGTCAGCACTTGGTGTGTGGGTGAAGGCCTTTCCTTTGTGTTGTGCAGCTTTCCCCCAAGCATTATCAAGTTATCCAAACCATCTGGGTGGTCTGTCAAGACCGCTGCTTCCGCAGCTTCAGCCCAGCTGGAGCGGAGAAAGGGTTCTCTGTCAAGCTCTGTTCATGATGGAAGCGCGAGACGTGGGATCTCTTCCCACGGGCTGTCCAAGATAGGGTCCACGGGAATAAGTATGACGCAGGAGGTTCAAACTACTTCAAGATCAGGCGTGGGACAAGACAGGCAGCACTGAGGCCATGCAGCTCCAAAATAAGTACCGAGGTTTGAGCCGACTCACGGGAACAGGCATCAGTAAACAGGGTGGGTTTAAGACTGTGGTCTGGGGCTGGAGAGCACTGCCTGCTGCTCTTCTAGAGGTCCTAAGTTCAATTCCAGCAACCACATGGTGGTTCACAACCATCTGTAGTGGGATCCGATGCCCTCTTCTGGTGTGTCTGAAGACAGCTACAGTGTTTTCATATATAAATAAATCTTTAAGACTGTGGTCCAATTGTGTGTTGCACTCTTGAAGAGAAAGACAAAATACTTCATAGCAAATTTTCGGTGCTCCTTTGAGAGTTATTGGGCATAACTACAGCCGCATTGACCCTGAGTCAGTTGCAGCTTTCTGCTTCTCCATGTATACAAGGGGAGTAACAAGATATGGCGATGCCTGAGTTGCTAGATCCAGTACCCAGTGAAGATTCGGTAGTCCTGGGGTGAGGTGAAGATACTTGTTGGGATCTTTTTGTTTATTTTCCTTTTTTTTTTTTGTTTTTTGTTTTTTCGAGACAGGGTTTTTCTGTGTGTAGCCCTAGCTGTCCTGGAACACACTCTGTTGACCAGGTTGGCCTCGAACTCAGAAATTCACCTGCCTCTGGGGCTGGTGAGATGGCTCAGCGGTTAAGAGCACCGACTGCTCTTCTGAAGGTCCTGAGTTCAAATCCCAGCAACCATGTGGTAGCTCGCAACCATCCGTAATGAGATCTGATGCCCTCTTCTGGTGTGTCTGAAGACAGCTACAGTGTACTTACATATAATAAATAAATAAATCTTTAAAAAAGAATTCTCCTGCCTCTGTTTCCCAAGTGCTGGGATTAAAGGCGTGTGCCACCACTGCCTGGCACTCATTTTTCATGTATCTCAGCATCCTGGTCATTAGTGTGGCACCCAGGGTTCATAACTGGGTAAGACTGTTGATGGTTCCCAACCCCAGAAGCCAACCAAGCACCTTCCACGACTGGGAGAGCTAGCCGCAGGGAGGAAGCTTCCGGTCAGTACCAACTTGCTGTCTCCATGTCCTGCGACCAAAGTGTGATGTCTTCAGCAATAGGGTTTTTACTGCTGAGCTCTGGTGGGTAACCAATACCAGTGGCCAGAGCTTCTATCATCTGGGTGGGTCTCCAGGACACTGTTAACCAATAAAGAGAGGTATCTCCACCCCTGGCACTGGGCTTTTCAGTTGGCAGCCAACTGTTTCTTCTGGGAGGAGCGTCATCCTGTGTAGGGTGACTCCAATTCAGCTTCTCTCATGTAACTACATCCTTAGTTGTCCTTCCCACCCTTCTGCCCACCCGTCACCACTCCTATGTGGATCTTGTGTTGAATCTTCAGATCCATGTCTTTAACTTGGAGTAGTTATAGATTGCAGGGTACTGGGAAGGGGGACTGCTGGTGGAGATGGGAAGGGGAGATCATGGGGTCGAGGGACTAGTAATACAACACAGGTGACATGAAGGGGAAGAGAGCATAATGAGGAGGGAGGTTTAGGTGGAGGTGGAATAAAAATTCCCCTTTATTATACTGGGTTACACGCAGCCATCTTTTCTGTGCCTGGCTCACACTGGCTTTGAATAGTTGTTTAGAATGATGTTCACAGATATCTAACACATGCAGGGCCTAGGTCAGCAGTAATTTCTATTTGGGTGGCCCTGATGTAAGGCAGGCAGGGTGTCCTTTCAGAAAGTCCCATCTCTATTTTTTTTTTAAGATTTATTTATTTATTTATTATATGTAAGTACACTGTGGCTGTCTTCAGACGCCCCAGAAGATCTCATTATGGATGGTTGTGAGCCACCATGTGGTTGCTGGGATTTGAACTCAGGGCCTTTGAAAGAGCAGTCAGTACTCTTAACCACTGAGCCATCTTTCTGGCCTGTCCCATCTCTTTAGCATCTCTGATAATCAAATACAAGCAAAAATTCTAGGGCCTTGTTAGTAAAATGCAAGTGGTACCCACTATTTTTTAAAGGACAAACCCTTTTATACTTTCAAGATTCCTCTTGGGCTGGTGAGATGGCTCAGCTGGTAAGGGTACCTACTGCTCTTCCAAAGGTCGTGAGTTCAAATCCCAGCAACTACATAGTGGCTCACAACCACCCATAATGAAATCTGACGCCCTCTTCTGTGTGCTGATTTATAATAATAAATAAATCTTTAAAAAAAAAAAGCATCCTCTTAAGGGGACGTGGCTCTTCACACAAAGTGTGGATGGTAAAGTGGTGTCAATGACACAGCATATCTGATGGTAAAGTGGTGTCAATGACACAGCAGATCTTCAGCTTTGTTGATGAGAAGAAGCACGTTTTTCGATCAGTTATTCTGGGCAACGAAGTTAATTACCAACTTGGATTGAGAAGCAGTAGAAACAATCATTAACAGGGCTAGAAGGAAAAATATCATTTCTTGGTAGCTGGTTTAAACCCTTTACCTCTACTCCACACCAGCATCTCACACTTACCAACTATTACCTTGCATGGCAGCCCAGTCGGCAAGTCACCAGACAGGCAAGCCTGGCGGCCAGAGTTCTAGCTCCAGACGTACGGTGAAGCAGAAACCATCTCCTGCAGGCTGTTCTCTGACTGCTGCACACCACCATGGCACACTCATGTCCACACGCCTTAACGATTAAATAAAAATGTAAGCCCAGTCAAGACTTCTGAAATCATGTGGGATTTTTCTTTTTGTAAGTCTTTTTTTTTTTTTAAATGTGTGTGACTGTTTTATATATGTCCACTCCATGAATGCTGGGTGTGTAGGTGAGACAAGGGTATCAGATCTTTTGGAAGTGGGATTGCAAATGGTCGTGAGCTACCATGTCGGTACTGGGAACTGAACCCAGGTCCTCTGTGAGAGAAATGAGTTCTTTTAATCACTGTGTCATCTCTCTGGCTCAAGCCATAATGTTTTCATTTGGTTGTTTCATTGGTTATTTTCCTATCAGTCCCAGGGATAGGGGACTGCTTCATGCAAGCTCTAGCCCCAGCTAAATTCATTTTTATGACTGACAATCTAAGTGTCTGAATTTATAGGTTAAATCAATAAAGGACACCACTTTAATGTCCTGTAATATTTGATACAGAAACAACTAAGTTCCTGTGAACATTAATAACCAAGTCAACTTTAATTTTATTTGTATTTATTTATATTTATTTGAAACAGGATCTCATTTTACCAGACTGAGATTAGAGGTACCTGCTATTGCTGCCTCTGCCCACCCTTAGTTTCATTATCAACCATAAGTATTCTTCATAGGAGAAACATGGCATAATTGAACCCTCACATAGGAGGTTCTCATTCAGAGTCTAAAAAGATAAGACGCAGAAGTTACAGTACCTACAGAGGGGAAGAATCCTACTTAAGCCAAACTCCCAAACAGCGCAGATTTCATTCTGAAGATCACTTTGAATAGTATATTGACTCGATTAAAGTGGAGACATAGATGAACACCAATAAAATCCTGAACTTGGTGCCGTGAGTACAGTCCACTCCCTTCTGCACGGTAACTCTGACCATCATTAGGCAAGAGACTGACCCCTAGTGGTGAAGCATAGCATCATCATTCAGCCAACTAGGGCCAAAGTTGTCTGCCCCCCTTCCGATCTCCCACAAGCTCAAACCACACTGCTAGGGAGGGACCATTTTAACCCAGACGATATCGCCTGCATAAACACATGCGTACGCTTTCTAAAAAAGAAATTCTAAGCCAACTTTTCTGCAACACAGTTGTTTATAATATCAAACAAAAAATTCCTTAAAACTGCACTTTTCCAACTCCCGTAGAACTATGGTGCCTCCTCTCAGACTTGCAGAGCCACAGCGGAGTGCCGATTTACACCTCCTCCTATCCGCCACCCCCAACACCAGAACCCTACTGCTGCTGAGAAAAAAAAAAACAACAAGTTTTCACTCCTCCCTCCCTACACAGCACAACAAGGAACCTGCGAGAGCCGGAGGGATCTTCCACCTTCGCTCGCTCGGTGTCGGAGTGCTAGCAACTCTCTCTGTAAATGTGTCTGCTCTCCATCTTGGCTGAGAACCTTTCTCTCTCTCTCTCTCTCTCTCTCTCTCTCTCTCTCTCTCTCTCTCTCTCTCTCTCTCTTTCTTTCTTTTTTTTTGTAGTGGGCAGCAGCTAACGTGAATTCAAAATTCATCGTGCTAAGAATAAACACTAGGTGTGCTCAGCCATAAAACTTTGACATCTATGGCAATCCCCTATCCCAAGGATGAGCAAACACCTTAGAAGAGGAAGTCAAGACGGGATGGGGAGGAGAGCTGTGAAATGTTGCCTTTCGAACGTGACGTGGCGATTGTACTCATGCGCCCGGCTTCTGTGGGTTGCCGGCCGCTAGGACCTGCACCAAAATGAAACCAAATTCCAGAATGAATTGGGACGTGGGGGTGGGGTGGGGTGGGGCAGGGGTTCAAGGTCCCACTCCTAGGGGAGGAGCTACTAGCAGCTGGTGGCTGCTAAGGGAAGGGGGGGGGGTTGTCATTTCTTATCTGTAGCTGTTGGTAGGTTGCTGGATGGCTCCACAAGCCGTGTACACAGGGGCAGCTCTGATTGGCTGTGAGTTATGAAGTGGGGGGAGGAAGATAAGTAGGAAGCTGCCTGCTGCCAAGGAGGGGGTCCAGTTAGAGCTGAAATGGAACATGCAGGGTGGATGACCAAAATTGTACACATGCATGAAAACCTCAAATTAAAAACCTCCCAATCAGTGCACGAACTATACTTTTAAGCTTAAGATAAGGAAAGTTAAAAAAAACATCAAGGTTGACATACTGCTTCTCAGCACTTGCCTTGTATGTGTGAAGCTGTGGGCCCAAACCTTAACAATATAAACAAAAGTCAAACCAAATAGTCAAACTGAGTCAAACCACTCACAAATACAGATCCTTCCGTGCGGAAACCTCAGTGATGAGAAAAAAAAAGTTGCTTACATTTTCTCCAGGGCCTACTTGGGCAAGCTCTAGGCCAATGAGAAACTCTAGCTTAACAACAAAAATAACGGGCTGATGAGATGGCTCAGTGGGTAAGAGCACTGACTACTCTTCTGAAGGTCATGAGTTCAAATCCCAGCAACCACATGATGGCTCACAACCATCCATAATTGATACCCTCTTCTATGTACTCATTTATAATAATAAATAAATCTTAAAAAAAAAAAAACAAAAATAACAAACAAAAAGATGGTCCCGAGAACCACTTGAGGCTGTCTGAGGCCTGTGTATCCACAAGCACACCCACAATTTCAAAGTTACGTTTCTGTAATTGTTGTGATCATAAAAAGAGAAAGAGCTAAAAGAATATGTTCTGTCGACGTGTGGGGGAAGGGGGTGCTTCAGTGGGCCGATGCTGAGGCATCCCTCCCCCTGAGGGACCAGAATAAAGCCTATTTAGGGCATGGGGAGGGGAGTTAAGAGGGTAGCAGAGGCAGAGAAAGGCAGAGAGAAGGAGAGCGAAGAGAAGTAGGGGCCCGGCCATGGCCCCGGCCCCGTGGAGAAAGGGGGAACAAAGGGGCAAGAGGCAAGGTAGAGGAGCAGGAGTAACAGAGAGAGGAGGGGGCAAGCAGCCCCTTTTATAGGGCCAGGCCTACCTGGCCGTTGCCAGGTAACCATGAAGAGGAGCATACCTGGCTACTGCCAGGTATCTGTGGGGGTAGAGTTTGTGGGGGTACAGAATGCTAACATTCCCCCGTTTTGATTTAGTTAAGAAAGAAAAAATTAGAAAGAGGTGATGGTGAAGCAGGAATAGGGTCATTGTGATATCTGGCTGCTTCATGCTGACATTGGGGTGTCATGTGTCTTGGGAACCTAGAAGAATGGGTATGGGGGTGTTTGTCCAGTCTTAGGAGAGTTGGCTGTTTCCTTGCTGTCCAGGGCCTGTGGAGCCATCTGAGGATAGGTCAGAAGGAACAGGTCCAGTAAGAAGTGTCTGTGTCTGTGAGAGGAGATGGAGCCTCTGGAGGTTGCTTCTCTGGAGCTGTCCTGGGTGTAGAAAACGCCTGGACTTGACAAGATGTTGGTACACATTATTATAGGTAGAGAATAAGATTAAGTAAATACGTTCAGGAGAAAGAAAAAAAAATTCTAGGATGTACAGTTGAAACCCAGAGGAATCCCACCCTTTGGAATAGGGAGCAAGTGGGAACTGTAGGAGATGTACTTATCTGGAAGGAGGCTATTTGTCCATGAGAGGTAGATCTGAGTAGATGTTCTATAGGTTATAAGTTTATAAAAGAGATAACATGAATTAGCCACATGAGCAGTCTATAAGATGAGCCTTTTGTGGAGCAGAAGGAGCAAGATTAAAAAGTTGGATCGTATAGTGGAATGTTTTATTAGAGTTAAGCAAACCTATTGGAACTCAGATAATATAAGGACAGTGGCATAGCAAGAAGAGAGGAACTATGAAGCATTTAATTAATGGAAACATAGTTTAGGTAAGGAGATAACAGACTATATCTGTGAGAGCTTTCTGCTGTTAATGTAGTCAGAAGTCTGAGAAATAAACAAAAATCTAGCAGTTACATACCAGTTATATATTATTTAAAAAATGACAGAGTCCACTAGCCAACAGTTCTCTGTGGTCACTATGGTCTCAGTGGCCACTTGGGCTGTCAGTCTGGCTTCCAAGAGAAGATGCAGGGCTTTTTCTCTGTGGAATGGATATGTGTGACATGAGAAATGGCTTCCCTTTATTTCAGCCAAGTCGTTTGACTCAAGAGTATCCAGTCTGTCCACTGTGTATTTCAGTGATTGCTGCGTCACAACCCAGGCAGCATCCTGTAGCTGCGTCCACACCCGAGACCTCGTTGGAGGAACTTTAGAGGCTTTTGCTAACAGTGTTATACATTTTATTCCTAACTATGAATATAAAGTCACAGAACTACTCACAAAGTTCTTATAAAAAATTTCAAAGTTTTATTTATCAAGAGACAATGATGCCTGGCACGTGTATGGTGGTCAAAGGACAACTTTCAGGAGTGGCTTCTCTACTTCCACCATGTGGATCCCAGGGGTCCATCCCATTTACTTTGTCAGGACTGTAGACAAGGGCCCGCACTATTGAACCATCTCACCCCTAACTTCCTTCAAGACAAGGTCTTCTATCACACGTTGATCTGGAACTCTCAATACAGCCAATGAGGCTCTTGAACTCCTGATCCTCTGGCCTCCCAGGTTAGGAGTTGGGATTCCATGTTTACCACTGGGCCCAGCTTGTGTTAAGTTTTAAATTTTAGTACTAGAAACCCTGCGTTCCTTTTTTATTTTAAACTACATTACAGAACACTCTGCAAATAAAACACATTGTATGCCGAAATTAACCAGACCCACACCATGCCATTCAAGTGAACTTTTATATTTAGAATAGCCATTTGGAGCAGAAACAGTGGTGCTTTAAGCTGCATTTTGTTCACTATCAAGTATATTTTTATTCGCCAAAAATGAAAAGAATCCATGGCAAGATTAAGAACTAGAGAAGCAAGATTTATATGCTTGCATAACTCATCTGCGTTACCTTCAGTCCTTCTTCCCCTACATTTTAACCCCTCTCGTTCTCTTTCTGTATGCTAGACACTGCCCAAAGATGCATTGTTTGCACCTATACAGGGCACAGAGCTAGATTCTGCCCGAGGGAGAAGATGCAGTTCTTTTTTTTTTTTTTAAGACAAATGTTCTTTTTTTTTTTTTTAAAAGATTTATTTATTATATGTAAGTACACTGTAGCTTTCCTCAGACACACCTGAAGAGGGCATCAGATCTCATTACAGATGGTTGTGAGCCACCATGTGGTTGCTGAGATTTGAACTCAGGACCTTTGGAAGAGCAGTCGGTGCTCTTAACCACTGAGCCATCTCATGAGCCCCTGATACAGTTCTTTTTTGAGGTTGTGACTTCATTGTCTACCCATTTGCCTATACATTTTGTGATTGTATGTTTCTTTAGAGCTGAATCGAATTCACCACTACCCCCAAGTTTTCAATATCACCTGTTGGTGGATGAATAGGTTGATGAAATCATTTGCTACTGTGATTAAAGCAGCAGTAAACACGGGGTGCAAACCCCTACGGTAGGATGTGGTGTTCTCTGGGTATATGTCCAGGACTGAAATAGTGGGGTCATGTGCTAATTCTATTCTTAACTATTTGAGCAATCTCAAAACTGATCTCTGTAATGGCTAAACTGCCTTTCACCAATTCACGAACAGTGAACGAAGGTTCCTTTTTCTAAACATCCACTCCAGCATTTGTTGTAGAATAGCCATGCTGACTAGGATCAGGCGATAACTCAAAGTAGTTTTAATTTGCATTTCCCTGAGAGCTGGGGACATTGAACTCTTCTTAAAATAGTTACTGGCCATTTGTCTCTTTTCGCAAAGACTATCTGGCCAGTTCATTTGCCCATTTGTTGACTACCAGCTTTATTATCTTTTCACAGGGAGAAGCAAAACCATGGCATCCAACTTCAAGGATGTAGCTAAATGAAAGCCTCCCACAGGCTCCTTCTCACACTCACGTTTCTACTGACAGGCTAAACTGTGAGTGTAAAGGAGCTAACCAACTCTCAAGTTTAGTGGACACAGCTGATAGCTTCCAATTTCCCATACTCTAGAGAAACATCATACTAGACACCTCCTCATTAAGTATACATTTAGCTTCACCGGTACTCAACGCAATTGGAGAAAATGCATGCTACCGTCAACAGGGCCCGAACTGCCTGCCACGCGAGGATGACCCTGTCACATCTCATATCTCCAAATCCCATTTTGAGCTGCAAAAAAAAAAACCTGGTCCAGACAGAAGAATCTGGTAGTTTGTTCTCCAGTCGCACTGGTGAAAGCCAACTGCCATTTCTCAGTGCAAACTGCAAAGCCAAATCTTAGTGTGGGAGGGGGCAGCCACGTCCTGACCTTGCTGTGGATAAAGGGAAGCTCTCTGGAACCTAGTCTAAGTCTAAAAAGTGTCTGCCACAGGTCATCTAGAAATAAAAACTCACTTGCTTCATTAAGTCACATGATAGCAACATCCCCCACCTCCCATGTGCATTTACTGCATTTCCTTGGCCAGAGACACACAGTGCAAGGTTGTCGGTTGCCTGTCCTGTGTGTAAACGGCAGAGGCTCCGCCTTATCGCCCTTCTATAGGATGATACCCAATCCACTGCAGTACATTTGTGGCTGACTAAGGGGATGAAATGGCCTCAAAGGTCTTTGATTCCACTCTTTTCCTAGAGTAAGTGTAGGAAAGACCCCAGCTCTACCACGAGCCTCGCAGCTTGGTGTTATTCAGAAACAAGCTGTCAGGGCTTCCAGGGCTGGAGGTCTGCTTCACATTTCAGGGCTCAGGAGGCTGGCTGCCCCAGCGACTCGATGACTTATATACAAAATCCCCCTAAAACTCCAAGACCCTCCTTAACTGCCTGGAAACCTCACTGCCGCTCAGATGGCTACACTGATGCTCTGGGACTGCCTGGCTGGCTCCTCGAGGTCCTCCTGTAACTGCTCTGAGCAAGGGTGCATTCTGGATAAATACAGGGAAGGGCTTTCAATATACAGAGAGGCGCTGAAGATGCAATGCCCCAGGGAGGAGGGGGAGCTACGGTGAAGACTGTATTTGGGGGTGGGGTGGGGATACCAGCTATTACCCAGAGAGGAAGCGCCAAGCCTCCCACACAAATGCCCTGCTCTGAAGGACTGAATAAGTTTCAGTTTGAAGTTCGATACAATGTTCTATGTTCAGTTAATTTCTTGTTTTTCACATGAAAGGACCCAAAGAGGAATGGGTTAAAAGGTACTAGAATCTTTTAGTCATCAGCACCAAAATGCTGTCTGAGTTACAGGAAGACTGGAACAAATGCTCACAGCCTTGTTCTGGGACATTTTTTTTTTTAAGTTGAAAATGGTCCACTCCTCATAGGTATTAAACATTTTATTTAAAGATTTTAATGTAAAAAAATTATACAAATACAGATTTCATTATAGTGAACAAGGCAGTGTTCTACATGACAAAAATTAAAACAAATTTCTAAATAAGTATTTGCAATGAGGACACACATAACTAGACAATCTGATTACAAGCTTATGGAAAACAAGTGATTTCTAAGACACCAAGTGCCCATCCCTCTGCCCGTCCACATTCCTCAGAGAGAAGACTTCCATAATATACAGAGAACTGGCATGGCACTTAAGGAATGAAAACTATAACTGAATTAAAATCATTTGTAATAATTCTGTATAAAACATATATAGTAAGTCTTAATAGTTAACAACAATAACAACAACAACAAAAAAAGATTTAAAAACAAAGACCACCATTAATTATGGTTAAAACCTCATCACAGAGAATGCTCATCCTTTACACGTTACTGGCAGAAAACGTACAGGTCTTGTTGGGGATGAGGCAGGGAAGACATATAACTTGAATTTATTCATCTAAATTTGTTGACAAATACATGATAATTCACTGATTATCCCTTCTTAAAATGTTTTATTACAAAAAACACACTCATACTCCAATAAAAAAATTTGGCCACAAGAAAAAGAATAACCTGAAGAAAATGTTTCTCAAAATGAAATACAAAGCCCCAAAGAGTCCCTCCCAGGCAGGCTGGACAGCGTGCACTTCAACAGCTCTCAGTCTAAAACGCCCCAAGGGAGAAGCACCACTTAGATCCTAAGCATACGGACCGCACCTCAGAACTCCCTACAGCTCATGATGTGAATACTGCCTTTTGATTTGAGACACGTTCTAGATCTTGGGGAAACATACACTTCTCAACATGAAATGTATATAAGCGCCTGCCTGTCCATGTGCACTTCCTGCCAGCCTGTGGGAGCCACGTGGTCCGTTCCTCTCAGAATGCCGGTTCCAGGCATCAGGTCATCAGGCCTTGGCAAGTGCTGAAGCCACCTCGATGGTCCCTGGTTGGCTTTAATCAATGGAGGTTTTCACTGTTCTCAGTCTTACATTATTTGAAGAAAATGCATGACACAAACTTGACACAACTTACAGTTCTACTGAAATGTAGCATCCTCAAAAAGATATTTTCAAATGCCTACATGTTTTAAATCATTATAAGCTCAACACTATATAGCATTCCTAAAATTAAATTTACTGATTTGACAACTGTAGCTTATTTAGATGATCATTTTAAAATCCTTTATATAAAAATATTTAAAATAAACAGCAGAATGGTGCTTAAGGTACTTCTTTAAATAAGATATCGCTAAATACTACTATTAATAAAAATATTGTGGAGAACTGAAGAACTCTGTCCTGAAATGGACTTTACTCTGTATCACGTTAGCTACGACATAGCTAGTTGTAGCTCAGAAAGAGCCAGAACTGTGGGGTGTGTGTGTGTGACATAGTTGTCCATGGTCATCATTATTGGTCTGAATTTCACTGCAGACTCCACGAAAAGGTTAAAGTACAGATAATGTACTCTGGAGAAGGAACCAAAAGTAGTTAAGACATTCTACTTAGAAGATAAATTATTTTCTCATATACTAAATAATAAAAAAAATATATTCACTCTGCCTCCCCTGAATAAACGGAATGCTTTTCTAAGTTGGGTCAGAAGTGAGAGCCTCCTCATTTACATTAACCCTTAAACACCAACTGTAGGATTTACTCTCCAGTAAGAAATAAAATACTACCATTGTTCTTTCTGCAGCTACTTTAGACTTCTACTTTTTCCTTTATATGAGCAGCTGTCCACTTGTATGCATCTTGGGTCTTTGAACATGTATCAGCATGCTAGTTTTCACTGAAAAGGCAAGTTCAGAAGCTAAACCTTATTGTAAAAAAAAACAAACCAAAACAACAAAAAACCCCACAAATTACTGTGCCAATTTTTGAAACACAGCTAATAATTTAGAACCCAATTCTTAATAAAACAAGTCAATTATGTATCAATTTGATAACTACTTCTTCAAATATCATTAATTACCCAAAGTGATGAGAAGATTTATAGGATTCTTAAACTGAGAGACTCGGAAGCCAGTACCACCAGCAGATGCACTACTCTGCATGGCCCTCCACTACACGATTAAGCCTTCAGTGACTTAACCCAAAGTGACAACAACTGTGGGAGACTGGTGATGCCATTCCATCGCATGTCACAATGCAGCAGAGGCTTTCTTTGACAAGCTGTGTTGTTTCCTTTAACAAAGACACTGTCCTTCCTCATTAGGAGCCTCTGGAGAGTAAGCATAAGCAGGGTTTGACATGATTGTCAGGAAGCTAGTCTCTGTTTCTCAGCTCTACTTGGCTGTGGGATTCCTAGTCTCTAATAGGATATCGAGAGATTTCTGTAGGGACAACGTAAAATACTAACTGTGAGCAGGCTAGTGGGCGGGTCCATGCACTAAATGGCAGTGAGCAGAATCAGACACACTCTTCTGCCGACATCAAAAGAGGGTTGATATACTCGAAACCCTCAAACTCAGACTGGTCAATCTTCCTCACGATGTCACTGTTGAAAGAAAAACACGGATTTTTATCATAATCAAGATGTCTTCACCCTTTAAACAGTAAAATTCAACTAAAAAAAAAAAGGCTAAATGACATTAACTGTGGAAAGACAAGTTCTTAATCACAAAGTGGGTTCTAGAAGAATCAGGAAAAAAAAAATAGCCTCACAAGAAGACTAAGAGCCTCACAAACAACCCAATAACCAAGAGGGTCCAGAGTCAGACTGGTTAATTTTAAAAGGCAGAAATGATCACAACGCCAGTTATTTAACTTCTAACCTTCTAACTCCTGATTAAGGCAAACAGTTGGTCTAAACTAACGTCTGGTTTGGTAATCACCTCAAAAGCCAGGCAGATGGTGAAGAGAAGGAAGCTAGCCAAATGAAAGGGCACTAGGAACAAGTCCACCAAGACCGGAGGAAGGAGGGAATACTACACAAGACATTGAGCCACAGCGAGAGGAGGCCGGCACTGTGCTACACTGCACGTCTAGTTTACACACAACAGGGCCGAACTATCAAACACTCAGTATTCAAATGGATAAGACATACTGCAAAGCAGAGAGTTACAGGCAGCATGGCTCCCTCCTTGCAGGAAAGCCCTAGGAGAAAGAGGTAGCTGATAAATTATGTATGTGTGTCCACGTGCGCACACACATATATCTATGCAAGCACATCTGTGCACACACACTTGTGGAGGCTGGAGGTCTTCCTTGATCACTCTCCGCCTTACTTTTAGTCATCTCTGCAACCCGAGTACTGGCACTGCAGACATGCACCATCACACATGGCTTTTATATAGATGCTAGAGATCTGAACTCAGGTCCATAGGCTTCCATGGCAAGCACTTTCCCATCTCCCAAACCCCACTGTCTGCTACATCTCATACAGTGTGAGCTAAGCATACCTATAAAGGAAGGGTGACATCTAGCTGCAGAAATCAAGGAAATCAGCATTCATTATAGAAGTGGAATTTGAAAGACTTGTAGACATGCAAAAAACCATCAAAGAGCTCTGGAACAGGAGGGTGCTAAGTGGTAGGTGATGCTAGGAGGAATCTAGCCATGGCTAGATTTAAAACTTCCAATGATGTTTACATGAAGGTATTTCACCTCTAACACTCAAAGACCTAGCTGCATTTCAGGTATGTCTGAAATAAATGAGATCATTTCAATTGATAAAAAACGATAGAGGAATCGTTGTCAGGGAATAGTAAATGACAGACTGCTCCAAACACGCTTTGTCTCTTGGTGATATGGCTAAAAGTCAGGCAGGAACAGTGTCGGGTAGTGGTGGTATGAGTCAGGCAGGAACAGTGCTGGGCAGTGGTGGTGTGAGTCAGGCAGGAACAGTGCTGGGCAGTGGTGGTGTGAGAGTCAGGAACAGTGCTGGACAGTGGTGGTGTGAGTCAGGCAGGAACAGTGCTGGGCAGTGGTGGTATGAGTCAGGCAGGAACAGTGCTGGGCAGTGGTGGTGTGAGAGTCAGGAACAGTGCTGGGCAGTGGTGGTGTGAGTCAGGCAGGAACAGTGCTGGGCAGTGGTGGTGTGAGAGCCAGGCAGGAACAGTGCTGGGCATTGGTGGTGTGAGAGCAGAAACAGTGCTGGGTAGTGGTGGTGTGAGTCAGGCAATAACAGTGCTGGGCAGTGGTGGTGTGAGTCAGGCAGGAACAGTGCTGGGCAGTGGTGGTGTGAGAGCCAGGCAGGAACAGTGCTGGGCAGTGATGGTGTGAGTCAGGCAGGAACAGTGCTGGGCAGTGGTGGTGTGAGTGGGATTAAAATGCCAGGCGAGAGGAGAGTTGTTACTGGGAAGGTTTCTGATTAAGGGCTGAAGAACTGGAGCAGTCCTTCCTGAGGTACGCTGTCTAGGATGTATGCTTCCTAGTAACATGGTAACGGGATGAAGCGATCAGCTAATGGGTACTATACTTCGTGAGGTACACTGTCCAGGATGTATACTTTCTAGAAACATGGTAACGGGATGGAGCAATCAGCTAGTGGGTACTCTACATTTGGTTTGATTTGCAAGAGTCTGGATCTAGGGATAAGAAAAGGAAGCTCAGATCCAAGTGTTAAAGGAAAACTATTCAAAGCTCCGTCAGCAGTGGGCACTGTAGAATCTGAGGAGTGAAAGATGTCAACAAGTACAAGAGTAGACAGCAGAGCAATGGGCAGACATGAGGTGTGGCAAAGCACAGAAAAAGAGACAAAGGTTTTGTCTGAGGGGGGATCCAACAAACTCAGGGAGATGCTAAACAGATGGAAATGCTCAGGAGAGCTGTGGAGGGACAGTGAGAGGCTTCAGAAACCATCTTGCACTTACTTCTTCATAGGTATCTTGTGAGGTAGATACAATGAGAAGGAACAGGCTCAGAGAAGCTCTACAATTCTACAGAAGGGTGCATAGCTGGTTACAATGACATTGGATTGAGCATCTCTCTGCTGATGAACTCCCTGTTCTTTGTAACACACAGCTCTGTGAGGGCTGACTGCTATAGCTCTCCCAGTAGACAGAAAGCTTTGTGTGAAACCACATTATTTTGATCACCCATGAACAACTAGCATGTAGCATAATGCCTCTTGCTTCATTTGCCTCCTCAGTAGTCACTAAACAGCTAGTACCTACCACCCAGGGCCTGCTGAAGTCCCTAAGGTACAAACTGAATGTTCCAAAGAGGGTTGGCAGACACTGAACCCAGAGTGTCCTGGTGTCACACAAAGGGGGAAAAGATGACAGACAATTCTTATAGAGATGAAACGGCACTGTTCAGGACGTCAAACCTTCCACAGGTGCCAGGGGAAGAGGACTAGGCAAACGATGTTTGAAACATAGAGATTAAGAAGTCAGCCCAACCTGGCAAAGCTTAAGAAGCAAACATCTGCGGTAAGAACACTTAAGGCAGTCAACGCTCACCACCCTGACAAGGCTGGTAGACACCGCTTACCCTCTTTAGTAAGAACATCACTAACCATTTCTTTACATGTCTGAAGAGGAAAAGAATTAAATAAAAAAAGGGGTAAGATTCTGTGGAAAAGTAAAACTAAGCGTGCTTTTAGGAGGAAAGTGTTGGAGAAATTTTCAGAGGTGAAGCAATGATACAGCTGGCAAGGGAAAAGGCAGACACAAACAGGGGTGGTAGTGATGGTGGTGGTGATGCGGGGTAGGGGTAGGGGCAGGGGCGGCAGCAGTGCCTCCAGAAGAGTGGTCTTCTCCAGTAGGAGGTAGAATGAGGCCCAGAATAGCTAGTGAGTGAGGACAGTCCTGGGACACAAAGTTGCCTGAGTCATCTGAAAATGGAGCAAGCTACACCAGAGAATTCTTGCAGTTAAAGTCAGGGAATGATTACATTTAATCCATTGAGAGGAGGTTTCAGAACCTGAGACTATAAGGAGCAGCTTTGAAGAACGCTAGGACTAAGATGTGAGTAAAGTGAATGCCAAGGAGAAAGGTCCCTTAGGATGACAGAAGAGATTTTTTGGGGGAAGGGAGGGAGGGAGAAAGAATGAATGATCTCAAATCACTCTATATTTTTAAAGAAGTGACACAGACACTATTCTGACCCCTGCTGGCTAGACTAAGAAACCTGCTGTTACTCTTACAGGGAAGACCCAGAAACTTAGAGAGATAGCATATTTAGGATGGAGCTGTGCAGCCCACAGGCCTTGGTCAGTCAGCGGGTGTGAGCCCTGACACCTGCTCTTGCTTCCTCGTCTGTAAAATGAAGATGACAATAGCCACTTTACAAGGCTGTTGTGAGAACTGGGACAACCATCCAAAGTTAGTAGATACAATCGTTGCTAGAGAGATTTTAACAGCATAATGGATTCCAATACCCAGCAATGTAATGGTTACATATAAATCAGAGAATATTTTCATAAACAAACAGCTTTAAGGTTTGGGAGATTTCAAAAGAAGCTTGAAAGCATTTTTAGGGTGTGGAATTACTTACTCATCATCTGGAGTGAGCTGGACTGGTTCATTAGTAAACTGGGAATCGAAGTTATCCAAACCAAATTCTCCGGAAATGTTTGGTTTAAAGGGCGGAACCACCTGCTTTTGCTCCATCTAAAAGACATGTGGATGACAGTGAGGTGTGCACTGGGGACACTGCACCTCATGACAGTGAGGTCTGCACTGGGAACACTGCACTTCATGACAGCTGAGGTCTGCACTGGGGATACTGCACCTCATGACAGTGAGGTCTGCACTGGGGACACTGCACCTCATGACAGTGAGGTCTGCACTGGGGACACTGCACCTCATGACAGTGAGGTCTGCACTGGGGACACTGCACTTCATGACAGTGAGGTCTGCACTGGGAACACTACACCTCACACTTTCCTTTGCTCTCCGACGTCTCAGGTATGCTGCTATACAAATTCAGCAGCCACGGCCACATTTTAGTAAGCAGAACATTGCTATGGGCCCCAGTAATATCACAACCTCCTCTCATACATTAATTATTGTTTGTTTCTAAAGTTTTATATAAGTGCGGTAGAGTAGTTTTAAGTTATTTAAGCTATAATATCTTAGTTTTTTAATAACTTATAATAACATAATAAAAATTGGCCTTTGATTACACTAAAATCCAAGCTAGGAAAATAAAATTTACATACCATGTCCCAATCCACATTTCTGAAGAATGGGTGTCCTTGAATGTCAGCAAATCCAGTTTGAGGGTGACAACCCAACCGTTCCTTTGGGTCCTACAGCAAAAGCAGTGTTTCACCAACCAGACAAGTGCAATTCCTATTTTATGATGGCTTCATTTGTGAAGCTGAAATGTCTAGCTATTTCTAGAAAGCACAGACCAGACCCAAGTGAGGAATGGAGAGGTCACAGCAGGTAGGGTTTCCTCCTGGCTCTTTATCAACTTTCCCTGTCAGCAGGTAGAGACCCCACACAGCCTGGTGGGCCACACCTGTAATCCCAGAATTCAAGGGCAGCCTAGGCCACATAAACACTATGGGTCACACCTATAATCCCAGAATTCATGGGCAGCCTAGGCCACATAAGACCTTGTTTTTAAAATGTTAGAGTACTTCATCACTCTTTGCTGAAGAATGTGGAAAAACAGTAATGTGGTTCTTTCTTTCTTTCTTGTGGGCCAGAGTTTAATAATTAAATACAGAAACCTCTGGACATTATAGCACACTTATGTTGGCTCATTGTTATAGCCTTTGCAGCAACAAACCCTAATTTGTTTAAGACAAAGACACAGAATTATCTGATCACTGGACTGAGACAGGGGCTGGAACTCAGAAAGCCTTAGCTTTTGTTCTGATTATGAATTACAATGTTTTTCTGATAAAAGGTATTTTATTTTATACATTAGCATCTCTCAACTTCACTTTTCATAGTACAACATATAAGCTTTCCAGTTTAAATCCTCCCTCGTGTAAAACATCTGCAAATCTGCTTTTCCAAAATGACTAAAACGATAAGAATCAGTATCATTTTTAGCTTTTATGTGGCTTGAATCTTTCAAGTTTTTTCTTTAAATCTCAAGATATTTAAGACATTCTAGCAGGGGCCAGAGAGGTGGCTCAGTAGTTAAGAGCATACCAGCTCCTTTTCCAGAGGGTTCAGGCTGAATTCCTAACACCCACGGCTGCTCACAACCATTTCTACCTTCAGGCCCAGGAGATCCAATGCCCTCTTCCGCCCTCCTTGGGCACCAGTGATGCATGTGCTACGGATATACATACCAGCAAAACACCCACACACATATGATAAAAACAAAGCCATCTTTAACTAGGTGCAATTTTCCAATTTTATTAAATTCGTCCTTAAGTGCCCATAGAGGTAACCCATTTTCTATCTTCATTTATTTGGAGTAAATTTTATGAATCCCAGATTCACAATCTTAGAATGTCAATGCTCTGGCTTACCAATCACCACAAGCAACTGAATGATGTTTACATTTTTAGGATGCCATTTCATGTCTTCTGAATTTTATCTAAACATAGAGTTCTTATTATGAAATGGATAGAACACATTGAAAATGCAGTTATGACGAATTACAGGCTCCATTTTCTCCGCTGAGGAAAGCGTATGTGTGTATCATTTACATTTAAAGGTTCAAATGCAGTGTCAATCTGGAGGTAAATAAATGATATTGGCCATGTGATAAGGATAATCAGGTCAGGATTTGATCTTGTCTCTGGTTATGAAACAAAATTCCAGTTCTAACTGAAAAGCTACATATTCGTGTTCGGAAACCTTCTAGCGCCTGAGCCTCCACTCAGCAGGCGCCTTTTGCTTACTCAGGAAAGAAAGCACAGAAGGTGTCCACATAACCCTTACCTTGTTGAGGAAGCTCTTCAGCACACTTGCTGCTTTTACAGACAGGGAACGTGGTATGCGAATCTGCTTTTCCAAAATGACTTAAAATGATAAGAATCACAGTATCATTTTTAGTTTTTATATGGTTTGAATCTTTAAGCTTTTTCTTTAAATCCCAAGATATTTAAGGCATTCTAGCAGAATATACATTATCTACATAACTGAAACACTTCATGCATTTTCTTTGGCTCTCCTTCTTAGAGCTGGTTCCTTGCCTTATTATTGCACTTATTATTTACAAGCATGTTTTATTTTTTACTACCTTAGTGTGCCTCAGTTTCTTCCTCTGTAAATAGAAATAAAAACAATACCTGCTTCATGGGGCTCTTACAAGGTATAAAAGTTAGTACTGTAAAGTGCTTGCATATATATGTAAAACAGAATTATACTGAAACTGTGAGTGTGAGATTATTCTACAAAGCTCCTGTCAACTTCAACCCCCACGAGCAGTCCTGAAGGCCTCCCACAGCACCAGACCTTCGTCAGTACCAGGCAGTTATTCTCAGTCTAAAATCTGCCAAAGGCACAGGCATGATCCGATACTCATTAACGCTTTGTATTCTCTTTCCATAATCTTAATGGCACTTTGGTTCCTTATTATATGGAATACTTCCTCATATTCTGTGAGGGTCTTAATTATTAGGTGCAAAATTCTGTGGCTGCTGCACACTTTATGGTAGAGGTCCTGTGCTTGGCCTTCTCCTCTGCTCTGTTGACTGTCACTCCTCACCATGAGACTATCTCCCCGAGACCTTAACAAACCTCTCTGATCTCTCTGATCACAATCACATTCCACTTTTTTTGAACCCGGGGAACTAAGTCTGGGGCTCATATGCAAAGACTAGTCTCTCTAATAGATGCCTCCAGTCTCTCTAATAGATCCCTATAGATTCTACTATGTATGACAAACAAGCTTAAATGCTTTGTTATGAATTGACTGTGGGAAGAAAACTACAAACGAAGCTAGAGAAGTGGGAAGGGACTATGTAAAAATTCTCCAAACTATCAAGTCAGGAGTGTGTCCAAATAACTCTTTTCTTACCGAGAATAGTAATTTGAGAGCCCTTATTTTGCTCTAGGTTATTCATAGAATTTCCACAAAGTATTGCAAATTACCTTGGAATAGATAATCCTCTGTGTTTTGGTCAGGATTGTCAGAGCTCCCAACGATATCAAATGGAGATCTTCCCGCCATCATCTCAAACATAAGCACTCCAAGAGCCCACCAGTCAACACTGAAGCCTTGAGAGAGGAGTTTAATGTAATAAATCTCTGCATGTGTGAAAACCCAGCAATCAGAAATGTATTTTATCATGAGATGGAAATGTAAACATGACGGAAAAGTAAATTCTAATTAGATTATAAATAACATGGTAGGCACTAAAAACTACAGAAATGCTTGGTCCAAGCAACCCTAAAAAGAATATCTAGGGTGGTGGTGGCGCACGCCTTTAATCCCAGCACTTGGGAGGCAGAGGCAGGAGGATTTCTGAGTTCGAGGCCAGCCTGGTCTACAAAGTGAGTTCCAGGACAGGTAGGGCTATACAGAGAAACTCTGTCTCAAAAAAACAAAAAAAACAAACAAAACAAAACAAAACAAAAAAAGGAATATCTATATGTTCCTCCCAAGTATAGGGGTCACTGTAGAAAAGGGAGAACCTATATGTCCCTCCTCCTGAGCACAGGGGTCACTGTAAAAAAGGGGAATCTGTATGTTTCTCCCAAGTATAGGGGTCACTGTAGAAAAGGGGGAAGGCTGTAAAAACCAGAAGTGGAGGACGAACACAAGCAAAGAGAAGCCTCCAGACACAGTAGGGCAGCTGTACACATGAGTTCAAAGTAGGGCAGCTGTACATATGAGCTCACAACAACTGGGATAGCATGTACAAGCCCTGTGTTAACTCAAGTCAGACCAAATCCCAGCATGTTAAGGGGAGGCAGACAGGAGGGGATATGGCAAATGATAGCTATAGGAGAGGAACTGCTATCTAAAAGAGTTGTTCCTTGCAAGTTGACCATGCTCCCATGGAAGTCCTCAGATCCAACAACATAAGGGCAGCATGGACGAGCTGGGTGAAAAGGAAGAGGAGACAAAGCTGGATTATTAGGTTAGTCAGGGTAGGGGCATCTGAGAGGAATAGGAAAGGGTAGATATGATCAAAATATATTGTACAAAAGTCTCAAAGAACTAAGAAAACTAATAAAAATAAATCTAAAGAAAATTAATGAAGCCAGGGGTAGTGATGCATTCTTTAAATCCCAGCACTAAGGAGGCAGAGGCAGAGGATCTGAGTTCAAGGCTAGCCTGGTCTACAGAGTGAGTTCCAGGACAGCCAGGGCTACACAGAGACACACTAACTCTGTAAAAGGAAGGAAGGGAGGGAGGGAGGATGCCATTTCCTGGTACCTAGCAGGAACTTTCTGAACAACCTTGTGGAGTTTATGACACTGGACTCACATGGCTGATGCGTTAAGTACCTACCTACCTGAGCACTTCCTTGGCTTTTGTGACCCAGGCATATAATTTAAGCTTTTCTGTACCCTGCTTCCCTTCTTTGTAAAATGAGTCAACAACATGGAACTCAAAGGCTTGTGAGGGACTTTAGAGTGAATTGCTTATAACAGTTCTTGCCACTGTTCAGTGTTTGTCATTAGTCAACTACCATTTAAATGTACCCCCGCCCCCCAGACAAACCTTGTTTTGGTCAAGTTTCAGAATCTGAGGGTCTCCACATGGGTTAACAGAACTAAGAAAAGCTTATATTAATGAATATTAAAATGCTATCGTATTTATGTTATAGGTGGTACCAATTATAGTAATGGCTAAAATACCAGCTGTTAATTCATTACCATAATCTTCTCCTCTTAAGATCTCAGGAGCAATGTAATTGGGAGTGCCGCAGAAAGTGCTGGTAGTATCTCCAGGCCGCAGCCCTTCCTTTCATGGGGGAAAGGGAAGAGAGAAAACCACGTTACATTTACCTCCTCCACGTCATGTGTCTAAACCTTGCATATGTATGCAATGTTAAAGCTGAACAGAGTCACAAGAACAGTGATTCCTACTAAACAGAGTGAAGAAAACTTATTCACATGACATGTTGCTAAACTCAAGTCAATTAAGATAAAACTGCTTTAAAATAACACTTAGTAAAATTTACTACAAAAACGGAGATGATGTGACTAAAATGAATACTTCATGACTATTGTCGCTGCGATGCTTTGTTTCTGGTCATTTTTCCTACGAGCGTGTCTTCTGCTTTGGTATTTTAATAGCTGTAGGAAGGTGAACAATGAAGGCCCAATGCACAAGTAAGCTAAGTAGAGAAAAATAGCCAATAATAAGAATCTATTATTATTGTGATGAGTTTTAAAACCAGAGAGAAAAATGCTACAGGGAAAAACCATGGCAGAGCAAAAAGGTATCGTGAATATAAATGGGGCACGCAGAGGATCCAGCGACTAACCACCTTCCCTATGTACAAAGAGAATGACTTAAGGTGTATGACAGGAAAATGGTCTTGAGTTTTATACCCTGAATGATGACTTTACTACCTAACATAGGTGTGCAGGTGTAACATTAAATCCTTAAAACCAGCTCAGTGCTTATGGTACTTCCTCCTGATGGACGGGGACGCAGTGTATACACTCATACACTTGCGGATGTTTTGTTAGAGCAGGGATAGTAAGTAGAATAGTTCTTGAGACATTTTGTGGGAAAAGATCAGATCTCTAAACAAAAACTGTTGCCAAAGGAATAAAACAGCATTAATAGACATATTCTGAGATAAAGTAGAATGCTTACTTGATTTTTATATATTGTAATGTCAGAGATTTGAAATTTATATATAAAAGCACTCCTAGGAAAAATTTGAAAGTAGGTCCAGGTCTAGTAAATGGTAAAAGCTTGGAAGGTGATACGCAAATACTGTGTTAACATAATGGGATTGTAGGTAATATTATGTCCAAATTTTCTTCAAAAGTATAACAAAAAAGCTACAACCAATTTTTAAAAAAGTAACTCATATATGACACACATCACAGAAGACATGGCATTCTGCAAATGGCCAAAAAGCCAGGGAGTATACTTGTCTTCAGACTAAATTCTCAAACATCCTCAACAAGGCAGTGATCCTATCCCATCTAAGCGTGAAGTTACGTAACTGACAGGTTACGAGCTGTCTGCAGGTTCTCTCACCTTACACATGCCGTAGTCAGTGAGTTTAATGTGTCCTTCAGAGTCCAGCAGTACATTGTCCAACTTCAAATCTCTATAAATTATCCCTCGCTCATGAAGATAATTTAGTGCTAGACTGATTTCTGCAGAGTAAAACCTTAAATTGAAAAAAAATATGGCTTTGCTATGAATAATAACCATCTGAAAACCCCTAACCACATAATGAACACAAAAGATTATAATAATATGTGATAGATATAATTTATTATGTAACTTAACCACCTCATGACTTACAAAGAATAAACTGTAACAAGATAACTTGTTTATATACTGTTTTCAACTAGTAGACATAAAAGGTCAGGCAGCTCTGAGCCAAAAATCCAACTCAAACCAAACACTTACCTGGCATGTTCTTCAGGAAGTTTTCTCTGTCGCTGCATATGAAACATGAGATCCCCTCCATTTACATATTCTATGACAAAAAACAACCTACGACACAGGCAAGAGCCACACGTCAGTTAGTCGTACAGCTTTTGGCATTTCCCACAGAGCAGCATGAAGGCACTCGAAACTACTCAGCCTTTTACCTTAGAGGGACCTTAGTGGACAAGCGACCCGGAATGACTCAACTTCTACACTGATCCCACTCTAAAGTAGTGCCACTGCAATCTTAGGAACTAGGCGAGTCATGTTTAAATGTCACTTCAGGTGTCATAAGGTGAGAATATAGAGGATATGTAAAGGGCTGGCTGCTTCTGAAGAGCCCCTCCTCGCTCCCTTCTTCTTCCTTATATGTCTATGAGTGACTGGTGTTAAGTTGGTATCACTGATTGCAGCAGGAAGTTATAAGTAGTCCTCCTACTTCAAGAATTATGGGAAACAGGTTCTTCTTATATAACATGCCAAAAAGTATGATGCCCAGTGACATTTGTTATCCTTTAACCTTACCTGCTTTCTGTCTGGAAGCAAGAATGCAGCCCAACAAGAAAAGGGTGATTGGACGCCTGCTCAAATACATGCTTCTCTGTCTGCACCCAATCGATATCCTATTTAAAGTATCAAAGAAATCTATGTCAAATGAAATGACCCAAACTAATAATAAATCTGTTCTTAGCAAGACAATGATCACAAATGTTAGCTAAATAGACTAAATATTCAAAACCACTCACTACCATGAAACAAACCTTATATAAAATGTTCAGTATTATGAAATAGTCTAGGAAAAGCTCAAACACTTCCATTGATAATAATAATATGCTTAGAAAATAACCCACAAACACTGAAAGAGTATGGTGTGTGTGTATGTGTGTGTGTGTACACACGTGTGTGGCACTCTGGATTACCCCCAGAGTCTCACGCATGTGAGGTTTGTCTAGAAACAGCGAGCCACCCACCCCTGAGCTCACCTCATCGTCATTGACGAGCTCTTTCTTCACAACTTTCATTGCATAAATGCGATCTGTTTTTTTTAACCGAACCAACAGTACTTTGGCATAACTTCCTCTCCCTATAACTCGAAGCAAATCAAAATCCTGGAGACCCAGACTCGACGACGCTTTACCACTCTCTCTGGTGTTCATTGCCTGTGGAGAGCATTTACAGCAACAACTTTTTCAATACTTTTATTTCTAACAAACTGTTCTAATGATAATGATTTTAAAGTATTTTCTTAACATAAGATATTTTAAGATCTTAACTCTTTTCTTGTATATATTCTAAAACATTCGATCTTTAAGAGACACGATGAGCCTGTGAGTAGAGAAAGATAAGGCCAGAGGTGAGATCTGAGGGATGCTGAAGGATCTTTAAAAGGCCTGAGCAACTTTAAGTACAAGCACCACGGAGACGCATGAATGAAAGGGACGCTGACTCTCCTGACCGCAGAACAGAGGCAGCTCTGATAGAGATAAACATGTGGACAGGGTAACACTGGTAGTTGGAATTTAAGTTAAAACAGATGGAAGAGTCTGCTAGGATCTGGTAGAAGCTGGATGAATGCAATCTGAGCTAGTGAGAGGATGCATTCCAAGGCCTATGAGATGCTATAGGCAGGAAACAGACATGAGGCACTTCTAACAGTAGATTCAATATCAGATGAAGAGATGGCAAAGTAACCCTTATAATTCACTCAAAACTAGAAATTGAAGCTTCTGTCAACTTATACAGATCCTCGAAGATAATATGTTATAAGATACCCACAAGACCAAAAAGTACACACTGAGGGACCCTTCCTATAGCTCAGTACCGCAAAGCCATCCATCAACATGCAATCAACAAATGTCCCATGAGAATAAAGCAGGGATCCTCTGGTAAAAAGTATCAAGAAAAGAAGACTCGGGGCTGGAGCGATGGCTCAGCGGGTAAAAGCACTAACTGAGTTCAAATCCCAGCAACTACATGGTGGCTCACAACCATCCTTAACGAGATCTGACGCCCTCTTCTGGAGTGTCTGAAGACAGCTATAGTGTATTTACATATAATAGATAAATATATCTTTAAAAAAAAAGAAAAGAAGACTAAACAACAAAAGAAGAGGGGATGGGAGGGGAAGGGAGGAAAGGGGAGGGAGAAATAAAAGGACCACTCCAAATTTGACTCTTCTGGCCTCTGCAGGCTCATGCACTCACGTACACACACACACACACACACACACACACACACACACACACACACACACACACACAAATAATTAAAGACAATAAAAACAAATCGTTTAAAAAAGAATGATCATGGCTGGAGAGATGCTCGGTGGTTGTAGGCACTGGCTGCTCTTCCAGAGGCCCCTGGTTCCATTCTCAGCCCCACATGACAGCCACAGCCGTCTATAACTGCAGCTCTAGGAGATCTGACTGCCTAAGGCACCAGGCACATGTGGTACACAGACATACATGCAAGCAAAACACATAAAATAAGTATATCACATGTATATGTATGTATATATGTATGCTCACATTTTAAAAATTAGAAGAATTAGATGTCCTAATGCTAAACTCACATTAAAGAAAATACTAATCGAGTTCTTGCAGATGATAAGACAGTAGGTAAAAATGGATAGACACTAGCAATAGAGACCAGAGGGTAAATGTGGGCAATTCTGAGAAAGAGCACTGCTTTAACCCCACACCCACACAAGTAGAATCTTAAAACACGGCAAAAATGGCGCTGCTGACTCAAATGCTGAGTTTAATTTAAAATGCATCTTTTCAAAAATGATCAAAGTGTTAACAGCTTTTAGTAAATTTTAAGGTTGCAGGATATATAAACCAATAAAAGAATGACAAGCTTAAAAACAATTTTAAAAAATCATCCATTGGCACTCACCTGTCAAAGGACTGGCTTAAAAAAGTAGATTACTTAAAATATGGACAAATGAGGAGCACTTACAACTTTACTGTTTAATGGCAGTGTAAACCCTCGCATGAAGACTGGCACTGTCTCTTCCAGTGGAGTTTACACGTGACTCAGCACGGCTACTGGTCATGCATTTAACTTGTTTATCTACTTACATAATTACTTTTCATGCAGTACTGGGGTCTGATTTTTTTTGTATTGAAGGACTGAACCCAGGATCTCATGTATGCTAGGTTACTATTCTACCAGTAAATATTTCTCTAACCTAGTTTTCATTTTTCATTCTGAAACAGGTCTCCACTAGGTTGCCCAGGCTGGCTCTGAGCTTGCTCAGCAGCCAGGTGGCCCCGAAGTTATCCTTGTGCCTCAGCCTTCTGAGTGGCTAGGATGACAGACAGGCTTTTAGCAGCAGGGTCAGTTGTTTCCTCACAACTCATCGTAATAAGGCCAACTGGAAGGAAAACTGAATAGTGGGGCTGACAAATTCAAATGATAAAAATGAGTGAGTGCTGTTATGCATGTACATCTATGTGCATCTATGTACCATGTAGAATGGCATAGACTTGCATATTCTAAGAGTCTGTTTCTATAGCTGGAACGAGAGCAAACGAAGGCAAAGGTAGTTCGAGGGGTACAGAGCATGGTTACTTTTAGGGCAGGGGAGAAGGGTCTGCTGGTGACCAGAAGCTCCAAGCCAGGCTGTGGAGTGCTGGTGGATCTTCCTCTGAGAGGCCATTACATAGTGCTTACTGTATGGAAATTCACCTAGCTGTATGTCACTGTCTGGGTGTTTACTACATGTGCTCCTATCATTTAAAAGGTCTTGCATTAAGAATAATGATGATGATAAAATGCCATCAGTTTCTAAAAGGAACAGAAAGGAACGAAAAGAGCCCGAGGAGCAGGTCAGAGAAGCATTAGCAACACATGGGCTCAGAAGAGAATTCTCAGGTCTTATTATTAGGGTTTTCTTCCTTTGTCTGACTCACTCAGCCTATGAACAAAACAAGAAAGGTTTTGTTACAGTGGCTGGATGGCCTACAATGTTACCAACCACGGCAATGTAAAAGTAAACATGTGGTCTTACAAGGAAGGAAGGAGAGAGAGAGAAGGAGGGAGGGAAGAAGGAAGGAAGAAAGAAGGAAGGGAGGCGAGAGAGGAAGGGAGGGAATGAAAAGGAGGGAGGGAGAGTGGAAGGGATATGCAGAATGGACATAAGTGTGCAGCTGGCTGAGCAGGGTGCTGCAAATCTGTGACCCCCACATCTGGGAGGTGGAGTGACGAGGATCAGGAGACTGAGCCATCCTCAGCTATGCAGGGAGTTCCAGGCCAGCCTGGGCTACATAAGAACTTGACCCCCACCCCCAAAACCAGAAGGAAACAAACAAAAAGTAATTGGCTAAATTAGAAAGAGAGTCTAAGATGCTATATTAAAATTTTGGGATCAACAGATTTACTTCAAAATTATGCTGGAGTAAAGCAAGTGGGTGGACAAGACTAACCACTATGTGTTCATAATGAATTTAACTGGGCAGTGCATATATTACTTTGCTACAATATTCTGTCCATAATTTCCATAATGAAAGTTGGAAGGTAAACAAGAAGTCCAAAATAGCATACCTACCAAACATTAGAAAGAGAAAAGAAAAAGGTAAGGAATAAATCTTCCATGGCCAGAAATACATACATTCGAAAAGCAGAGCTAGAAACACTAAATGCACAACTAGAAATGCTAAAAAGGTTGCCTCCATGCCAACAGGTAAGACATGACTTCTTCACCAAAAGTCTTTCTAAACTGGCTACTGTTTTCATTAACTTCTGTCTTAGAAATAAGTAGACTCGGGCTGGAGAAGCAGCTCAGCAGTTAAGAACACACTGCTCTTAGAGAGGATTCGAGCTCGGCACCCACACAGGCAACTCGCGGCAGCCTGCAATGACTGCTCTCATTGATCTGATGCATCCTACTTCTGGCATACACAACGGCCTGCACATATATGGCATTTTCTTACATAGATACACATAAAAATTCATATTAAAACCCAACAAACTGCCTAAGAGGAAAGAAAAAAAAAGGCAAGTGGCCTTGGAGCAGGTGGAATAAGAAGTGTCTGGTACACAGGTGGAATAAGAAGTGTCTGGAACACAGGCCTCGCAACCTGATGTGGATCCTAGGAGTCATTCACAGTCGGACAGAGAGCAGCTACTCCACAAAACTGTCTTTTGACCTCCACAAGTACAGAGTAGCAGGCCCACCTCACTCCTGTACATCATACACAATGTTTCAGATACTAATGAAGACATTTAATCATTTATACTTAAAGTAAGCAATCAGTCCACAAAATGGAAGAATCTATAATGTTTTAATTACTAAATGCTATCTCATATATGTTGTAAATTTTGTTTATGGTATCTTAAAGTGAAAATAAATTTTCAAATTATTTCATAATTAAAATTATTCAATTAAAAAGTTAAGTAAAAATAAAACTCTAAAATCATTAAATACATTCCTTAAACTTTACTATTATGATCTAATATCTAAGCAGGTCTAAGAGTTATATTCTTAAAGATTTGTCTTTCTAAAAAGCTAAGACATTGTACATTATAATAAGACAAATTATCTTACCTCCTTTTCTTCACCAACTTGGTCCAAACTCTCATGACTTGAAGGATTATATGGAATTACTGAAAATTCAAACCCAAATATTAAAAAAGAAAAACAATCAATGATGAATTTTACTTAAAATTTTTCTTTTGCTGGTTTTTCTTAGTCTTTACCTATGAGTAAATTTAATTAAAGTTTAATATTTGTCCTAAATTATATATTAAGAGTTGTGGCCCAGGCAGTGGTGGGTCACATCTTTCGTCCCAGTACTTGGAGAAGCAGAGGCAGGCAGATCTGAGTTCCAGGACAGCCAGGGAAACACCCTCCCGGCCCCAAGGGCACAGAAGGGTGCCCACTCGGCAGCCAACACAGCTCCTCCTTATCAATAACTTGTTCTGTGCATGTGACTGCAGTCCCACTTAATGTTCTCACACCCCAAGATGATGGCAGGCCTGTGGTCTTCAGCTCTTGTCTCCACTTGAAAAGCGCCTGACTATCAGGGATGGAGGACTGACAAGGCCGGCCTCGACTCCTCAAGGCTGGGGCTGGGCAGTAGCAAGGCCCTCAGCTCAGACTCTTCGACCTCGTTCTATGACCAATGGAACACTCTGCCCTTTTAGAAAGGTTGTTTTAGCTTCCAAGTTTCCCAAGTACATGTTTAAGATTTTGTTCCTGTTTAGCACTCCACTCGTCTCACACAGTCAGTCGCTATATTGTATCTCCACATTCCCACAACAGTCAGCATGGCTCCAAACACCTTCGTGCTTCCTCATTGTGAAAAAGAAACTAGGCTTGCTGAAGTTAAAGGATTCTCAAAAGAATTTATTTAAACTGGGAAGGCCACTTGTTAGTTTATACAGTTGGTTTTTCAAATACACACACACACACACATACACACAAACACACATATATTAAAAATTATGACAAATTTTACCACCACAAAATATCCTTAGGTACATTATGCTTTTAAACTTAGACTTAAAAAAAGTTATCACACAACAGTGGAGAGGAGGTTCCTAGGGGCAGAAGGGTTTAGGATAGGGAAATGTATGAGAAAACAGGAAAGGAGAAGCAACCAGTTTTATCTGAGAATTCTATAAAGAAATCTAATACTCTGTATGCTAATTCAAAAAAGAAAGAATGAGCCAGGTGGAAGCAGCACACACCATTAATCCCATCACTTGGGAGGCAGAGGCAGGTGGTTCTCTGAAGCCAGCCTGGTCTACAGAGTGAGTTCTAGGACAGCCAGGGCTACACAGAGAAACTCTGTCTCAAAAAAACCAAAGAAAGAAAGAAGGGGGGAGGGAAGAGGGAGGGTGGGTAGGGGGGAAAGAGGGAGGGAGGGAAGAAGGAAGGAAAGAAGGACAGATAGAAGCAAGTGAGCCAGCCCTACTATGAGCAACGGCACTTTAAGTAAGCACCCACAGAGCCTGTTGGCTACTCTCACTCACCTGTCTGTGTGTGGTCTGGATGCATGGATGACTGGTCCATTGGCATCATGGGTTCCTACAAACATTTCCAAAGACAGTAACTTAGAAGATTTTTTTTTTAAGTTCCCCAAACCTCTATAAATCCAGAAATGACAGTATTTCAATAATAGGTATCACATTACGACTTAAATGTGAAAAACTCTACATGACATGAATGACATTCACATTATAATACTTAACTTACAAAGCTATACAATACTCCTATGAATGATGTAATACTGCACTTTTACAGAAAAAGAGAAAACCACAGTGACTTCAGGTCAACTGAAAATAAAACTGAGCTATCTACTGGGATTCCCCTCCTAAATTACCTTTTTTCTCTCTGAGCTGCATTCTGTTTTGTTTTTTGTTTTTAGAGACAGGGTTTCTCTGTGTAGCCCTGGCTGTCCTGGAACTCACTCTGTAGACCAGGCTGGTCTGAACTCAGAAATCTGCCTGCCTCTGCCTCCCAAGTGCTGGGGTCAAAGGTGTGCGCCACCACTGCACAGCTGAGCTGCATTTTTAAAATCTCTGGCAGGAAGGTTTTAGAACAGGAATTCTTGCTATGATCCAGAGGTTAGCTTTAAGATTCTATAAACCTCTTAAATCTATACACAATACTTTGTAGGTTTCCTATTTTCCTGTATATTCTCAAAAATATCAATGGGCCAGAAAATGAGAACAAATACCTCTGGGACATGGACTCAACTAAATCCCTGCCAGCATCTTAGGGGACAAGGCTTGCCCAGCTGAGAAGGGTAACAATGAATTCCAGGCTGCGCCCACCATTGAGGAGAGTCACGGAAGGCACTAAGCAGCTAGTGACATGACAGTCCCAGTGAAAAGCATAAGAGGAACGGACGCAGGCAGGCCTGCAGCCTTCTCTACTCATGCACCCAGACCCACTCCTACGTGGATGCTGCCTGGGAAGGTCACGCAACCTCGATTACCGAGCAAAACAATCTCACCTCCCAAAAATACACTCTACACAATTCCTCACTAGGACTTCCCAGGTAGTTCTACTTTGTGTTGGTTGACAGTTAATAACCAGAACAAACAAAAATTGGGTAAATTATGCTTACAATTTTTAGTATTTGTTTTTTTCCCTAAAACCTGGAACTCCCCTCCCCACTACAAATTCATTCTTAAAACTTGAACAAATCAGCCAAATAATCCTCACAGAAATGAGCCACCCATAATAACGACCTATTTTCACAAATAGGCTGGCTGTCACCTTGACACCTGGTGAGATGGAACTTCTGATGAAGAACTGTCTCCATCAGAGTGGACATCACCGTGGGGTTCTTGACTGCTGACTGATACAGCCCACTGTGAACGGTACTATCCTGGCTAAGAGGGCCTGGCTGTCTAAGAAAGGTAGCTGAGCATGCATGTGAGAGGAGACAGTAAACAGCACTGCTCCACGGCTTCTGAGTTCTTACACGAGCTCCTGCCTGACTTCCCTCACTGACAGACCGTCACCTGTTAGCACAACCAAGCAAGTCCTCTCCTTCCCAAGCAGCTGTTAGTCATGGTGCTTAGCACAGCAGAAAGGGTCAGAGAACAGGTTCTATGAATAAACACGGGATGATCATTCTACTGGACAATATAAAATACATCCTGATTTTTCTAAAAGTGTGTATCTTTTAACCTAGTAACTCCACTACTGGACCTTTAGGGAAACTAAGATTTATTTGCCAGAAGTTCACTATGATTTTCTTTATAGGAAAACCTAGAAAACCATCTAAATGTTCAATCACAAGAACAGAATAAACAATGTATGGCCGAGACATATACTATTATGCTAAGATGATAAGGCTATAAACAGTTTTAAGACTTCCATGGCTTTCTTGAGTGGAATGTAAAGGACTCCTACAGACTGTATTTTTTGAGGTGTAGTCCTACAATACCTTCCTGTTCCAACCTTGTTAAATGAAGCACACTATACACACATAGAACAAACAGAACCCCATGCCTTACCGGTGGCAAAGAATGCCGCCCACACTCAATTGTGACCAGCTTGTGGCACTTCTTATGAACCAGCAGTTTGCAGTTGATGCACTTGTATCCTTGTCGTCCAAGCCCCCAGATTCTGTCTGTGCAGATGGCACAGTGGGCGCGCTGCAAAGAGTAAATTCAAGATTACTTTACCACAGCCAGGCGTGCTGGCCCTCACCTTCAATCCCAGCACTCAAGAGACAGAGGAAGGTGGATCACTGGGAGTTCCAGGCCCGCCAGGGTTTCATAACCTGTCTCCCCGTTATTTCCCAACAGTTTACTCATTATGCCTTTAATCCCAGCATTCATGAAGCAGAGGCATACATACAGAGTTCAAGGCCAGCCTGGTCAACACAGTGAATGCCAGGCCAGTCAAAGCTATAGAGTGAGACTGTGTCTCAAAAAAGCCAAACAAATTAACTTAAGATGTTTAAAAATAAATGGCTTCTCTTCTCAATTTAAATCCTCGCATCATGACATCAGTTGTCAGCCTATGGCAAAAACCAAACAAAACAAAATTTCCTCATGCATAATTTTTCTTCAAAGGCTATTACAGAGCAGTGAAAAACAAATAAGACTGTGAGTTTCAAAACAAAAAAACAAAAAAACAACAAAAAAAAAAACCAAAAATCAAAAAACAGTGAATATACAACCATGCTGCTTTCTAATGTCAAACTCAAGAAATTCTCATCTTCACAAAATGTACCAGTAATGAACACAGAAAAAAGTGGCTAACAAAGCATGCAGCCTTGCAGATTGTGCAGAGAGCCAGCCAAAGCCCCGCTCTCCTAGAGAGTTTGGTGTCCAAAGCTCAGTGATGCCAGGGCTCTGGTAGTAAGAGTTGGGGACCCCAGGTGTTCATTTGTGTTGACACCGATGAATTTAGGACATGATGTTAATTGTAGAAATGAAATCCATAACTGCATGGTTATCAAGGAAGTTAAGGCAGGCACTCCCAGTACTGAGGTACTCAGGAGAGGGAGTGCCATGAGTTCTAGGCTAACCCCAGCTGTACACTAAGTATCAGGCCAACTGCAGCAACATAGTAAGAGCCTGGGGCAGAAAAGGGCTGGGGTGGGGGTGGCTCTAAACACAGGCTATGGGCACACTGCTTGCTCTCAAAGCTCCCAGCTTTGCACTTTCTGGCTGAAACTTCTATGAGATTCAACTTCAGGACACTGACTGACACATAGTAAGAGCCTGGCCAAGTCTGTGCCACTGCCGCTGTTTTCTAAACAGTGAGATTAAAGGGTTTACACAATAAACCGTGGTAAGTTCTGTCAGTTTTCAATGTATTTAAACATAATTTTCTTGTAATTCTAAAAACCTACATTTTTTTTCAGACTCATTTGACAATAAGGAGCAGACATTAGGAGTTTAACCTAAGACTAACGACACTCATTCATCGAATTTAAAAGGTCCTGACATTTTTAAGAAACCTGAGACATTTTTAGAGGGAAGGCTGTGAGTGCAGCAGAGTGAAGCACAGTGCTGAGCACCGAGAAGAAGTGCTGTGAAAATTGGAGGGGCTGTCACAGTACCAGGACACAAGGGGCCACAGCACCACAGCACCGGGACGCAAGGCCTTAGTGCTTACTTCTGCTAAAAGGACTATCAAGACTTAATAACAAACTATCTTTCTCTCATAGAAAGGAAAATAAAAATAAAAATAGGCGTCTCAAAATTATTAGAATCCAATAAAGTAAGTTTACCCTGTTGAAACGTTTGGCTTGAAAAGTGTGGCCATTTGCACAATATAGCTTTCTCCACCGGCGGGCCCCTCTGCGGTAAATGGACTCTGAAGAGAGATTGAAAGTTTAAAAAGAGCAAGTTTCAATAACAGCCACTTAATTAAATTTGAGTTTTCCATACTTATTGCTGGAAAAAAAAATGTAGAAACACACACTAGAAACTGAAAGTGGAAACTGGATTTGCTGAAGGACTGGCTGAGAGCAAGCACCAGTGCACCACACTGCAGTGAGTAGTACTGAGAGCAAGCACCAGGGCACCACACCGCAGTGAGTAGTACTGAGAGCAAGCACCAGGGCACCACACTGCAGTGAGTAGTACTGAGAGCAAGCACCAGGGTCCCACACTGCAGTGAGTAGTACTGAGAGCAAGCACCAGGGTCCCACACTGCAGTGAGTAGTACTGCTTTTCCTTGAAGATGTTTAGAAAAGCGGAAGGAACCTCACAGACAAGCTGAAGGAGGGAAGGCCGGCTTGCACTCTCCACCACACACTGCAGCTACTGCTCTTCTGTCTGTCCAACTTCTCAACAAACAATGCCAACAAAGGCCAACGAAAGCCCCTTTCCTCTCAGCATTATTTTAAAGTAAGATCTCAGGGCATCCACGCTAGCCATCCACAATAACAGAAAATTAACTTTATACCTCAGAAAATTAACTTTATGGGGGGCGGGGACATGGCTCAGCAGGCAAGAGCATTGACTGCTCTTCCAAAGGTCCTGAGTTCAAATCCCAGCAACCACATGGTGGCTCACAACCATCTGTTCAGCTACAGCGTACTCACATACATAAAATAAATAAATAAATAAGAAAATTAACTTTAGTATCACTCAATATAAAGCTCATGTACAAAATTTAGCTGTTCCAAAAGTGCCTTTCAAAGCTGCCATTTTCTAATCAGGAGCAAGTCGTAGTCAGGCTCTGCCCGTGGTCTCTTGTCTGTCTGTCTGTCTGGTAGGCTGGTTTCCACATAATCAAAGCTCTTGCTCTCTTTGTCTTCTTCATACTTTAAGCAGTGTACTTGTTCCCACATCCAGGTTTGTTTGTCTCTTGGTGATCAGAGTCAGTGCTAAATACTTTTGGCAAAAATAATACAGAGCTATCTTTAAAGGGAAGAGGGACTAGAGAGCTATCTCTGCTGTTAAGCGCTCCTCAGGCAGAGGACCCGAGTTCGGTTCCTAGCACTTAGTCAAAAGCAGTTCACAACTGTCTGTAATTCCAGTTATGGCACGCAGAGGAGGGAGATTAGGGATCTGATGGTCTCAAGTTCTCAGGCACGGATCTGTGCACACATGCACACACAATGAAAATAAAATATATCTTACTTTAAATACAAATCATTAAAATAATTTAAATTACTTGTATTTTAAATACAAGTAATCTTAAAATACAAATAATGAAATATATTTTTCTTATGGTATTACATCAAAGAGGCATACAAATGTCAGAATGTGAGCACCCACTACAGATAATTACAAGTAGTGAGGTACATTTTACTTCATGTGAGTTATTTGTAAGTAGTATTTCACATAACTTCATCTACAACAAACTTTTATCCTCTTTGATTCATTTCTGGTAGGTATTGAACTCAAGGCCTCACACGTGTTAGTTACATGAGCATTCTACCTCTTAGTCATAGGTCTAGCCCCCTCTTAAGGTTTATATGAATGTTATTATTCCTGTTTATTTTTTAATGTGATTAGTGCTTGTCTGGATGTAAGTATACCGTGTGCATGCCCAGGACTCTGGAGGCAAGGAGGGGAAGTTGGATCCCCTGGAACTACAACAGCTGTGAGCCACCACACAGGTCCTCTGGAAGAGCAACAAGGGCTCTGAACCTCTGAGCCATGTCTCATTCCTAAACGCCATTTGTAACCTGGCTACCCAGCACTATGACATGGACTGTCTACTAGACATTGTAGACACTGTTACTATGTACTGGTCACTTTCCTCAGTGGTAGTGAATAGTAGGGAACATTTCTAAACTATGTTAAAGCAGATGAAGCACTGAGTTCACTACTTCAAGTTAAAGTACAAAGTCCCAGCTACAGTGCTCTTAGAAATCTTTTTTCTCATTGCAGAGTTGGGGAATAAAGCCTTGAACACTAGAAGTCTTGTGCAAAACTGCTAACACTAAACACGCTTTTGCAAAAACCAACACTTCCTACCAACAGCCAGCCCATTTTGGCTTACCACACACCTTTATGAACTAGCTTATATACCCCACATTTAAATATTTTACTGGGGTCTAAGAATTTAAATGACCAAGAGGCCACAGTCATAGTTATCAATTTTCCTCTATACTCTAGTTTAATATTTATTTGACTGGGGAACAGGTGGTGCTGGGCCTCCACCACTAAGTTTTAACAGGTAAAAAGCGTGTGCAGTATAGTGGAAGCCTAGGACTGCATTTTACCTGGGAAGGATGCCATAACCTAAACTGGACTGGGATGGACACGGAACTCTAGACAGGATATGCGACTCGGTCACCTTTCAAACTTCTGGCTCTAGGCACAGAAGACAGCCACTGTCCTAGCAGCTCTGTAAAGACAGCTAGCATGGCTTTTACTCTCCTTTCACTAGAACCAGCAGAATTAAAAATTTACACTGTGGGGCTGGAGAGATGGCTCAGCCATTAAGAGCACTAACTGCTCTTCCTGTGTTCAATTCCCAGCAACCACATGGTGGTTCACAACCATCTGTAATGGGATCTGATGCCCTCTTCTGGTGTGTCTGAAGACAGCAACAGGGTACTCATATACATAAAATAAATAATTTAAAAGAATTTACACTTGGAAATTTCATGTAATTCAAAGCAAAGCATTTGCTACTTTTCCTTCTGAAGTCGTGGCTATGTAATGAAACCACAATGAAAATGAGATTCCATAACAATTCCTAACAATGTGGCATCTACAAAGGTGCCTAGGAGTGGGCTGTAAGTCAATTATGCTCACATGATACAGCAAGCATAAGCAAACAGTGACTGAGTGTGTGCTGAGTGAGTCGGGAGCTAGAATACATGTACATGTGCACACAGAGGCAGGCAGAAAGTGCTAAGGAAGCACGGTTAGCTCTGGACAAGTGGTATGCAGGTCCTTTTTCCCAGGGATGTTCCAAAATTCCCACAGATTTGAAAACATCCAACAATTAAGAACATGAAGTCACATGCACTTGTAATATATTCTAAATTAGAGAGAAATAGAATAAGCCAAACAAACTAAAAGTTCAGTTTCTTAGCCAGGTGTGGAAGCACACGTTTAATCCCAGCCTGCAGGAGGCAGAGGCAGGCAGATCTGAGAGTTAGAGGCCAGCCTGCTCTTAGAAAGAGAGTTCCAGGACAGCCAGAAACCTTGTCTCAAAAAATAAAACAAGCCAGGCAGTGGTGACACACACCTTTAATCCCTGCACTTTTGGGAGGCAGAGGCAGGCAGATTTTTGAGTTCAAGGCCAGCCCAGGACAGCCAGGGCTACACAGAAAAACCCTGTCTCAAAAAAACAATAAATAAATAAATAAATAAATAAATAAATAAATAAATAAAATAAAACCAAAGGTTCTTGTTTGCCCACTGTGAGTAGCTCTTCAAGTATTTGGAGAGCTAGAACACTCACTGTCTTCCCCTGGGCAGGGCATTCCAGGACGCTCTGGTACACACGGAAACACTGAAAGAAAATAACTGAAATCAATTAACAGCATATTCACAGAATACAAACTATACGAAATTAAAATTAACACAAATCTCAAGTGCCCTGAGACACTGGAGGCAGAATTTTATCATATGGCCAATATTAGTCTACTAAAGGCTCTTGTTTTTTATGAAGTCTATATAAAGTAAGTTTCTGTGAAAATAAATGTATCTATAGGTAACACATTAGAAGCTTGAATTACTAATTCTAATCCTCTGTAAATAATCACATTTTAAATTTCTGGTCCTTAAAGAAACCTCATTGTAGAGAACTTTTGTACAACAAAGAATTAAAGGACAAAAATCAGAGTTTTTAAAAGATGTGCATTCAATTAGAGAGTGAATTAATACCAGGAATAGTACCAACCCCCAATATAAGCATATATTCCAGGCTGGAAATTTATCAACACACCAAACAAACCATTTCATAATGAAGAGCATCCTGTTAACTAACACACTCGGTGGTGAATCAGGGACCACAATGGAGGAAGAGTACCCAGAACAGAAGTAGGCGATCAGTCCCAGCACCGTGCCATGCAAGAACTCTACAGCTGAGATAAATCTCAGCTTCCGTTTGTTTCACACATCGTCTCACCCTGTAGCTCAGGCTGCCGTGGAACATCTTGGCTCCTCCTGCCTCTGCCTCCCAAGCTGTAGGATGATAGGCAGGTCCTACCTGCCTGCATAACTGATCTTTTTCTCTCAACGTTTTAAAAATTTACACTAGAAAAGGGTGGCTACTGCCCTCAACCCAAATGGACTAGTAAAGCCGTGCAGGAGTGTCTGAGTTGTGAAACAACGGGAGATGAGACTGGGCTATCCTAAAAGACGACATAAAGATATACATTCCTGGACTACAGAAAGCATAATCGTCTCACCCGCTCTACTACAGGAAAAAGAACCTGAAGGACAATTGTATAGGGAGGAGGGCACACACAGGAAACGACACCTAGACTGTTTAAAAAGAGTTACGCTTACAGTAGAGCTTTGGGAGTCAAGTGATGGCTCTTACCATGGATCAAGAGTTCAGAATCCTTGTTCAGCTCATACAGCCTGAAGGCCTCTTCTAACTCCAACTGAGAAGACACTGTACACGGGTCTCCTAAAACACAAAAAGTAAAGCTCCGTCTTCAAACCCTCTGAAGGCGGTAACAGTAAGCAAATTCTACAGCTAGTAACTGATGGGGCATGCACACGGAGAGCCGCTTAGACACTGCCCTAGACGCCCTTTCCTCTGTAGATGACGTCACACCCACTGCTAGTTACACAGAAGGACACACGGGACGCAGACACACACAGACACAATGTGCTACATATAAAACCATTCTATTCCTAATAACAGATGTGTGTGCACACATATACACACATAGAGAGAGAGAGGAAGGAGAGAGAGAGGGAAAGAGAGAGAGAGACAGACGGGGGGAGGGGGAAGGAGGGGGGCAAACCTACTCTAACCACTTTCAGACAGGCATGGCTCACTCACATGGGTATGCTTAAGAACACATTTTCAGCTCTCCTTTCCTTGTCTTCAGTATTGTGGATGGAGCCCAGGACCAGGCCCGGCATATCTCTACCACTGAGCGCATAGAGCCAGCCCCACCCCTGGTTTGTTCTCTTTGGGGGTAGGATCTCAGTAACTTACCCAGGCTGCTCTGGAACTCATTCTATAGCCTGGGCTGGCCTGATACACACACTCCTCCTGCCTCAGTCTACCAAGTGCTGGCATTGCAAGCATTAGCCTGGCTGCTAGTTTCTTTAAAGAGGGAGTTGAAGCAGTTCCACTGCCACACTATGGATGGGGAGGGTGTCCAGGTGAGAGGTGTTGGCATTCTGCCTGGACTCCACCCCCACAGAGATGAGGCAGCAGCCAGGCATGCTCCTCCCCCTCTACTACTCTCTTAACTCCCCTCCCCATGCCCGAAATAAACTCTATTCTATACTATACCATCTTGTGGCTGGTCTCTCAGAGGAAAGGGATGCCTTGGCATGGGCTTGCTGAGGCACTCCCTTCCCTCAAGCCCTGCAAGAACATATTTTATAGCTCTTTCTCTTTTTATGATCACAACAAGAGGACTGAGTCAGAGCCAGGCTGACTCCATGACAGGCTGCAAACTGGCAGTTTGGGAGACTAGGCCTAAGTTTGTGTTTTCCAGAAATGAGAACCGGGATCCAGGAACCTGTGGTCAGCCAACCACAGCCACAGGCAGCCAATCTGAGGACACCTTGTCATCTGGCCTGAAGCAAGACTAGGTAGCTAGAGTAAGTAACCACTCTGAAGAGTGTCCAGAGCCCTAGCCAGTTGTAGAATCAGTCAGAACCCTATGGACAGACCCAATCAATCAAGGTAAAAGGGCACACACCCCTCCCTGGAATTCCCTTGACAATAAAAGCTGGGCCTGTGAGCCCATTACGAGTCTCTACTCCAGAAGGAGGAGATCCCTGCAGGCAGGAAATTCTGCGGAACAAAGGCTCTTTGCTTTTGCATTCTATTTGAGTCTGGGTCTTCATTCTTTGGTGATTTTTGGACCCTAACACAGGCAGTGACTGTCACAGATTTTCTTTCACATTACAACCTTGGTCAATTAAGTCCTAAGAAAGAAACCACTAAAGTACTCTGGACTAAGGAGAGTCCAGCTTGAGCTACTAAATTTTTTTTTTAGATTTATTTGATAAATATTTTGCTTGCATGTATGTCTGTGCACTATGTGTGTGCCTATGGCAGGTCAGAAGGCATCAGGTCCCCTGGAACTAGTCCAGATAGTTGTGAACTACCTTGTGAGTGCTGGGACTTGAACCTAGGTCCTTCGCAGAAATGAGCAGCAAGTGCTGCTCTTCACTGCTCACCCACCTCTCCACCTCTCCACCCTCTTCTTTTTGTTTCTTCTTTCTCTAAACAAAGCATCTTTTACTCTTTGACAACTGCACAGATATAAACAATGCATCCAGATGATGTGTACTCCAACTCCACGTTCCTCCGAAGCACCCCACGGCCCTTCTCCCCTTCAGCTTCTTTCTTTGTTAATACCCACCAGTCCTCTCTGCTGGGATGATGACTGATCTCACTGACTCAACCTTGTGTCTGTAATCACAGCTGCACTGAGTCCACGGCAGCAAAGGCCATGACATAGCCCAGAGGTAGCATTCCACAGCACTTCTCTCCTTCCTGCATCTCACATCTTTTGCGCCCCTCCTCTGGCTTGTTCTGAGCCTTTGGTGGGAAGGATGTCCTACTTACGGCTGGACACCAGCTCCAGCTACTCCTTAGTTACATACACAGAAGGGGAGAAGGACACACCTCTCTCAGCTAACCAGCCAAAGTGCAGCGTTATCCCTGGAAATCAAGAAGTGCATTCCTTAATGAACAAGTCACTTAGAGCAAAGTTGGGGCTTGAACTGGATCCTCCCCTCTGCTACTCTGGTGCTCATTCCTGCGGTTATATGAAACATTCCTGCATGCTAGATGCCACTGGCTCTGACTAATCTTCAAGTACACTGTGCACAGAACTCAGCTTACTACTTGAGAGAGAACTGTGAAATCATTTCCTATCTACACTGTCTCAAAGAAAACAGAGTTTGTTCTTTTCTCCACTCCCTTTTATCATCTGTGGACATTTATAACGTCAGCTCTGATAAGGCACAGAGCTGTGAAAGTGAGTTTTCGGATCACTAAGTTATAAGGCAGGATGCACAGAAACAGAAAACCAGACTAGAACTGGCACAAGAGGAGAAAGACTTCCGTGGCCTTTGCCATCTGGTGACAGGCAGAAGATGGCAGTCACGGACTGCTTGTGAAGGCCAGAGGACAGAAAATGGCTTGGACAATGGACAAAATGAGTGAGCAAGTGTGGTAACACTCACTGAAGGCAATATATCAAACAGAAAACACATCTACAGAATCAGTGGCTACAAATACAAAGATCAGAAGACTGGGCAGGAGGTTCAAAGTAGCAAATGGATTTTCTTTTTTGTAAAATAATTTATTTTTATTTTTATTTTTATATGCATTGGTGTGTTGCCTCCTTGAATGTGTATATGTGAAAGTGTCAGATCCCCTGGAACTGGAGTTACAAATAGTTGTGAGATGTCATGAAGGTGCTGGGAATTAAAAACCTGGGTCCTCTGTAATGGTAGCTAGTGCCCTCAACTGATGAGCCATCTCTCTAGCCTCCAAACCTCAGACACAGGTAAACCTTGTCTAGAAGAGATTGATGTCAGCATGGCTTTTATCCAATGGAACAGTTAAACTCGATATATAGGTGATCTACAATGTTCAAAAGGAAGACCTCTATTACTTTCAACAATTGTGGGACAGGATCTAGGCAAATTGCTGAACTACAAAACCTTACCTAGGAAGAGAGAAGGATGAATCAGAGCAACAATGTTTGAGTCACAGGAACCACCCTGAGAGTAGCAATGAGCTCTCCTGAGGGAATGACAGCATAAACCACTATAGTTCAGAACCAGCACCTTCCCTTCTGTGTGACTAGGAGTAGCTGCTACACTGCTCCTGTCTCTAGTTGACTATTCTGTCACCATTTCACGGGTCTTCAGAACTAGCAGAGAGGCCATCACAGAACCTAAGCCATAGATGGGCAAGACACAGGATTAGATGGTCACCTTGGGACTGTGAACTTAACTACCAGAATGGACTAGGCTCTGAGTGGTTTGTGAGAGTGTATGCAATTCTGTACAATCCTATGGAAGCAGGAAGGTGAGTTAGTCACGCAGTCACTTACTCGTGTATAGACACTGCATACATCCAACCTGGTTTGGCTTTCTTGGATTGAGTGCCTGAGCAATGCACGTGACTTTTTTGACCATATGTTTGATGCATAAAGCACTCTCTATAAGTCATTATAAAACAAAAATGACCAGGAAAGGTATTTTTCAAAGCTAACTGTATTACCAAATTCTAAATGTCTAGAATAAAACACAAGTACAGGGCTAGTGAGATGGCTCAGCAGGTAAGAGCACTGACTGCTCTTCCGAAGGTCCTGAGTTCAAATCCCAGCAACCACATGGTGGCTCACAACCATCCAAAATGAGATCTGATGCCCTCTTCTGGTGTGTCGGAAGACAGCTACAGTGTACTTACAGATAATAATTAATCTTTAAAAAAAAAAACACAAGTACATTCTATTTGCTCACTGCAGTTAATTTTGAGGTAATTAAAGAATTAATAAAATCTAGATATTAACCAGTAGGCTTTCTTATTTTCAATATAGCCCTGTTTCTTGTTTGCTTTTACCTATAAAAAGAAGCAAATAAGCATTAGGCTTCAAAAAATGTTAAATATGAAAGATCCAACTGTGTGTAAATAACCTGACAAGATGCAGAACATTAAGTCACAGTTCATTATATTTAAATCCACTTTCCACTCCCTGGCCCCCTTGGGTTCATGGCCATATCATAAGGCAAGATGCATTTAGCCCAACTTCAAAGGTCCCCAAAGTCTTTCATGCTCAACACTGTTTAAAGGTGGAAAGTCTCTTCTGAGACTCAAGTCAAACTCTTAACTGTAGCCCTCTAGAAAATAAAACTACAAATTTGCATGTTTCTAATTACAATGGCATAGAATATATATTATCATTCAGAAAGGGAGTTATAAGGGCGTAGAGAGGAACCATTTTACAGCAGGGCAAACTGCATGTCTTGAATGGGTCTGCCCTTCTAGCTTTGTTGCCTGCAAGAGACTCTCAGGCTGGTTCCACTCCCTGTGAGCACATCTCCTTGGCAGGCGTCCCATGGCTCTGGCACTTCTAACATCGAGGGGTCTCTAACAACCCAGTCGCTTTCACAACTTCACACAACGGCATCTTGTGGCTTCCATGCAGGAACTAACTTCCTTGCCAGGGTGCCCTCAGTGGTTCTACTTGACCGTGGAGGAGGTTTCATAACCATTCATCAGGTATTTTCATTACTCTAAAACTAGAGCCACAGGGACAACAGCGAAATTCAGGTGTCTGCTTTGGGCCTGGTCCCCTCGTTAAATCATATTCTCAGAAATGTTCCTTTCTTGTAGCTTTTTTTTTTTTAAGCTTTATTTATTTATTTTATGTGAGTACACTGTCGCTGTCTTCAGACACACCAGAAGAGGGCATCAGAACCTATTACAGATGGTTGTGAGCCACCATGTGGTTGCTGGGATCTGAACTCACAACCTCTAGAAGAGCAGTCTTAATCCACTCCCCTCTTTCAGCACAAGCCTTGGCCCCAACATTACATTGCCTCCCGGTTTTCTCTTCAAACTGTAGTTTTTTTGTATTTCTCTTGTTTATTCCACTTGGTCTTTTTCACTAGAGACCAGCACAAGAGCGGTTACTAATAACCACAAGACAGCTGATATTAGGTCATCATGAAAAGTTTTCTTTTCAAGTTAGTCTCGGGCAAACTCTTAGAACTACAGAAGAAAGAAGCCACATTCTTTGCCAAAGCAGCCACAGGAATAGTCTGGCCCAGTTGTTAATACTGCTTCTCTGAAGCGCTTCGAGCTGAGCCTACACAACACACTGATCTCAGCACTACTACCTTCCGAGCTCCCACTAGGATGGCCTATTTAACCCTGCTTACAGCATTCAAATGTAACTTTTCCAATTCCCGAAGTCTTCTACAATTCTTCAAAAAATAGGTCAGGTTTGTTACAGGAGCAGTCCCATTTCCTGGAGGACCTGGGTTCTATTTTCAGTAACCACATAGTGGCTAAAAACTGTAACTCCAGTTCCATGGGACCCAAAACCCTCTTCTAGCCTGCTCTGACACTGCATGCATATGGTGCATAGAGATACATATAAGCAAAACACCCATATACATTAAACACACACACATACACACAAAACAAAGAAAAAGCATCATACCATACCTTATGATCATATATACTTTCAGTTAAAAATAAACTTTAAAACTATACAGAGAAATAAAATAACACACATGATAGTCAATCTCAGTTGTCATGTAGCCAATCAACAAAGCCCCAAGCAACCGGTGTGGGATTTTCTTGATTACATCATCTGAGGTGGGAAGGCCTATTGTAACTCTGGAAGCCGCCACCACACCGTCTGGCGGCGGCCAGCATGAAAGAGCATACAGGTAGGGAGCTTTTGCTTTTTGCAGGCTTGCCTGCCTTCGCTCTTGCTAGCAAGTTCATCTACCTGACTGCTGAGGCATTCCTTCCTTCTTTGGTACTGGAATCTTCAGGATTCTGCCTAGACTGAAGACCAGCAGCTCTCTAAGCACTTTCCAGGACTCCAGGACCAGATACTCAGCTTCCTGGACTCAACGAGTACCAGATCCTTGGCCTTTCTTTTGTCACTGGACTACCCAGTCCATAGCCTGTAAGTCGCTCTAATAAGCTGCATTTATATATGTGTATGAACACCAAAATTAAAATATTAATGGAATTACAATATGAAATGAACTGAGAATAAAAACAGTGGACTGTGAAAAGCCTTAATTCAACGTCTTCTCACTAAAGAAGCCACCCATCATAAGTCTTGGTCCTTATAAGATCACCGACAAAGATGCATGCCCAGCTGTGATGAGCTGAGAACTGCCTCCCTCAGACAGCTCATATCCGCTGTATGAGTGCATGGCACTAGGTGAGTAGGGCTCTGACATCACCCTAAGTGAACACAATCGCTCCACCTGGTGTACAATTCAGTCAAGAACAAGACAACTCTTATATAAAATGTCACACTGATAAACCACTCACCTGAACAGCCATGGGTGGGAGGATTAGCTTTGCTTCATTTTGAAGAGGCAAAAAACAAAGGTGGTATGCTTTGATTTAAATCTTCTATCTTAATGTATGCGCACGGCATTAAGCTTCTGCTTTACCCTTCCTTCTTCCTTGAATTTCCTGGACATCCCACCCCAGCCCCCACCCCGCCCAGTCACTCACCTTCCTCATCTATCCACTTCATGGTGAAGGGCTGTTCATTGTCAAAAGAGCACATATCTCGAACCTCACTGCAAAGTCCCTCAAAGGAAATGGAAGGCTCAAAGTGTGTTATCATAATATCCCTGAAAAAGAAAGAGTTTTATGTTTAAAGCCATACTGACCTACATGTGACTAAATGCCTAATGTTACAGACTAGTCATTCTGTGCTGCATGAAACATTACAATGTTAATGAAATAAAGTTACGGTATGATATGAGCTGGAGACAAAAACAACGGGTTCACAAGGAACCCTAACTCCATGGCCTCTCACTGAGGAAGCACCCTCCCTGCTCTATCTCCTCCGGGAGTCCTTGCAACCCCACAACCACTCTCTACAAGCATTTCCCCTGTACTCACCAAAAATCTGTTTCAATCCCTATGCCCAGGTTTCCTGCCCTCATAGTCGACCATTCATCATCACTGTGCTTCTGTTACCCTGGCTCCCTTGGCCTTGACTTCACAAATAACCCACCATCAATCTGTATAGCATGAGTTGGACATCTCTTCTCTCATTTTTAGCTTTCCCCCAAAGAACTAATTTTCAAAAAATCACTTTAAAGTAGCTTCCTTTAGTATAAATCTTCCTCCCCAAACACAGGAACATATTTTTATTAATGAAAGTGATAATAAAGAATACAAAATAGTAAATAATATATATTAAAGCACACTTCCTCTATTTAGCATTAGATGAGCAAATTCAGTGTAACTTGTACTGCTGTTAAGTATTCTCTAGCAGATGCCTGGTGTTTCAGCTAAGCAGCCCTGGAAAGGCTTACAAAGCTCTAACCGGAGTCACTTTTACTCTAGGTGCTGGACTATCTTTAAGTCATTGATAAAATCAACATAATTTACTCCCTTCCTGTAGTAAACCCGCATGCTTCTATCATGCAGAGTAAAGGTTAATGTCCCTAGGCAGGTGGGATGGCTAGCTATACGGTGGATGTGATAACGTCTAGAATCACCTGGGAAGAGTGCAGAGAGTGACAGTCTAGCTTAGGTTGGTCTGGGGACAAGCTTGGGTGGTATTTTCTTTAAGTTAACTGAGGTGGAAAATTGAGGTGGGAAGATCCACCCTCAGCAGACCCCTCTACAATGAACTGTATCTGAGACAGTGAGCTAAAATAAGCCCCTTCTCCCCTAGGTTGTTTTTATTGGGGTATTTGATCTCAGCAAATGGGAAGAAAGCCCCAACATTAGGGTCCACAGGCCCCTCATGAGCTGTCCCCGGCTACTGCCAGGCTTACTTCTCCAATGGCACACAAATGTGCCATTGTATTTTACAAATACAATGTGCTTGTATTTTACTCCTAGTCCTAACTGGAATACAATGAAACTTGGTCAAGTGAAGGCAGAGACATTGCTTTTTTTTCCCCATTATACTCCTAGAGGTCAATGCAGTTCCTAGCACAGAATAATACTTTACTGTCAAAACACAGCTTTTACCTCAAAATAAGTAAGAGATCCTTATTCTGGAGCTAACCATGAGTGCTATGACCAGGGGTCACAGATTCAAGTTACTCCAAATTCCATGTTTCAACACAGTAACATTTTTGTGAAGTTCTCATAGTAACAGAAGAAAGAAAATCTTCAAACAAATGCATTTTTCAAATACACCAGAGAACCATCACAGAGACGGCTTACAACAAAATGGGGAAAGCCCTTCTCTTGGCTCAGATGCCAGCTGAGGGCATTCCTAGCCTTCTGGATGATCAAAGCTAATGGTCAGTCAAGTTAATAAACTCCAAATGTTTCACCGGCTAGACACAGGATGTGAGGTCAGACAGAGAAGGACAAGGGATGGCTGTTTAGGGAGCTAAAAAGAACCCAAGATAAACTGTTATTAGGCTCTGCACCTGCAGTGTTCCCACCTCGCCACCATCATTGAAGCTTCATCCCACCATCACTGAAGCTTCATCAATTAACAGGCTTGCAGAAGGTAATGTTCTTTCCAGGAACTCTCACTCATACAATAGATGCTTGTTCACTGGTGCAAGAAAGGAAGTAACGACAGAAAGGAACCATGAAAAACAGACTTGGGTAGTTGAAATACAGAACACAAAGGACCTATTTTACTAAGAAGAAATTTGAAGTAGCTTCTGCTGTTGCCTCCAAGAAACTACAGAGCAGCCACATGATATCTGCCAGAAGAAGCTAGAGCTGTAGTCTTCAGGAGCTACAGAAGGTAAGGAGTCAAGGAGACACAGAAACTGGATGGCCTCTTCAGGGATGGTCACTCTAAGTACTCACCAGCCATGGCTTCCCTAATACATGTGTTTCTTGGCACTCCAGCTAGTGATCTAAACACTTAGTCTCCTTTTGTCTTTACTCACAAAACACAAGACACTGTTTTTACTTAAATATCTTATATATACTTTGATTATGCTTTCCCCTTCCCCAGCTCCTCCTAAATCTGTGCTCTGCTCAGTCATCATCAGAGAAGCTTCCTCCAGCAGCAGACAGGAACAAATACAGAGTCCCACAGCCAGATATCAGGCATTGAGAGAGAGTCTTTGGAACGCTCAGTCTTAAATAAGATGTCTCTATCAAATCCCTGCCCTCAGAACTCAAGGAACTGAGGAAGAGGAGGCAGAAATAGTGCAAGAGCCAGAGGTGGTGATGGGGCATCAAGACATCAAGACCTTCTAGACACAACATGGCTGGCACACATATGAAGTCCCAGAGACTATGGCAGCGTGCACAGGGCCTACATGGGTCTGCAGCAAATAGGGTCCTAAAGCGGAAAGGAGAGGGGGACACACTGTCCCCTTACCTAGCCCAGAAGCTAGCTCCAACTCATAGCTGCTTGTAAAGGAAAACTTTAGTTTTCTCAAAGGGAGTCTCACAGGGAAAACCACTCTTAAGGGGAGGCCCCAGACACAACAGTAGATGGGAAATACAAACGAACTCAACAGCACTCTGGAGATTTTAAGTCGGGCTTTTGTTGTTGTTTACACTTACCGATCCTCTGCCTATATTATGGCTTCTGGTTAGGGTTTTGATGGGATTCCTGTGTGTGCCAACATGGGTGTCTCTGCATCTATGTACTTCTTGTACTTTTTCTTTGGTTCTTTTTCTTACTTGATTGTTTTCTCATATCTGATTTGTTTGTTTTTTATTTACCCTATTGTATTTTATTCTTATTCTTTAGATGGCTATTTTCTGAGAGACAGAAAAGTTATGGATCTGGATAAAAGGAGGAAAGGAACTGGGAGGGGCAGAAGGAGAAGAAACTATAGTCAAAGTATACTGTCAAAGAGTCTTTTCAATCAAAGAAAACAAGTAACAAAAGCTCTTCTTATACTATATTCGGATCATGTTTCCTCCCCAAGTTCTTCCCACCTAACTTCATCATGTTCCCTCTCCCCACGTTCTTCCCACCTAACTTCATCATGTTCCCTCTCCCCACGTTCTTCCCACCTAACTTCATCATGTTCCCTCTCCCCAAGTTCTTCCCACCTAACTTCATCATGTTTCCTCCCCAAGTTCTTCCCACCTAACTTCATCATGTTCCCTCTCCCCCAAGTTCTTCCCACCTAACTTCATCATGTTTCCTCCCCATGTTCTTCCCACCTAACTTCATCATGTTTCCTCCCCAAGTTCTTCCCACCTAACTTCATCATGTTCCCTCTCCCCAAGTTCTTCCCACCTAACTTCATGCTTTTTTTTTTTGTTTCCTACCCCTCCTCAAACAACAACATAAAAAAACAAAAAATCAAGACCAATAAACAGTAAGACAAAATACCAAAACAAAACTCCACACAAATCAACCATGAAGTCCACCTTATTCGCCCAGCTATCCTAAGCATGGGACCGGCCTGGAGTGTGGTTGAATATCTGGTGATGCTCCACTGGAGAAGCTAATTTCCCCTTTCCCCTGGTCAGCTGCAAACAGCTTCTCAGTGCTGAGACTCTGAGTGTAACCCTGTGCAGGTCTTAGGCATGCTACCAGTCACTGAGTATCAGTGTTGCTGGGTCTGAAAACCAGAACTGCCTTGGACTCAGCCACCACCTCTGGCTCTTTCTGCATCCTCTTCTACACAGGTTCCTGAGCCTTGAGAGAAGGATAAAGACATGCTGGAAGTGAGTGCTCCAAAGTCTCCTCCTCTCTGCATTTTGACACAAGACAACTTCAGTGGCATGGCTATGGTCTCTTCCTCCCCACACTGCCTGTGAAATTCAGTTCACATTCAATGTTTACTCTTTACCTCTACACACATGCCTTCTGTGGTCACAACTGTGATATTTACGACTCCAGATCGCAAGGGACGGTCATGGTGCACACCTTTAATTCTTCCACTTGGGAAGAGGCAGGTGGATCCCTGTGAGTTTGAGGCCATCCTGGTGTACACAGAGAAACCCTGTCTATAAATAAATCAATCAATCTGGATCTAACTTCTTTTTCTAACTCGATCATACCACCCAATACAAATAATCTACTATAGACTCTACTCACAATCTCACATACTTAAGATCTTGATTACACAAGGCTGCTCCTGAAGACCCTCAAATTAAGGCTCAGTTTACACAGACAGAGAGAAGCACCATCAATATCACATTCCATTCAACTGCTAACCACACAATGTCTTCTAATTCTAAACCTGCCTTATACTCTTTTAATTAATTAGTATATTGCTAACACATCTATAACTAAGTTATAAATAACTAAAAGCTAAACTTCTTAGACATATAAATACATTCCATATTACTATTAACACAACAGGGGCTCAAGATTGTTATACTATAGAAATGCAGAAAATGCAGAAAGCTTGCACGCCTTTAATCCCAGCATTTAGGAGGCAGAGGCAGGTGGATTTCTGAGTTCGAGGCCAGCCTGGTCTACAGAGTGAGTTCCAGGACAGCCAGGGCTACACAGAGAAACCCTGTCTCAAAAAAACAAAAAAAAAAAGAAAGTCAATTTCCATTAAACATACTTTTAACAAGGGAATATTTTCTATTATTATTTTAAACATTCATAGAATTATTTTGCTTTTTATGATAGGGTTTTACAATGTAGCCCTGCCTGCCCTAAAGCTGGTCTAGAGCTCCCAGATGTGCCTGCCTGCCTCTTGGGTGTGACCCACTATATCCTATGTCCAGCTTGATAGGACAATGTCACAAATGTTTAAGCAATCATATCCTATTCAAACTTTATAACTGTCCATCTAAACATTGTATCTCACCTGACAGAATTTAAAAGGCAAACCACAAATTTAAAAGGGTCTCAACAGCGTCTTTGATAGTAGCAAAGGAACTCAAATCCAAATTTTAGTCTAAAGGATCCTGAACCGGGGTCTGTGCTGACCTGGGCTTCTCCTCAGCCAGCGCCCAGCAATGGAGGACCAGGGGTTTCAGTGCTGCTGGTGCTGCCATCAAATATCTCCTGTTATCAACCCCTTCAAAGGTCTGACTTCTTGACTGCAGACGCACAGAAAGCTCCCGTTCTTGGAGAAGCCTTATGGAATATGAAGGTCCTAGATCCAACTCAGAAGACCTCTCAAGGGCCAATCCATGCTGTAAAGGTCCTAGAGATGCTGAGATTTCAGTTGTGACTTCAGGGCACTTGACTTTTTTACTACCTATGCCTGTGCTCTGGCTTGATTGTACGTACCCTCCAAAATTCATGGTGTAACTTAATCTCCACTGCGGTGGTGGTTAAGAAGAGGGAACATACTGGGTGTGGTGTTGCATGCCTTTAATCCCACTTGGGAACTCAGTGAGTTCAATACTAGCCTAATCTATTTAGTAAGTTCCATGCAAGCCAGAGCTACATAGTGAGACCTAGTCAAGATGAAAAGAAGAAACAGAAAAGAGAAGTGGGTCTTTAGGAAAACTGATTAAGGTTTGGTCCTCATGAATTAGTGCCTTTACAAGGCTGGAGACAACTACTGTGGGCCCTGTTCTGCCCTCTATGCCTACCATTAACGTGAGGAAGTCACCTTCACTAGAAAGCAGAGAAAGCCAATGCCCGCCCTCCTGGACAGAGAAACAAGGCCTTTAACTAGATGGTAAACCTGTCTGTGCGTACCTTCCAGCCTCTGAACTAAGACCCCACTGTCCTGAACAGATCATGCTTTCTGTAATATTGCTACAGAAGCACAGACTTTCGAAGCCCCCTCCCTTCCCTTCTCCTCCATAATTGTCAATCCTAGGAGCACTCACCCATGCTCATACCCTGCACCATGCCTTTCCACAGCAGATGCCAGGCAATGCTTAGTTCTCTCTGTTTGATTTAATAAACTACATGTGCAATACTCACAAACAACAAGAATAAGTGTATTATGCCTCTCTGTCTGGAGATAGAAGTCCAAGATGAAAGCGCCTTGGCTTTACTGTCTCGTCAGCTACCTTCTGTTTGAAAGACTCGCAGCTTCTAGTTGTGTCTTCAGAAACAGGCCTTAACTGCACAACTCCACCCAGGTACTAATCCCATCATGAGAGCCAATGGGGTAACTTTCAGTAGACCCTTACCTTCTAAGACCTTTTGTGTCAGTTTTTACAATAAATGCTGGGGCAGGCCGGGGTCGGGGGCAGTGGACACAAATATTCAGACCACTACAGTATATAAAAGATACTGTATTTATATTTATATTTTTCAACAAAAAGCGTAATTGACACAGGCTCTGTTTAAGAGCCTGGCTAGTGAACAATTTAATCCTTGATTTAAACCTTAGTTTTGGGCGTAGAGAGATGGCTCAGTGGTTAAGAGCACGTGCTGTTCTTCCAGAGGACTCAGGTTGGTTTCCCAGGACTCACACTGCCAGTAACTAATCCCAGGAGATCTGATGCCTCTGGCCTCTTCATGGGTACACATAAACTCATGTAGGCATGTATACATACATAAATAATCAAATAAATATTAGGGCTTAGAGATGGCTCAGCAGTGAGCACTTGTTGCTCTTGCAGTGAACTTGGGTTCAGTTCCCAGCAACCACAAGATCATCTCTAACTCTAGATCCAGGGGAATCTGATGTCCTTTTTAACCTCCAGGCCTATACATGATACACATACACGCATACATACATACATACAGGCAAATATACTCTTATACACATAAAATAAAGTAAATCTAAGCGTTTTAAACAAATCTTTCTAAAAAACAATTTAGTCCACTTAAGTACATGATGCTAATCTTTATTTTTCATGTAAAATAAATTGATCATACACACACACACACATCATATACACACACACAAAGTATACAGAGTTTTTAGTGTCTCCCATGACTAAACATTCTATCCAGGAGGGCAGGCATTTTGTCGTATATTACCAACACCTGAAGCGGATCTCCAGGGAATATATGTTGGACAAATGAAGGTTGTCAGTGCTCCATAGTGAATGACTAGAACACAGTAAGTAGTCACAGTAAAACAGTAAGACCTTGACATGCAAACCCAGGAGACTACATTTAAATCTAAACTCTGTCATTTTCCATGTTGCTGTGTGACCTGAAGTGAGTTATTTGCCTTCCCTGTGACTTGTCTCATCCATAAAATGGGACAATAATACCTCAGATGATGTTATAGATTTAATTAATGAATATTTTTCGTTGTTTATTGTGCTGGAGTTTGAACCTAGGGTCTCAAACATGGTAGACAAGCACTCTTATCACTCAAGTATACATTTCAACCTGTAATTAATGTTAGTACTTAAAGTCCACTAAGATATAACACACTATGTATGCATTTAATAATTTTAATTACATATTTACACAGTACTTTAAACAGAAGTGAAATGTCATTAAAAAAGCACCCCACCTTCGGAAAGGTTAACACAGGGATGCACCTACTTAAGTTAGTAGAATGCAAACGTGTATTCCCCACTTTTCACCTCACAGCCGTGTGTGACAGAAATGGGAGACGATAATTAGCAAGGTTGCAGTAGACAAAAAAGCACCAGGATCAGAGCAGAGAATGAGTCAGGTCTGGATGGCGCATGCCAGCCAGGACACATCAGCCCAGATTTAGAGCAGGCCAAACGATCCAGGTGAGAAGACTCAGAGGGGCCTCACGGAGACCAGAGCCTTCCTCTCAGCAAGTCACAGCACCACTCAGAACACAGAAATCAATGGTTCAATACACTCTTAGAGCATGTTAAGAAAGAGCCCAGGCTGGCTTGGAATTCATGATCCTCCTTCTTAGCCTCCCAAGTGAAAGGTGTACAGGTAGGGAGAATCACAACAGTACATACTATCTGTAATATTTAAAAAGTCTAAGTACACATTTCCTTAAGAGACTAAATGAAGGCGGTGGTTGATCAACCATCATTCCTTAAGTTCCAGGATAAAGCATTTCCGGAACGTTTGTGTAAACACTTCTCTGCTTGGGAAAGCACTGTGTTTACAATCCTCCTCAATTACCAGATCACAATTACAATAACCAAGTTAAACATAGGCTGGGGATGAAGGCACTGCATTCGGAAGGTGGAAAACAGATTAGACACACATGATTCTTCTGTCTTTATTCTGTCATTAGCATAAATTATTTTATTGATGGCCAATAGATCAGCGTCCCCAATTTTAGGCACAGTTTGACTTAATTTTTAAAGGAAAAAAGGTGGGAAAACATTAGCTGTGTTAGTGGGCTTCAGACGACTAACTGGCTAGGAGCTCAACAAACTGTTTTGTAAAATATACAAGTTAAAGCTTCCCTGGGGGCTGATTTTAAAAGTAAATGCAAAAAGAAGCAACATGCTGGAGAGATGGCTCAGTGGTTAAGAGCACTGACTGCTCTTCCAGAGGTCCTGAGTTCAGTTCCCAGCAACCACATGGTGGCTCACAACCATCTGTGAAGGGCATCTGATGCCCTCTTCTGTCTGTCTGAAGACAATGACAGTGTGTATTCACATACATGAAATAAATAAATAAATCTTTTTTTAAAAAAAAAGTCATCTTTAAAAAAAAAAAAAGCAACATTGAGTTCTGCTATTTAAATATAAACTCTTCTTCTGAAATATAAATTATTTAGAAACTGTTTTATTTGAACTTAGTAATAATTTGCCTCACAGGATTACCCACAGATGGTAAAACCACTGGATCAAAGGGTTCAGAGGTAGAGAAGAGTCACATAATCTCAAGTCGGTAATTATGTAAAAACTCACTGATGCCTTCGAAGTACAACAACAGACTAGGGCTGAGGAGATGGATCGGATAAAGACCCAAGTTCAAATCTCCAGATCTCACTAAAGCAGGTCATAGTAACCTATACTGAGACTGGAGGGGAGAAACCTTGGAAGCTGGCAGGATCCAGGGTACACAGAAGTGATCAAGAGGCTCTGTCTAAGTGTGGTGATGCACCACTTTAATTCCAGCACTTGGAGGCAGAGGAAGATAGAGTTCTGTCAGTTCAAGACCAGCATGGGGGGCACTTGTCAGCAATGAAGTTGAAATTTAATACTGACATCTAATGTTGTCCAAAGGAGTATTGTAGCATATACCCATATATATATATATATACACAACCATACATGGATTAAGGAAATAATAAGAGACTGTCAAGATAGCGCTGTAGTTAAAAGTACTTGCTGCTCTTGCAGAAGACCCAGATTCCGTTTTAGCAGCCATATGAAAGCGCATGGCCAAGCATAACTCCAGCTCCAGGGCATCTAATGATGCCCTCTTCTGACCTCTGTAGCTATAAGGCACACATGTGGTACACTTACATAATACATGCAGACCCAATAACACACACACAATAAAACTAACTCTGTTCCAACAGTGGAAGAGGCTTTTCAAAAATTCAAATAGTGACAGAACAGCAGAAAGGTATGGAGGCCAGTGCCACTCTTAACAGGGACAGAGAAAACAGCAGTGCCACTCAGCAAACACTGGCTGTCTGCCCACACGCTTCACTCA